>NC_138378.1:25800218-25860078 GCF_054177405.1 Leptonychotes weddellii | reverse complement strand
GCACCACATAATAATCCTACAAAAGTTATGACAACCACTCTGGGAAGAGGAGGATGGGAGGACTGTCCTGGGGGTGGGGTGGGGGGTGGGAATTAAGAGGACCTGACCCTCATTTTTCATGGTGGGAAGTCAAGGGACAGTTGTCATTATATTTCTGAAAAATAAAGAAGCAGCAATTAAATTATCCAGAGCATGTTATTTGAAGACATGGATGTAGACTTTTATTTATTTTATTTATTTTTTTAAAAGATTTTATTTATTTACTTGTCAGAGAGAGAGCGCGCGAGCGAGCACAAACAGGGGGAGCGACAGACAGAGGGAGGAACAGACTCCCTGCTGAGTAAGGAGCCCGATGCGGGACTCGATCCCAGGACCCCGGGATCATGACCTGAGCCAAAGGTAGATGCTTAACCAACTGAGCCACCCAGGTGTCCCTGGATATAGACTTTTAAAAATCGGGTAAAAGAAAGGTGTATTTGTGTTTTAATTCTGCATAATAAATTGCCACAAATAGCAGCTAAAACAACATGTATGAAGAAGTGTTTGGTGGCTCCTCAAAAAGCTAAACATAAAATCACCGTATAAGCCCGTAATTCTACTCCAAGGTGTATATTCAGAATAATTGGAAACAGGTCCTCAAACAAGTGCATGTATACCATGTTCATGGCAGCATGATTCACAATGGCCAAAAGGGGGAAATAACAGATGCATGAATGAACACATTGTAGGGTATGCTTACAATGGAATATTATTCAGCCATGAAGAGAACGAAGTACTAATGCCTGATATAAGGTGGATGAGCCTTGGAAACATGCTAAGTGAAAGAAGCCAGACACAAAGGGCCACACACTGTATGATTCTTTGTCTATGGAATATCCAGAGTAGGTTAGACCAGAGAGACACAACTGATTGGCGGTTGCCAAGGGCTGAGGGGAGGGGAAATGGGGAGTGACTGCTTCATAGGTGTGGGGTTCTTGTTTGGGGGATGAAACGGTTTTAGAAATATATAGAGGTGGTGGTTGCACAACACTGTGAATGTACTAAACGCCACTGAATTGTTTGCTTTAAAGTGGTTCATTTTATGTAATGTGAATTTCACCACATTGAAAAAAAAACCCTATATAATCTAATTGTATGGTGTCATTCTGGGTTAGTGTGTGTAGCAGCCCACTAACCTGATGAAGGGAACCTATTATGAGGTAGAGATAACCTTCTCCTTCTCCTCTTCCTTCATTCACTGTTCCATTCTGTTTTCCGATCTAATTCTATTCCCAAAAATGGAGTGTTACACTTCCCTTTAAAGAACGGAGTGAGGGGTGTGCTTATTAGTGTCTTTTGAAAATGTTCTGAGCCCCTTAAACTTGAGTAGTAACCAAATATAACAAGTCTCTATTCTCCAGCGTGGGGAGGAATATCCAGAAATTATGACCTGGCATATGTGAAATAACACTCCGGTTTTGTTTTTTGTTTTTTTTTGTGTGTGTTTTTTTAAGATTTATTTATTTACTTGAGAGAGAGAGAGCATGAGTGGAGGGAGGGGCAGAGGAAGAGAGAGAATCTACAGGCAGACTCCCTGCTGAGCACGGAGCTCGACACAAGACTCAGACCCTGGACCCCGAAATCATGACCTGAACCAAAACCAAGAATTGGCCACTTAACTGACTGAGCCACGCAGGCGCGCTTAAAATTCTGTTCTAGAAAAAACAACCAAACCAAAAAACCCAGACAACATTAATTTCATAGTTTCTGTAGGCCTAGGCTTTGTTTAACTGGATTCTTTGCGGAGGACCTTACCTGGCTGAAATCAAGTTGTTGGCCAGTGCTGTTCTCGTTCTCTCACTGGAGGCTTGAGCTTCTCTTCCAAACTCATTCAGGTTGTTGACAGACCCTGCAAATGTAGGATCGTGGTCCTTGTTGTCTTGCTATCTGTCAGCTGGGGACGGCTCTCAGCTACCAGGAGCCATCTGCAGCTACTTGCCAAGTGGCCCCACAGACAGTTTGCAGCATGGATGTTTGCTTTCTTGCAGGTCAGCCAGAGCAGGTCTTTCTGATTTCCTCTTTTGCAACCAGGCAGAGAAAATTTGCTTTTGAAGGACTCACCTGATTAGGCCAGGCCCACTCAGCATAATCTCCCTTTTGCCATGTAATGTAACACAATCACGGGGGTGATTCATAGTTTCTATCCACACTCAAAGGAGGGGGGATTTTTATAAGGGCAAGGGTTATTGGTGGTTGTAATAGTCAGTGTTCTCCAGAGAACCAATAAAGTATATATAAAGGTATTTATTACAAGGAATTGGGTCATGCAGTTATGGAGGCTGATGAATCCCAAGATCAGCAGAGTGAGTTGCAAAGCCGGAGGCACAGGGGAGCTGATGGTGTAATTCTAGTTCAAATTCAAAAGCTCGAACCGGGAGAGCCAATGATGTCATTCCAATCTGAAAGTCAGTGGCTGGAGACCCTAAAAGAGCCAGTGTTTCAGTTTGAGTCTAAAAGCAGAAAAAAAACCAGTGTCCCAGCTTGAAGGCAGCCAGGCAGGAGGATTTCCCTCTTATTCACAGGAGACTCTGCCTTTTTGTTTTTTCAGGCCTTCAACTGATTGAATAAGACATGAGGGAGAGCAATCTGCTTTACTCTATCAATTTAAATGTTAATCTCATCCAAAAAGATTCACAGAAGCACTCAGAATAATGTTTGACCAAGTATCTGAGCACCCTGTGGCCCAGTCAAGTTGACATAAAATTAACTATCACACAAAATCAACCAAGCTCATAGATACAGAGAACAGATTGGTGGGTGCCAGAGGTGTGTGTGTGGGGAGGTTGGTGAAATGGATAAAGGGGGTCAAAAGTTACAAATTTCCAGTTACAAGATAAATAAGTCCTGGGAATATAATGTACAGCATGGTGACTATAGTTAAGAATATCGTTTTGCACATTGGAAACTTGCTAAGAGAGTAACTCTTCAAAGTTCTCACAAGAAAAATATTTTGTAACTATGTATGGTGACAGATGTTAATGACTTGCAGTGATCATTTCACAATATATACAAATATAAAATCATTTCACTGTGTACCTGAAACTAATAAAATGTAGTATGTCAATTACACTTTAATAAAAAGAAAAACAATGAACCGTCACAGTGGCCATCTTAGAATTCTGTTTACCACAAAAAGGGAAAGAAATTGCCACTGGAGAGAGGGCAGTTAGGGGAAAGGAAGTGGGTGATTGATGCTTTTCATGCAAACCTTGTAGAGTTATTGGATTTGATTTGTCCCTAGACCTGGGTCATGCACCGTGTTCCCTCCCCCACCCCCTCAATGGAGAGAATTCTGGGAAGTCAAGAGGTCATGACCACAGGGAGCTTGTGATGCCATCTTTAATCTTGATTGAACAGCTCCACGCCTGCATCTAACTCCTTCCCCACATTGGTCTCCAAGAGATCTATTCCCCAGGTTGGTCCTCTTGTTGGTGGATTGGACAGTGCTGTGTGTACCCCTAGATCTGAGAAGTGGACCAGGGCTGACTATTGGGGGACTGTGCGGTGACACTGGAACACGTTGGCCCAGATGTCTCTATTGAGTGAAGCTTTTAATTTTGAGATAATGGCAGAATCATACGCAGTTGTAAGACATAACACAGAGAGATCGAGGTACCATTTATCCAGTTTCTTCCAGCACTAACATCTTATAGAACCATTGTAAAATATTACAATCAAGATGCTGACTTGAATACAGTCCATGTGCTTTATTTAGATCTCCCATTTTATTCATATTGATGTGCATGTATTTAGCTTCATGCAGATTTTTATCACCTGTATCAGTTTGTGCATCACCCCACAGCCAAGATACAGAGCAGTTCCATCACTATAAGGACCCCTCATGTTGCTCTTTTATAATCACACCCATCTCCCTCCCGCACTCCCCCTTCCCATCTCTAACCACTGGAAACCAGTAATCTGTTCTCCGTTTCTATCATTTTGATGCGTGAAGAATGTTAGGTAAATAGGATCATAGTATGTAATCTCCTGGGATTGGCTTTTCCTCTCTTCCACATGGCATAATCCCCATGAAGCTCATCTAAGTTGTGTTTATCAATAGTTTGTTCCAAATGCTGGTAAGGATGTGGAGACCCGGAATGACTCATCTGTTCCTGATGGGAATGTAAAATGGTACAGCCATTCTGGAAACAGTTTGGCAATTTCTTATAAAACAAGACATGTGATTCCCATACGACCCAGCAACTGCATTCTTTGGCATTTATCCAGAGAAATGAAAACTTATGTTCACGTAAAAACTTGGACACCAACGTCCATAGCAGCTTTATTTGTAAAATTCCCAAAGCTGAAAAGAGCCAGTCCCTTCACCTAGACCATGGGTGAATTGTTTACAAATGGTGGAAGAGCCACACCATGGAATTCTGCTCAGCAATAAAGAGGAATGAAATATTGAGACACACAACAGCTTGGAGGTCAATCTCACCCTGAGACCAGAACCAGATACAGGTAGGACAAAACAAAACAAAACAAAACAAAACATTGAGAAGTGTTCTTTTTTTCTGTTTTCTGTAAGAGATTGCACAAACTTCGTGTTAATTCTTCTTTCATGGTAGAACTCTCCATCTGGGCTTGGAGATTTCTCGGTGTTCCTTGTGGCAGGATCTCCCTTGCCTATGCTGCCCAGTACCTGGCATCTCCGGGTGGAGAGGGAAGCCCTGGCTGCCTGTGGGATTTAGATGGGTCCCCCTTGCCAGAGCTGGGGTCTGCTTGATGGTGTCGGAGTGACACTTGTTTGATCCAGGGAAGGAATGAGCCTAACTGGACCACCTTCAGTTACTATGCTGGGGCTGGCTGTGAGCCGCCTTCTTCGGAAGTGTGGTGGGTGTTAGATGCCCTGCTGTTGTGTTGCTCCCCTAGTCCTGGGGTCTCTAACCAGCTCACCTTCATCTTACCACCTTTCTTCTGGAAGGTTCTCTCTTGGTTGTTGGTTGGCAGAAGCAGTACTTGTCAGGAAAATGTGAAAGTCATGAAGATGGTTCCCATTTGACCCAAGTTTGGGATTTGGGGATAGATGACCTCTGGGGCCATCGAATCCCTCTGCTTGGGGGCAGGAGAGTCCTGGTGACAGCAGTCAGAGTAATAACAACAGTCCCTTGTCAGCATGTTCAACACATAACAATTGGGAAAAAAATTTAAAATTTATCACCTCATGTAATTTTGCTCAAAGAGGCTGAAGATGTGTCACTATTTCCGTTTTGCAGATGAGGAACCCAGGGCTCAGAGAGAGGCGACTTTGGCCAAGGACCACACTGCTGTTGGTTGTGGCAAGATAGGCGCTGTGTCTGCCCCTCTCCCACTCTGCCCCTGCTCTCCCCCATCTCTGTGTTCTGTGGCTCTCCACCGGGACCACGGGGAGGCCTCTCTTCCTGGGCTTGAGTTGTTCCTGAGGGACTGAGCCTTTGGTGGAGTTGGTGTCTCATTCCGAGTTTTATAGGTGGCACTCTTGAGCAGGAGCTGGTGCCTATCTTGGGGAACTGCCCTCTGAAACAGCCCAGGGGCACTTGGCATCTGTCAGATCAGGTGACTAGACACAGCAAATAAACCCCTTTGCCTCCCTTGAGCAAACCCCATGGCATGCAGTGTTTGGGGTGCTGGGCAGGCCTGGCATGGTTAACATGCAGAAGATGGAACAAGGCTGCTTACTGGGCTGGGGCCTGTGCTGAGAGCCGGACCCCCTCCTACAGGTGGGAAGACGAGGTCAGGAGGAGCCTCCAGCGGTAACAACATGGGGGTCTCCATGACTTTGTCTTTGGTTCTCTTCTCTCATCCTCAACTACTACAGATAAAGTTGTCTCAAATAACAAATCAAAAGTGTATTTTTTTTTAAGTGAACTCATAGAGACAGAGAGTAGGAAGGTGGTTGCCAGGGGCTGGGGGTTAGGTGGAGGAAACTGGGAGGGGTTGGTAAAAGCGTACAAACTTTCAGCTATGGAATGAGTAGGGTCTGAGGATCTAATGTACAGCATGGTGATTACAGTTGATAAATCCTGGATTGTATAATTGAAATTTGCTAAGAGAGTGGTATGCAAGTGTTCTCACCAAAAAAAAAAAAAAAAAAAAGATAGATCTGTGAGGGGATGGATGTGTTAATTAACTAGATTGGGGGGGATCGTTTCACAACGTGTATGTATATCAAATCGTCAGGGTGTCCATTTTAAGTATCTTACAATTTTATTGGTCAATTTTACCTCCATAAACCTGCAAAAGAGAGGTGTCTAAAGTTAAAATAGAAGTTCTTTCATAAAGAACGGAAGTTCTATTCAATAGCAGTTCATTCATTACCATTAAAACCCCACCACTCAGAAATCAGTCCTAATTGGAAAACAGTGATTCTTAAGCTTCCTTTCTCCTCTAAACATTCACCTTCAGTGACCTCGTCCATACTCATGACTTCGAGCATCACTTATAGCTTGAGGTCTTTTGAATCTCTGTCTCCTGAATTCCTAGAAACCGATAACCAGTGTCTACTGGAACCTCCACCAAGATACTCCTCAGGCACCAAAAACACATGTCCAAGACCAATCTTTTTATTTCCCCTCAATCTGTTCTGAAAGCTTCATTTCCCACCCTCTGACCCCTGACAGAAGCCTGGGCTCTCTCCTCTGCTCCTCCTGACTCTCAACTCCTTCTTCCAGTCACTATGGCCTGTCTCCCATGCTTTCATTTTACCTGAAGTATTTTCAGTGTTGTATGAAGTTGAGTGCATCGATCGTTTCCTTTTGGCTACTTTTTCTTGAGTCCAGAGGGCTCCTTGGAGGTGAAGAAGGCAAGGCCACAGTAGTCAAGGAGTCCGAGGTCTAGAGATGCTTAGGGCAGTGGTGATCACCCACCCAGGAGGAGCCCTGGCACGTGTCTGGGGAGGCATGTTGGGAGCAGTGATGAATGGGGTCTTAGTTTGGTCTCCTCTGAAAGCAGAATTTAAGACAAGGGCTTGGGTGCACGTAGCTGATTTGGGAGGTGATCCAAGGAAGCAGAAGTGAAGGAGCATTTCGAGTGACATGGAAGGGAGGAATGTCAATAAAGTGTTAGCCTTAATAAGTGTCCCACCGAAAATTCATATGTTGAAATCCTAACCCACCGATGTGATGGTTATTGGGAGGTGGAGCTTCTGGGAGGTCATTAGGTCACGGGGACTGAGACATCGTGGATGGGATTAGTGCCCTTATAAAAAGAGAGACCCCAGAGAGCCCCCTGGGCCCTCCTGCCATGTGAGGATGTAATGGGAAGTCAGTAGTCTGCAACCTGAGAGAAGGCCCTTACCCGAACCTGGGCATACTGGTACCCTGATCTCGGACTTCAGTCTCCAGAACTGTGAGAAATGAATTTCTGCTGTTTATAAGTCACCTGGTCTCTGGTACTTTGCTAGAGTGGCCTGAATGGACTAAGACAATTACTAGGGGCAACTGGGGCTTAATCCTGCTGGGCACTTTCTGAAGAACTATATGGAATACACCTGAGGACTGTCCCTCCAGAAGATGGTAGGGCTGATCCCAAAGTATGGGCCAAATTACATCCTTTATAGGCCTACTACAGACACCGGTGGTTCTTAAACATGAGTGTTCAAGAGAACCTTCTAGAGTGAAGGTAAGTAAGTATGTCTGTTTCTAGGCTTTGCCTGCAAAGATCCTGCACTGAAGTAGGCATTACTCTGTCTCCAGTAAGAATGTTTGTCTTAAAGTCTATTTTGTCTAGGGGGCGCCTGGGTGGCTCAGTTGTTAAGCGTCTGCCTTGGGCTCAGGTCATGATCCCAGGGTCCTGGGATCAAGTCCCACATCGGGCTCCCTGCTCATCAGGAAGCCTGCTTCTCCCTCTCCCTCTCCCCCTGCTTGTGTTCCCTCTCTCGCTGTGTCTCTCTCTGTCAAATAAATAAATAAAATAAAATAAAATCTTAAAAAAAAGGTCTATTTTGTCTAACATAAGTATAGCCCCTCCAGCTCTCCTTTGGTGGTTGTTTGCATGGTATGTATTTGAGCATCCTTTTATCTTCAACATTTTTGTGTCTTTGAAGCTGAAGTGGTCTCTTGTAGACAGCATAGAGTTTGGTCATGTTCTTTTACTTACTTATTTTTTATCCATTTTGCCAACCTCTGCCTTTCTGTGGGGGGGAAATCACAGGGATGGACACTGAGAGCACTTAATGCAATTACCATTAAGATAAGATTCACATCTGCCATTTGGCTATTTGTTTTCTGTTTTGTGTCTTCCTTCCTATATTATTGATTTCTTCTGTGTTGAATAGGTGTTTTCTAGTATACCATTTCCTTTCCCTTGTTGTTTCTTCCACTGTAATTTTTAACTTATTTTCTTCATGATTGCCTGGGGGTTACAATTAGTGTCTTAAAACAATCCTGTTTGGATTAATACTGACTTACTGTGACTAGCCTATGGAAACAAGTAGCTTTCTTTCTTTCCTCCTCAGTCCTTTGTGTCATCATTTTTATACATTATGAACACATCAACGTAGTTTTATAATTCTTTCTTCATCAATTTGCTAAAGGTTTGTCAGTTTTATTAATTTTTTTCAATAAACCAATATTTTGCTTTGTTCAGTCTTTCTACTGAGCGTTTTCTTTTTCATTTATTTTTGCTCTTTTTATTCTGTCCTTTATTCTAGGCAGCCTGGTATTGTTTTATGCTGTTGTCTTTTTAAAAAATCCATACTGGATTAATACATGCAGCTATAACAAGCTCCCCTGGTGCTTTTTTTTTTTTTTTTAAGATTTTATTTGACGCAGAGACAGAGAGCACAAGCACAAGCAGGGGCAGAGGCAGGCAGAGGGAGAGGGAGAAGCAGACTCCCCGCTGAGCAGGGAGCCCGATGTGGGACTCCATCCCAGGACCCCGGGATCATGACCTGAGTCGAAGGCAGCCGCTTAACCAACTGAGCCACCCAGGCGCGCGCCCCCCGCCCTCCGTGCTTTTGATGCACTCACTCTCTGTGGTGCTGATTCTGTCTTATTGCCCATTGAAACCACCTGGTTTCCTGGGTCCCTCCTTTCCAAGTCGCCGAATTTTGGAGGCCAGTTCCAGTCTAGGGCTCCCTCTGTTGGTTATCCTTAAGATTGCAGCAGGCCATCCCCAGCCCTCATCACCCTTGGGTCTTGCCTTACTATTCAGGGCACAGCTCTCAGTGTCTATCCCTGTGATCCCCCAGAGAAAGGGGGTCTCTGCTTTATTCTAGGCAAACCCTCAGGCTCTGAGCTGAGCCTCAGCCTGGCCACTCAGCCCTGATTAGACCACCCTGACTGGAGGGGAGGTCAAATCTCCTCCGCTTCAAAAGCCCTCCCGCTTAACCTCTAGGCAGAATGATTGTGTCCTCCCTAGTACTCTCAAACCCTGGTGCTCGGATATGGGTGGGGAAGCTTAGGCTAGGATGATGCTTGGACCAATACTTGGCTCTGGCAATAATAAAGCTGCCCTTTCCTGAACATTTACTCTGCCAGGCACCAACCGTTCTAAGAGCTCAGCATGATTAACTCAGCTCTATGAGGCGGGGCACCAATAGCGTCTTCATTGTACAAATGAAGAAACTGAGGCACAGAGAGTTTAAGTAATTTGCCAAAGTCATATAGTCAGTGAAGAGGCAGAACTGGGATTCCCTAGGCAGTCTGGTGCAATAAATAATAGTATGTATTATTTTAAATAATTTTATTCATTTAATAATTTAAATAATCGGCTTAATGATTAATTTATTATTAATCATTTATTTTGTTGTTTCGGTGTTCCGGGCACTTGATATTCATGACCACATTTAGTTTTGCAGATGAAAAGTCAGAACTCAGAGCGGGAGCCAGAGAATGGAACGGACTTGCATTGCCTGCCCTGAAGCTCCTCTGAGCCGGGTGTCTGTGTGGGCAGAATTCATCAAGGATGCTCAGTGCAGGGCCTAAATCAGATCCATCTGGATGGCACAAAATGTGTATGCCTCACGGTTGTGAGCCAGCGAGTTTGGAGGTTGAGCTGTGAGAATCTGCGTTTAACAAGCACTCCTAGTTGATCCTGATTTAGTATGAAATGTGAGAAATGTTACTGCCCTGCCTCTTCCACCCACTAGAGCACATCCGACCGGTCATCTTAGATGCAAGTGACTTGAGCATGCATCTCTTTCCCTCGACAACAGTTAAAAGTGCGTTTGCTGCAAGTAATAGAATCTCTGATAACAGTGGCTCAAGTTCTAAAGACCTTTATTGTCTGTTTAATAAAATGTCCAGAATTAGACATTCTCAAGGCTGGTGTTAGCAGTTCAGCCAAAGCTTTCTCCTACATTATCTTTGGCTGTTGGCTTTTCTTCTTCTTCACGCTTGTTGTTTCATAGTGACAAGATGGCTGCTGCAGATCCAGGTATCTTGTCCAAAGTCCCCAGACTTTGATGCAGCATGAGCACAGTCACATGACTTAGGCTCAGCCAAGCACATGTTCTCACCTGGAATTTTTAATTGGGAGCTGGTGACGAGAAGTGGGGACAATGAGGACTCCATTCTGGGGGACGATGGTGATGGTTCTGGTGGTCAAAATAGATTCTAGTGCTACCTTATTCTCAGGTCACCAATCGTGTGCTCACTCCACGGGTTGTGTGATGCAATTTTGTCTGTGATGTTCCCCCTGCTTTCTAAGCCTGGTCCTCCGTCTTCTCCATCCAGGTCTGTGAGTTCCCTGACGTCCTTTCGAGATTTCCTCCTCTCCTTGATCCAGCCAGAGCCGGTTTCCATTGCGTGCAGATGGGGCTACCAAGCTTGGCTCCTTCCGGTCTTAGCTGCAAGACAACTCCTCAGAGAGAGCTTCTCTGGCTCGGGGACAAGGCAGCCTGTTATTCCCCAGGGCAACACCATGTCTTTCCTTCATCACACTCATCACAAACTGTATTTTATTTGTTCGCTTGTTCTGTCTGGCTCCGCATGAGGATGTAAAAACTCCACGAGGTCATGGACCATTGTGTTCTGTGTTTGTGGCACAGTGCCAGACACAAAGCAGGTGTTCAAGGGGGTTGTGATGGGCTGAGCAGATGCAGAGATGACAGGTGGATGGTATATTTGGGATGAGGCTGACGTGGGAGGAACCTGATGGGCAGAGTAGCCCCTTACCTCGGATCTCATCCTTCAGCCCCCTGAAGGGGGAATCTCCCCCTTCGTGAGGAGCAGGCACCTCGTCGACTATGAGAGAGCATCATGAAGAGAAATCCCTGCTCTTCAACAGAATCACAAGGGCTGTCCTTGCCCTGGGTGGGAAGAGTGCCTGCATCCCCGACAAACAGGTACTGGTCAAGCACAATGGGGAACAAAAATAAACTAGAATTTAGATAAAAGGCTATAATTAGCCCTAATGCCTGTGCCTGATGCCTACTTAGACATGGATAGCCCTGGAAATGATAGGGAGACATAAATGACCCTAGGAAATTATTCACCGGGCTGACATGTGTTGGAGCTTGTTCCGGTTACTACTGATGAACAACAAACTACCCCCAAACTCAGTGGTGTAAAACATCCATTAATCGTTCTTATGAGCGAGGATTTCGGACAGGGCATCAGGGGGATGGCTCGCCTCTGCTCCATAATGTCTGGGGCCTCAACTGGAAGTCAAGAGAGAGGGCTAACTCAATGTCTGGGGCTGAAGCCACCGAAGGTTCCTTGCCTCAGACGGTTGGTAGTTGACACCAGCTGGTGGTAGGAACCTTAGCTGGCCATTAGGCTGGCCTGCCTCCAGGGGGCCCCTCCATGTGGCCCTGCCTCACTCCAGAGAGGCTGGGTTCCAAAGGTGAGTGCCCTGAGTGAGAAAGCCAGGCAAAAGCCATGCTGTCTTGTATGATTTATTAGAAGTCAAATAGCATCACTTCTACTGCAATCTGTTCATCAAGACAGTCTCAAAGGACAACCCTTTGAAAGGGAGGAAATTAGACTCCACGTTTTGATTGAGTCTGGAAGAGCATATGGAATTCTAATTAGTATGTGGCCCTTTTTGGAAAATGGAAAATTTAATCTGCCACAGGGCTCCTCCCCCTTCTCGGTCCCCACCAAACTGAAATTGACTCTGGCCAGTCAGGGTCAGGTTCTCCCCAGTCCTTGTCATTCTCACATTTAGCAACACATCCTCCTTCTCTTGTCTCCCCCTGCAGGGATCCCAGGCCCCCTGTCTGAACAAGAGGGAGTCCTAACATCCTTCCAGGTGAGCTCTCCTCTGAGAAGTCTTCCCTGATTGTCCCAGCCTCCCAGCTGGACCTCAAGCCTTCTTCCCCTACCCACCCTGCTCCTCCTTCCAGGACTGGCATGGAGCTCTCAGCACCTGGGACCTCGACTGAAAAAGATGCTTCTTGAGCTTAGGAAGGGGTCCCAGCACAGTGGTTAGGGGGTTGGATGCAGAAAGGTGGCCGATGGGGGGCAGGAGTGAGCCTGGAGGGGGAGGTAAAGAACCTCCCACTTCAGTTTCCCAGGGCTCACATGGTGGAGGAAGAGCAAAACAGCTGTCCTCCAGGAAGGTTGGAATCATTGAAAGGTTCGGGTTACCAGAGAATGGTGTTCATGCCTCCTTTCTTCATAGCCCACATCCAATCCCTGGGGATATCTGGTGGGCTCTGCCTTCTTCACCACTTCTCACCCCAGAGCCAGAGAGTTTCTTGAAAAACACAAGTCAGATGCTGTCATTTCTCTGCTCAAAACCATCCTGGGCTCCTCATTCAGTGTAGGAACCTAAATCCTTACAGTGGCCTTTTGGTGTTATCTCTTCCCGCTCCTGCACTGCTCAGTCTCTGTCCTGATTCCTCCCAGCCTCCACTGCTCACTGCAGGAACATTGTTTCTTCTGTGCTCCAGGGATACTCCCCCCTCGGGGTTTTGTCCCACTGTTCCTGGAACTCACTCCTTTAGATCTTTACACGGCTCTCCCTCATAGTCCAAGCTGGGTTTCTACCCAAATATCACCTGTCAGAGGGCCTCCCCTACCCACACCCTCCCCAACACATACCCACATCCTGGATTTTATTCATCCATTACACTTCTGTGTTTATTTGATTATTCCTTTGAATACCTATCTCCCCACATTCACCCCTGTACCTCTGCCTCCCCATGATGACAAACTTCCAGATAGTACAGATCATCTGTGCTGAATCCCTAGAACCTGGTCACAGGAGGGGCTCATTAATCATCTGTGATTCGGTGAGATCTTGGCCATGGAATTTTTAATGGCTTGGTGACCCTGAGAGGTCACATCTTCCGGGATCAGGTGAGTCAGATTGCCAATGTCATACACAAAAATATCAAAATCTCTCTGTAGAGTGATGCCCCCAGTCCCCACAGGCATTTCAAATTTAAACAGAAGGCTAGGCCTTCAGTCTGAGACATGGGCCATCAGATGTTTTTACAAAAGCCTGCAATTACACAGTGGGACAGTAGGAGGCACCCCACTCTCATCCCTCAAGGGCTCAGAAAAATCTGGAAGGGTGCACTCCAAACTCAAAACTCGCTTGTGCTCTGGGGGAAAAAGTGGACGAGGAGTGGGGAAAGGCAACTGTTTTTTCATTCTTCTGTGCTTTTGCATTTAAGCAATTTTTTGGTGACCATATTTGTATAAAAATATTTTAATAAATGTGTCTATATATTTTAAATTTTTTTATTTTATAAGAGAGAAAGCTAACTTACTACACAGTGGCCATAAACTCAGAAGACATAAGTAATATTATTTTATTTTGTTCCAGATTGAACCCCCTTGATTACATCTTCTGAAACATGCTAAGTGTGGGTTTATCCCATGAAAATCAGAGACATAGATCATCCAAGGCAGCATGCAGGATTAATGGAATCACTGTGTTAACACTCCAACAACAAATTATGCTGTGCAATAATTTGAACACCTTGGATTTATCAGGTAATGTCATTGAACGTATCATATATTCTAATGTGATATCAATACATCATTTTTATGCACATTTGCTTATGTTTCCACCCTGTAGATGGGCAACCATTGACAGATAAATGATTGCAATAAAATATTGTAGGTGATCATAAAGGCATATGAAGGCTAGAATGAGAGCAAAGAATGGAGAGAACTTGCTCTGGCCTCTGTTGGTACACAAGGGTGGGTAAATAATGTCCCTTTTTGAAGGTTGCCAGGAGGAGAAACAACATAACGGGGGAACCCCTCCTACTGGGCAGGCTCCTACAGATGCTGGTTGAATCCATTGGTCTAAGGCTGACTTCTGAGGCACATATGATCAAGGTCGGGAGGAGGAATGGCTGAGAGCCAGAAGCAGGGCAGATGAAGAGGCTGCTTCTGGGAAAGGGGCCCTCGGGGCCCCTGCTGATGGCACCTCCTCGGTATGGGAATGTCAGAGCCGGTAAATAAGCAGTTGTGGGAAGGTAGGTTGGGAGGAGGCATCCAAGAATGCCTCTTCAGGGTTGGGTGCCACGGCAGAGACATGCTTCCTTGAGTTTCTGTATCATTTACCTCCCTGTCTCTTTGTAAACCTGTGATAGAATTTATCACTGGATACCTTTCGAGAATTTGTGTAGGTAACACTGCATAACACCCAGGCTGGGCCCTGGAGCCAGCCTGCCTGGGTACTGCCTTTACTAACTCTCCCGTGACCTAATTAACTGTCTGAGTCTTAGTTGTCTCGTCTGTAAAATGAAGGCAATATTAGTCTTTTCCTCAAAAGATTGTTGGAAGGAGTAAATCCACAAATACCAAAAAATGCTTAGAACAGGTTTCTGGCTTCTGGTCTGGCAAGTACAAAGCTTGAACATCGTCACTCCATCCTAACAGGTACAAAGCTGAACCAACCAACTCTTTTTAGAACCATGAAAGAAGTGAGGTCACAGTGCAAACCCCAAAATTGGAGACACTGATGGGTGAATATAGAGTCATAACTTACAGGAGCAGAAACCCCCTGAGCAGCATCTTCTGTGGACACCAGTGCTGGGGTAGGGAAACCTGAACTGTGGTTGATGAATTGCTGGAGGCTCAGTGTTGACAAGTCTGAGCATTAAAAACTCCAAAGCGTCCTCCAAGGGCACTCCACAACTTTGTGACTTTTACGCCCAGGAGCCCTACTAGATTCTCCCAGTGAAGATCAGAGAAAAATACCCTCATGCTTCAGGAGGAGGAAGGGAACATGAAGAAGGGTTTTGAAATACTTTGAAATATGCCAGAATATTCTGTTCTTCTTAACAAGGTCTGCCCTCAGGAGAAATTGTTTAACCAGAACCTGATCTGTTGGGGTTTTGTCAGCATCTAACTGACCCAGAGGAAGGGAAATACCCAACCTCAGCCCCCTCTCACCTTCCACGTGGGCGAAGGGAAATACACATCTCCAGTACACTCTAGCCATACAGTCCCCCCTGTGGAGGAGGGGCAGGAACTGAGAAGCATGTGTAAAGTTCACAGTTCAGGGGCACAGACTCGTGAAAAAACAGACCTAATCATAGGACTATAGGATGCTTCCCTTCTTCCCACACCTGATCACCACATTACTAAAGGTTATTTTCAGCAGCTCATTTTACCCAGTGCATCATGTCTGGCTCTCGAGAAAAAATTACAAGGCTTACTATAAGGCAAAAACACAGCTTAAAGAGACAGAGCAAGCATTGAAACCAGACCCAGATACAGCAAGGATGTTGGCATTATCAGACCAAGAATTTAAAATAACTATGATTAATAGGCTAAGAGCTCTAATGGATAAAGTAGACAGCATGCAAGAGCAGGTGGGCAATGTAAGCAGAGAGATGGAAAGCCTAAGAAAAAACAAAAAAAGAAATGCAAGAGATCAGAAACACTGTAACAGAAGTTAAGAATGTCTTTGATGGACTTATTAGAAGACTGGACATGGCTGAAGAGACAACCTCTGAGCTTGAAATAGCTCAATAGAAACCTCCAAAACTGAAAAGCAAAGATAAAAAAAAGACTGGGGGAAAAAAAAAGCAGAACAGAGTATGCAAGAACTGTGGGACAACTCCATATGATGTAACATAGATGTAATGGGAACATCAGAAGGAGAAGAAAGAGAGAAAGGAATAGAAGAAATATCTGAAACAATAATGACTAAGAATTTCCCCAAGTTAATGTCAGACCCCAAGTCACAGATTCAGGAAGTACAGAGAACACCAGGCAGGATAAATGCCAAAAAACCCCTACACCTAGACACATCATTCTCAAACTGTGGGAAATCAAAGACAGAGAAAAAATCCTGAAAGATGAAACCAGAGAGGGAGACAAACCCCACCTTCTCTATCCAGGAGCAAACATAAAAAATCACATCTGACTTCTCAGAAAGCATGCAAACAAGGAGAGAGTGGAGCAGAGTATTTAAAGCGTTGAGACAAAAAACCCATCAGCCTCGTACCCTGTGAAATTATCCTTCAAAAATGAGGAGAAACAGCGACTTTCTCAGGCAAACTGAAACTGAGGGAATTTGTTGCCTGCAAATTCGCCTTGCAAAAAAAGGTTAAAAGAAGCTCATTTGAGAGAGGAAAAATGAGATAGTTCAGAAACTCAGCTCTACATAAAGAAAGGAAAAGCATCGGAAGGGGCATAAGTGAAGGTAAAATAAAAACTTCTATTTTCTTATTGTTCATTGATCTAAAAGATAACAGTTTATTCAAAATAATAATAATATACCTGAGCTTATATATACATACATATATATATAGTATATGTGTGTATGTTTATGAATAAGTGAAATGAAGAACAGCAATGATCAAGGAAAACCACAAAAAGGCAGAAAGATAGTGCGAGACAAAAATAGGAACAAAGGACAAGAGGAAGAAATGGAAACGAGTAACAAATATGGTCGATACGAATCCAACTGTGTCTAATTACTTTCGATGTTAATTGTCTAGATACACCCATTAAAAGACAGAGATAGTCAGAATGGATCAAAAAAAGACTCAACTGTATTTTGTTTAGAAGAAACCCACTTTCAGTATCAAGACCCCTTAGATTAAAAGTAAGTGAATGGAGAAAGATATACCATGCTAATGAAAAGAAAGTGGGAGTAGCTATATTATTTTCAGACAGCACAGATTTCAGACCAAGGAATGTTCTGGGAGATAAAGAAGGGCATTCCATAACGATAAGGAGGTCAGTTCTCCAAGAAGACATGGCAATCCTTGATGTGTATGGGCCGAAAGACAGAGTGTCAAAATACACCACAACCTCCAACTTCAGTTCTCCCAGAAATCAACGTAGTGCCATGGCTTCTGCCTGCTTTCTTTTGTTCCGTTGCTAAAATTCTCCAGAACCCAAATGGGGTGGAGGGCTTCTATTAGACACAACTCTTACAGGACACGTGTGCCTGGGGTTGGTTAGAAACTCCACACGGACTTTTTAATGCCACACCTTAAGAGTCCCCTTTGAGGGTGGAAACCCAAGGGCAGGGCTCATGCTGTGGTTGATTTTCCATCTCTCTTGATCCCATGCCCAACAGAAAGCCTGGCCCAAAGTAGGCACTGAGGAAATGCTTGCTGATGAGATGATGCTTAAGGGAATTAAGGTCTGGGGCAGGCCTCACTGGGACGGGAAGAGAGGGAAACCTCTGGATTTCCTTCTTTCTATCAGAAACTGGAGTAGGTGTCTGTCCATTTCACCCTCTCCCTCCTCACTGGGGACTGGTGCAGAATCTCATGAGGAGGAATGGAACGCCCCATCTCCAAGGCTCCCAGAACTTGGAGAGAGTGGCAGAGCTTGCAAGAAGAGAGACAAGCCCCTTGCTCCGCAGGGGAAGCCTGCTGCATCCAGGACACCGGAGCTGGGGCCTGGTGAGGGTGCCTTGACCTTGGGAGCACAGGTGGGCGCTGGTTCCGGTGCTGACCGCCCCCAGGGAATTGTGGAGGTGGGATGCTGAGCCTGGAGCAGCCTGAGATGCAGGAGGAGGAGAGGGGCAGCTGGGACCAGCCAGCTCACCCCCTGTTTGGTGGATCAAGCGCCAGTGGGCCCCACGAAAGGGGCCCATCATGAGCCATCATGAGAGCACTTCCAGTGCAGTTAGCCATAGTGGGGTGAGTCTCCTGGGGCTGAAACTGAGGGCCGTGTTGCCCCATCATGGACCATGTAGGGCAGAAAGCCTGCCTTTACACCCCAGTCACACAGAGGACCTCAGCGGCCAAGCTGTTGTGTTCCTCCAACTCCGGCGGCTGCAGCAATAGGAGGGGCAGGGGGATGGAAGACAGGAGTGCGTGAGGCCTGAGCTGAGCACAGGGCAGATGCTTCGAGCTGGGTGTGAGGTGGAAGCTTCCGTGTAGCCTGGACTGGCCCCTTAGATTCAGAAAGCGAGGCACGATTGCCAAAATGGGATTCGTCAGCACAAGCAACAGGAAAGCTATGGACTCTGCTTGGGGTCATTTCAAGGGGCGAAGACTGGGGAGCCATCAGAGCGCGTGGGAAGGCAGAGAAAGTTCTAGCTGAGTTAGCAGGGCTGTGGCCTCCTGGCTGCAGGAGGGGCAGTGTGGCTCCAGGGGGGAAGAGCCCCATGGGAGCAGAGGTGGGGCCACCAGGGGGGCCTGCTCTGCAAAAGGGTTCCAGAAAAGATTCTGATGTCCTTTCTCACTCTGCTACCTGCAGAGTTTGGCCGGCAGCCACACAGAGAGCGCTCGAAGCCTGCCTGGGACGAGATGCTCCCTCTCCAGGCACCCTCCTCATCTATGTTTGGACATCCTATTAGAAAGGTTTCCTAAATTCACTTGAACTGTCTCTCTAGTTCTGCCCCTGGAGCCACACAGGGCAAGCCCGCTCCCTTTGGACGTTGGCATGTGGGGAACAAGGCCCCTTTGGGGTCCCCCTTCTCCCGAAGAACACGGCCCCCACCCCTCTTTCTCCTCCACCTCCTTAGGCAAAGCAGCAGTCTTGGAGAGCCCATGCTAATTTCGTTCTTTTTATTTTGAGTGTAAAGACGTGAGCACCGACCATCCCCCTCCCCCCACGGTGGCCCGAGGGAGGCGTAGGAATGTCCCAGCTGCAGGCTTGGGACCAGCAAAGAGTCTGTCTTCTCCCCCGTATCCATTCAGAGAGTCGCTGGGTCAGGGGCCACTCTGTCCTGCAGCTCTGATAGGCTGGAGGGCCGAGCAGGGCCCTGGGGCTCCTGGGGATGTGCAAAAGTGAGCAAGTCCCAGGCCGGGGTGGGGCCAGCCCAGCCTGGTAGTGAGAGAGAGGGCGTGTGCCCGAGGCTGGGGGTCCAGTCCAGGCCATCTTGGGGGGGTATTGTGGGTTTCCTAGGCTGGACAGCGTGGGCAGGGGGCTCACTCCACAGGTGAGCCCTGCCTGCTCCGTGTTACCCAAGTTTGTATGGGGGCCCCTCGCGCCCTTCACTCGGCCACGTCGACGGGCACCATGGCCTTGATCGCGGGGAACTTGTTGCAGGAGAAGTCGGCGAGCAGCTGCTTGGTGCCGCTCCGGGTGGGCAGGATCTCAAAACACACCCGGGACCGCTCCTTGGGGCGCAGGGCCGGCACGCTGGTGGGGGAGGGCATGGGTCAGTGTTGATGGGGAGGCTCACGGGCCCTCAGGCAAGGTGGGCCCTCTGTGGCCCTCAAGTCCTGTGCTGGTGAGGTGGCACCCTCTGGCCGCCTCCCTGGGTCATGGACCCCGCGAGCCCTGGGGCCCCTCAGCAGGGGAGGGAGGGAGTTCCGTGAGCTCCCACAGACGCTGAGCCCTGAGCACCAGCTCCAAGCTCTGCTGATCTCGACTTCCCGGGAGTTTGAGTCTGGCAAACCCCCAAACCAGAGGCAAATGTGCAACCCCACACGCAGGTTCTCCCTGGGGCTGTGGGGAGGCCCCCTGGGACGCCCTCCCGCCATCCCCCACTGGCCCCTCAGGCCCGGGACTCACTCGATCCGGAGGCTGCCCAGCAGCAGGCCACTGCCCTCCACCATCAGCACGCAGTCTTTCACCGGCTCGTCCAGCGGGTTGGAGAAGAGCATCTGGACGTTCACGGGCTTCCGCACCTGGGCCTGCTCTAGCACCTGCGGGGAGAGGGGTGACCGCGTCGGTGAGAGCCCACCCGGCTGGGCGGGTGACATGGGGATGGGGAGACATCGTGCAGGGGGTTCCTGGGAAACTGCTATCATCCCCACGCTTTGGACGGGACCCCCGGGCTCAGAGGGAGAGGCGGCACATTGTGTGGCTGAAAGCACTTTAGCTTCCCCGCCGGGTTCACGGTCGTCCTGGGGAGGGCAGCCCCGCTTCCCAGGAAAGCCGAGCTCCCTGTGGGCTGCTCAGAGGGCTGGGGACTATTTCATTCTGAACTTAGTGACAGTACTTTCCTTGAGGCTCCTACTCATGGGTCCTGTTTCTCCCCTTCTGGCCTGGAAGTGCCCTCCCCAGGAGGCCTGAGCCTGCTCAGACACCCCCTCTCCTCAGAGCCTCATGGTCTTCTCCACAGGCCATGGCATTGGGCCCCCACCTCAACTCAGGCCACTCTCCTCCGATGACACCCCAGTCTATCGCTGTCCTTCGAAACTTCTGGAGCCCAAAGCTTCCCTGTGTGCCCTGTGGGGTCTGGACAGGGCTCCTGCACCCCACTGTCTTGGTCAGAGGCCGGAGAAGGCTTGGTTACCCGTCAGAAAAGCCACCTGGACTATATGTTTGCTGTTGAAGAGAAAGCTGTGCTTCTGCCAAGAAACAGCCGTGACTGAGCAGACACGTCATCTCTCTGGGCCTCAACTCCCTCATCTGATAAAGAGGGCTAATCGTCCTTCCCTGCCCTGCATGGAAGGAAACGAGTGAGATCATGGATGCAGAAGAAAACGTCTGGGAAATAGAACCTGGATCGGTGTGGCTACTGGATTTCTTTTCTCCTTCTTTGAGGGATCATCTGTTGTTAGTGTGGTTTTCCTTTTCTTGCCCCTCATCCGCACAGCTACCATTTGGTAGCAATAAAGCTTCAGTTCAGATAAATTCAACAACCAAGGCCTCTCTGGTTCCAGAGCCTTTGCCCTTCTTACCAGGCCCTGGGATATCTACCAATACTTTGTGCATACCATGATCTCTACCGTAATTCTTCCCCTGGAACTCACTCACGGCTGGGACGTGATGCTCAGTGTGAAGCATAATTTTATGCCATTGGGATATAATATGGCTACATAAACAGTGCCATATTTTTCACATTGATATTCACTTTGAGATTTTCATGTATTTGTTCTTCACGGTTGCTTACCACTGTGCCCATTGACCCATATCTGTAAATGCACCCAAAAGAGAGGATAAGAGCCACCAGAAATCTGTGTCTGATCATCAGTGGTTCATGGGCCAACATGAAGGACATCACCCTTTGGAACAAAGTTCAGATTTCATGGTCTGATTCCAACAGAACATCCTCAATGTCTGCTGTCAATCAGTGCCAGATAAGATCATGGGATTTCACCCAAATTATTATCTTTTCATAGAGATTACCCTCATGAGTTTAAAAATCTGTGCCTTGCTCCGAGTGAGCTATGTGCTGATTCTTTCATCAAGACAAGAATGTGTTGATGCTCTGAAGGCTGAAGTAACGGTGAGGTTGTGTTAGGAGGAAATTCACACAAAGATGTCCAAAAGAAGAATGATCAGATGCCTTTTTTTTTTTTTTTAGAGAGGGGGAGAGGGGCAGAGGGTGAGGGAGAGAGAGCATCTTAAGCAAGTTCCATGCACAGCATGGAGCCCAGTCTCACAACCCTGAGATCATGACCTGAGCTGAAATCAAGAGTCGGATGCTTAACTGACTGAGACATCTAGGCGCCCTCAGATGCCTTTTTTTAAAAAAGATTAAGTAAGAAAGTTCTTGGTGGCACCTTTTCAGCCTGTTTATATTCTGATCTCCTTTCTAAAGATATTATAGTCTCTTTAAAGACAGAGCTGACTTGATATGGAAATCCGAAAGATGTAGAGCAAAAGTGTTGAATAAAAGATAAAGCTATAAGAATGTTTGAGGATAAAGGAGTATAATGGGGAAAAAACTACCTTCCCTTAAACACTCATCATTTTAGCACGGAACGTTTTCCTAACTGAACTGGTTGCTACCCAGGGTCACCTCCCAGCCTCAGGGGGGCATCAGCCCTTGGCTGTCCATCACGTCTGCAGGGACGAGGCACAGTTCTTGGACCTGTCTTAGGAAGCAGGAGAGGCTTCAGCATGCAGAGGACAAGCACGGACTGACAATGACAACTCTTGTGGGTGGGGCAGAATGCACGAGGGCTCGGCTCCAGTCCTGGTTATTTTACAAAATCAGATTAGTTTCCAAGATACCGTACCAGGGATGACAGTGATGGGCCCAGAATGGGGCAGTGCCTCCCCTGTTGGAGCTGACCGTCTGGTAGGAGACCAAGACCAAACAAGTACACGAATAAAGGTATGACTTCCACTAGAACAAAGTGAGAGGACAGAAAGCTCTCAAGGGCATGTAACTGGAGACCATGCCTGATTTGGAGGGGCTGGGAGGGGGCACGTAAGGGAAAGGCTTCTCTGAGGACAGGACACCTGCAAGGAAGTATTTTATTATCCCCGTAACAGCGTTGGGGCACCTGAGGCACAGAGATCAAAGGCCACTCAGTGTGGCTGTTGATTCATCGTGGTGATTCAAGGGCTGAACTCGTGCCCTTCTCTGCTTCCCCCTCAAACTGCCTGTCCGGTTACTGGTTCTCCCTCTGAGGTAGGGGACCAGTCCCCATTCTGAAGCACAGACCGGACCAACTGGAACAGCAAAAGAGCTCAGTCCCAGGCTAGCTGCAATGGGAGTGTGCACCCTTGGTCTCTGCCCTCCGAGGTCAAGAATCCCTGCAGCTAGGGTGCAGCTTAGGGAGGGGTGGGACTAGGGCGGCCACAATTAGCTGGCTTCTCTAGAAATCTGGGGCTTGGAATGCTGGTGGCATTGTGATGGGACGGAAAAGGCAAGCATTGTCTTGGCAGCTGGGGCAGACGGTAGATACAGCAGATGTGGGTGGACCCGACCGTGAGGCTCTCCGTGGGACCTCGCAGGAAGATCCATCTCCTCTGCGCATCCATCCTCCTGTCCTTGCCTGCCAGCACCTCACCCCTCAGATCCGTGCCTTCTGCCTCTGGTGGCCTCTGCCCTGGGCTGGCGGGAGGAAAGGGTGAGTAGGTCCTAGGTAGGCTGGACAGGAAGGGACGGGCTTGGAGTCAGCGCAAGTACTGGCCTGGTGCTCAGGAAGGGACAGAGTGGTCCCAGGTGCCTCAGTACACCTGCCCCCCCCCCCACACACCTGGGCTCCTGGAAGGACCCTGGGAGCCAAGTCACAGCCAAAAGCAAACCCTAAAAGCAGAGACAGAAACATCCTCATCCTCAACCACAGTGAAGATGCTGTTGCTGGCTGTGGACACACCCAGACACCTGGAAAGGGCCCTGGGCTGGGAGTCCCAGGGCCTGAGGTCCAGCCCTGGCTCTGGGCAGGGATGGCAGTTCTCTTTTCTTCTCTGGGCCTCAGTTTACTCATGCGTGAAGCGGCAGGGTTTGGGAGTATGAGAGTGGGCTCCTAAGAGTCCATGATTCTGTAACTCTGGCGTCTTGAATGTGGAGAGAGGCAAGCAAGTGGTGCCCCATTCTCCACCAACACGGCCAGGGGCTGGGCCGTGGGCTCCCTGCGGGCAGGACCCTCCCCTTGTGACTCTTCGTGATTCCTGAGCCTGGCAGAGCCCAGAACACAGCAGGTGCTCAGAGCTGAGTGTGCGAGGGAGCCGAGGAGTCCCTCTAGCTGTTTCTCAGTGGATGTTCCCAGTGCATCTGGGACCAGAACCAAAGAAGCCCATGGGCAAATGTGCCTATTTATCACAAGGAACAAGGACGCCGGTCAGAGCAGGAACTCTGGCCAATTCATGTGGCAGAGGCTGGACCCGAGCTAGGCCCAGTTCCCTGCCCCTCTCAGCAGGGAAGGAGATTCCTGGTGGTTTGGGCGTGCACCCCTTCACCCCCCTTTACCTCCAGGGTCAGGCTGGGGTTGTCCAGGATGATGTCCCTTTCTATCAACACCTCCGCCTCGTCAGACACCTGGCACACAGCTGTGGTCCGGATCATGTTATCTGTCTTCAGGTACTTCTCATACTGAGCATATGTAATCTTCAAGGGATGCCGTATTTCTGGAAGGAGAAGCCGGGGAGGGCAGAGTGAGAGGGAGGAGGGCTGACTTCTGGAACCTTCAGAGCTGAGGCCAAGCCAAGGAGGCGGGGAGCTGGCCGGGAAGGTCTGCAGCCCTAGGCTTGACTGAGCCCTCCCTGCCTGTTCTGTGGGAAACGTGCCCCCGTTCTGTGCAGCTTCCAGAGCAGAGGCCGGGGAGGCCCTGGGCCTCTGACTGGCTGGGCAGCTTCACAGGAGAATGGGATGGTAGGGACCAAAGCTTCCTCCCATCCTGGAAAATGTCAGAGGGCAGGAAAGAATACAGAGGCTTACGGATTGCCTCATGATGACAACAAATAATAACTAGGAAGGGAAGCCAGGGATTGGCTCCATATGCACTTAGGATCCTCCCGGGCCAACTAATAGTCTGGTATTCTGCTGTGACAACACCCCGATCTGTCTCCCCACCTCTGGTCTCTCCCGCTTCCCAGTCACCCCCACACACCTGGCAGACGCGGCTTCAGAAGCCTTCCCCCCCCCAACATCATGCTCCTCCTCTTCCTTGTCACTTGAAATTTTCCACGACTCCTCGCTGCCTCAGAAATAAAGTTCAGACCCCTCGATCCGGCCCTGTGTCACTGCAACCTAACTCCCCTCTCCCTTGAAGGAGTCCTCGGTGTTTCCCAACGGTCCTTTGCCAACACAAGTATATGGTCACCTCCGTGCTTGGACATGCATGGTTCCCTCACGTGGAAATGCCTTCCCCGGCTTCTGTCCCTTTACCTGGCTCCCCGCAAGCCTCAGGGCCCCTCTCCTGCCTCTGTGGTCCAGGTCACTCCCACCTCTCTCTCTCGACGGTCATGCTGGGTGGCCTGGGGTGCCCCGGCACCCACAGAGTCATCTGCTTTTCGAGGAGGAAGTAGCCTCTGCCGTTCCCACTCGAGAAATTAGCCTGGCCTGCCCTGAGTGGGCAGATGAATGTGCAGAATGGATTTTTAAAAGAATTTTTTTAACCATTTCCCTCATGTGAGCTATTTTTGGCCTGCAAAAAATAGCTCTCCCCTTGGGCTTTGAAGGTAGCTAGCAGCCTGGCGGTTGCTTCTGGTGTGGGGAAGATTTCTGCTACAACTCTGCCAGAAGCCAGTTTGCTAGGGACGCTGCCTTCTGACAGGTGTAAAACATCTCAGTTTCCCTACAGACAGAGCTCTTTCAAGATGGGCTGTATAATTAATCAGTTTTTATTTATGTGAAGCAAAGAGCCACCCCACCCTTGTTAACCTGCTTTGTAAGGCTCAATTTTTCATAACAGCGTGGAGGATTTTGCCAGTGTGAGCACACCTGCCTGCTAATCCTCCCAGAGCGCCAGGCTCTTGCTGCTCCACCTCGCTCCTTTCCCAGCAGCCGCGAGTCTCTGTTCCTCCCAAACTCTCAGGCATCACTGCCCTGGGGAATCAGGAGACTCCCCAGCTGGCAGCTACGCGGGGAGGAACACTGGACAAGGGTGTAAGACCCTGCTGTATGTTGCAGCCCTTCCGGGGTCAAACCTGAAAAGTGATTCATTGTGGGGTGGGGGTGGAGAGTCCCTGGGGCGGGGGTGGCAGAAATAGAATCTAGAAGATGGGGGGTGGGCCTGGATTTAGCATTAGGAAACCCAGGACCAAGACCCTGCTTTCGCCACTTACTAGCTATGACACTTAATCTCTTAAGCAAGTCACCATCTCTCCAAGCCTCAGTTTCTGCCTCTGTAAAAGGTGATACTGAAATCTGCCCTTTTCAGTAGGTCAAACGAGAGAGGATCTAAGGAAGCACCCTGTGCGCTGAGTGAAGTGGTGTATACCTCTAAGGGATATCGCAGTGGGGCTATTAACTGCCAAAGCCTCCCTCCTTCCTCCCCCCTGGTGTGGAAGGATTCTGGTTGGCACCACCCTGATTAGCACTGTTCCCCATGACAACTTTCAAGCCTTCAAAACCCACGGCTTAACCACAGTGATGGTGTGCTCCTCCTCTCTTAGCTGAATCCGTTCCAACAGGAACTCTCCAACCCCAAAAGAACATTAGCCATCTTGGATGAGTGGCGTCCCCCACAAACCACAGGACGAGTTACCTTCTTTGGGTCCCAGGGACATTGTGATGGAGTCCTTCCACACCTCGTGTACCAGCTTGCCGTTGTAGACAATGGTCCAGGCCGTCATGTTCACGGTCACCGTCTTTATGTCACTCGTCAGGTTTTTGAGCAACAAGGCCAGGCTGACTTCTTTGCCCACCTCCAATAGGCCAGTGACCTTGAACCTCCCCGAGATGCTGGGCTCCTTTTCCTCTCCTGCCAAATGTCTCGCAGATGTGGCGCTAAAGGACGCGTGGGGTTTAAGTTTCCCCAAGGCCTTTTCAAACACTTGTCTCTCCCGGCTGGAACCTGCATGGTGGGAAAAGAGGGAAGCTTCTCAGGGACGGGGTGGCAGCCTGGGACTCGTTGGCTCTGCAAGGATTCTGATCCAAGCAAGTGTCCCTGCTCTCCGGGTCTCTCCATTTCATCCTCCTTAGTGCGAGGCTCACTGACCAGCCAGTCTGTGCGCTCTCGCAGTCAGCTCTGCATGTCCAAATGAGCTGTAGGGAAAGCTTTATCAGCACCTGCACGAAGTTACCATATGGCCTGATATTTCTAACTAGGTTAGATTTCGTCTTCCTTTTCTTCGTTTTATTTTCGGAGAAAAGATCTCTTGTGAGAACAAACAGCTCCTTTAAACATAAGTAACAAAACATAAGTAACAAAAACTGAGTGGAAAAAAGGTTATAATGAGATTATAAGCAAAAAAACAAAAACAAAAACAAAAGGTTATGGTTTAGAATTTTTTTTTCAAACCACTTTTCCATGTTATTCTGCTTTGTTTCTAAAGGTGCTTTGAGGTCAAAGAGCAGAGCTTCTGCCCTTGTCAAAAAAGAACTCTGCACGGTTCGTTTGGTCCCATGTTATGACTGGTTTAAGTTGTCGAGAGACTTCAGGTTTTAAAAACACAAAGGACGGATTTTCTGACTCTGACTCAGATTGTGAGGGCTGTGGAATGTGAGCATGGCCATGGTATACCCTCAAAGTCATGGCTCTTGGGCACTAAGGTGAGTAACCGCTTGCAAGCCTCTGGGCCCGTGGTGGCCACACGGTTCACATAAGGCTCCCTGCCTTGACCCAAAGACAGATCTACTATTAAGGAGAAGGTGTGTTGACCTTCCGGGAACATGGGCAGACATACACAGAGAAGAATTACCATGTTTATATCTGCAAACTATACTTAGGGCCCCCATCTTCCCCAACTACCATGAAATTTTGAAGACACCAGATGGCTTATTATAAGCACTTTACAATTTAGCGAGGCCTTTCCGTAAGTTCCATGTAACAACTGGCTGAGACCTCAGAGGCCAACTCATCCAAGCCCATCACGTTAAAAGTAAGGTCCTAAGGACAAGAAGTAACTGGTCCAATCAACTGGTCTAATCTTGGAGTTAGAGGCAGAGAGGGGGCAGCCCCCAGGTGTCTACACCCATAGTCCAGGGTTCCCTGCCCCCCAACATCCTCCTGAAAAGGAGGCAGGCAGCCAGATTACCCAAGCTGATAGCTCTTGGTGGGCTGGGTTCTTTCTGGTGCCTTTCCATCCTGCAGCAGAGTTGTAAGTCCACACCCAGGGCTGATGTCTGTGCAGGGAGCTGAGCCTTCTGTGCCCGGGAGACCTCAAAGCAGGCGTGTCTGCACCATGAGGCTCAGAGCCCAGATACCTATATAGGTCACCTGATGGGTTGACTCAAGACTAAGCTTCCTGCTGCTGTTTTCTCCTTTGGTGTTGCCATTGCGAAAATGCTTAGCAACCCACTTTATGAGCTTTTCCTCCCTGGGGCCCTCGCAGACAAGCTGGCATCACTCGGTAAGGAGAACGGGCAACAACAGGCAGGGTGACCAGCTTTGCTGTCACGCAGAGAGAGGCTGGGGCATCGCCAAGAGTCTTGCCGGAACCACCCCCAACATGGCCATGGCCTGGCCCCGCTCCGTGGCTTAGGAGATTTGCCTGGGACGGACAGAGCCCCTCAATAAGCACAATCAAGGTATATCAGTAAAGGAAGGACCCCCACAGGACATCTATCCCAGTAAGCAGTGCACTTCAAAAGGCACCTCGGGAGGTCATTATTCCAGCGACGCCGCAGATGTCCGAGTTGATAAGCATCACCACTATTTCAGAAGTCCTCTCTCGGTGCCGGGCCCTGCACTTGGCACTCTCTGTACACCAGCTCATTTAAATCCTACTGAAGACAGGCATTGCTGTTGTCATTTTACAGGTGAAGAAGCAAGGGGTCCGACATCCTAAGACTCCTCCTTGGGGTCTCCTGGTGATCAGTGTAGGACTGGAGTTGACCTCCAGCCCCTGGTTATTTGTTTCCTGGCCCCTACACTTGTTTTTCTATCGTGACAGTGTTGAAAAAACTTCTCCTACATCTGTGAACTCGGGCGGGGGGTGGGGTGGGCAGGGGTCGGGCAGGGGCCCCATCTGCCACGTCCCTCATTGCCTCCCCAGAGCCGAGCATGGAGTGGGCACTTGGGTGGGTCTCAGTACGTGTGTATTGACTGAGAGAAGGGCTGTCTGACCCTAGCCATGGGAGGGCCTGCACAGGCAGATTGGGGACCACCCTGAGGCCACCAATCTCATGACCCTAGGCCCATGCCTCCAAATGTCCACATGTACCACTACCCGGAGGGGTTACCTACCTGGACCTGGAGTCAGACCTCATCTCCTGAGCTCTTTCTCCAGCTTTTCTCTTTCATGAACTGCGGCTGACACCAACAGCCAGCAGTAGTGAGAGCTTTGGGGTTCACTTTAGGGTGTGTTCTGGGTGCCTTTAGGAGAGCACTTTGCTTGGCCCCTCAGAACCTGTGTTGTGTGAGGATCAACCAAAGTGTCTATTTCCAAACACACTAGAAAGAGACATGGGACGCGTTACGGAGTGACTGGCTTGCTAGAGCCAGCATTCATTTACTTTTGGCTGTTTCTACAAATGAACGTCACCTTCACACGTGGAACTTTGTCACTCTGGAGAGTGGCCGGGTTGGGGGTGGTTCCGGCAAGACTCTTGGCGATGCCCCAGCCTCTCTCTGCATGACAGTCCCCAGCGAAACAGGCTGCTGACTCTGAGAGCAGTTTCCAAACTGGAGTAGCTAATGTAATTTGCGGAGAGGCAGCTTTGTAGAAAAACGAGCCTTCCCCGTGACTCATGTGGGTGCTTCAGGCTTCTTGGGGAGACTCTGATGCATGCATGGCATGAGCCCACCTCTTCAGGGTCTTTGTCCATTTCTTTGTTCAGATAGTGTTTCCTGCCTGTCTTTCTTGGAGGCTCAGAGAGCAGACTGACCGAGAAATTTCTCCTAGAGCCCTGGGCAGTCTCGGGGTGGGGGGTGGGGAGAGGCATGTTTCTTCCTGTGATGTCCAATCACAGGGCTGTCACCCCAGTTGTGGGAAAGGGACACAGCTGGAGAAGAGCTGGGCTGACAGTTGCTGGGTCCCATGGCAGAATTCCACTGGCACCGCATCTGCTTGTGACAGTTCTGTCCCCACTGGAGATAGTCTGTGGAGCTGGACGTTAGGTGCCAGGGAGCAGTCCTACCATTCAGGCAGAATGCGCAGAGAACACAGGAGGAGTAGGAGGGATTTTCCCTTCTCCACCCGCAAAGCTGTCTTCCTACCGTCAAGCCCCGGGTCGCACAGCTCCACCAGTGCCCTGCCTACCTTCTGGATATTTGTACTTCTCCGTGATGTCCATGCGAGAGTAGCTGCCCACCGCCTTGGTGCTGATGTACTTGCCAACGCTGTGAGTGTTCGAGGCATTCTGCCTCTGAGTGTTGTAGTAGTAGTCATAGATCCAGGTGATGCGGTCGGCGTTTACCTCCGCAAAGACGAAGGGCGTGTCGAAGTCCAGGTTCACATCGCCCTCTCGGACGGCAGCAACGGAAGTGGGGCCGCACTGGAACACCCCTAGTAGTGAGGTGCAGAGACTGCGTGCATGCCAAAGCCAGGTGCCACAGCCCACCCCAGCACCTGTGCCCTAGGAGCCACCCCTAGCGACACCACTCCCCTGCCTCTCCCCCCGATACCCCTTCAGCCCCCGCTGCCTGCCCCCCTTATGTGGCACTCAGCATGGAGCCTCCTGTTATCTTCTGCATGGCACGCCACACGGAGCGTCCTTCTGCAGAAGACTGGCCCCATCCTGCCCTCCGCGGGCGCGCGGTGGATGCTGACCTGCCACCCTTGGGCTGTCTCCTTTCTTACCTCTTGTGCTCACGGCTGCCTCTTTTCTATCCCTACAAATCATCCTTCCCAATTCCTCATTCCCTATTCCTGGAAGTATTCCCTAAACCCAGCCCATAGGAGTCTTGCTCCTCTGAGCTCCCAAGCCCTGTCTATCACCTTCCTCTTCTAGCACTTGGCACAGAGATCAGATAGATGGATAGACACGTAGATAGATATGTAGATGTAGAAATAGATACAGAAGATAGAGTTTCATTCACGAAGTGCCCAGCTGAAAAAAGTAAGGTGCAGCAGAATAGAAAGAAGGGAATTATTCTGTTTGTGTTTGCAAGACAAATAGACAAAAAAGACACATATGGGGCGCCTGGGTGGCTCATTCAGTTAAGCGTCCAACTCTTGATTTTGGTTTAGGTAATGATCTCGGGGTCGTGAGATCAAGCCTCATGTCAGGCTCCGCACTGAGCATGGAGCCTGCTTAAGATTCTCCCTTTCCCCTCCCTCTCTCTAAAAACAAAACAAAACCCCCCAAAACCCCCAAAACCACATACATGTATTTTTATATGCCTGGAAGAGTGATTTTCAACCTTTTTTTTTTGCCATGATCTCTATATTACGGCACATAGATGGTCCTAAGACAAAAGTTTTACAGGACAATACTTGTTCTTATTGTGTCCAATGCACCCTGAGATTTTTTCTTTTCCTCTAACCCCACTTTCCATGCCATTTCGCTTCATTTCTTTTTTTTGCTTCTAAAAGATTTATTTTTAAGTAATTTCCACACCCACTGTGGGGCTCAAACTCACAATCCCGAGATCAAGAGTCACACGCTCTATCGACTGAGCCAGCCAGGCACCCCCATTCCACTTCTTTTTTTTTTTTTTAAGATTTTATTTATCTGACAGAGAGAGACACAGCAAGAGAGGGAACACAAGCAGGGGGAGTGGGAGAGGGAGAAGCAGGCTTCCCGCAGAGCAGGGAGCCCAATGCAGGGCTCAATCCCAGGACCCTGGGATCATGACCTGAGCCGAAGGCAGATACTTAACAACTGAGCCACCCAGGCACCCCTCTACTTCATTTCTTAAAATGATAGTCACAACTCACTAACTTGATTTTATAACCATTAATGGGTTGCAGTGAAAAGTGTGAAATACAGAGGCCTGGAAAATATCTGGAAGGTTACCCCCCACCCCAAATCTAGTAATGCTTATTGCTTCTGGTAGAGGGGTTGGGTTAGGGTAGGGAGGTATGACTTAGCTTTTATTGTTAATCCTTTTAGAATGGTTTGAAATTTTTTTAACCATGTGCACATATTATTTTTATAATTATTATTATTTTTTTTAAAGTAGGCCCCTCACCCAGTGTGGAGCCCAACGCGGGGCTCGAACTCACGGTCCTGAGATCAAGACCTGAGCTGAAATCAAAAGTCAGATGCTTCACTGACTGAGCCACCTAGGTGCCCCATAATTTTTTTTTTTTTTTAAGTTTGAGAGAAACAATTCAGAATGAAGGTAGTGAACAAGATACGCCCTGGAGGTCATAAGAAGGGAAAGAAAACTTCCTGGAGTGTGTGGGACCCAAGCTCGGAAGGGAGTGGCCAGAAGTGGGAGCAGAAGCCCTGGGCACAGGGACAGGGACGGGACCAGACAGCACGAAGGAGAGTTTGGTTTGGCAGAGGGACACCATGGATGGGATGGAGGTGCCGGGAGTCGTGATCACGGAGACCTCCAGCCGAGCGGGGGAATTTGGGCTAAATCCCTGGGCGACGGGGACCACATGGTGTCTGTGCTGGGAGACATAGGCTGCCAGAGGCGGTGTGGGGAAATCACTGTTGGCGGATCGCGGTTTCTTTCCCTTGCTGCCTGGCACGTGCCAGGGCCTCCACAGTGGGGACAATAGTTGTGTGGGAGCGGGGAAGCCACTCATTTAAATAGCAGCCTGAGCCAGGCAAAATTAGGATGAGAAGTCTACTCTGAAAATATTTTTGGTTTAATTCCATCGTGCCTTCCAGAGATGGAGAGCCGCTGTCTGCTACTGTAAAGAATCGAGAGGCCAGGACAGAGAGCGAAACCCAGAGAAGGGGGTGGTCAGTGGGGCCAGTAGAGGGTTACCTTGGCTCCTCTCCTGGGGCGTGGCGTCCAGAACCTGCCATCCGTTGTACGAGGGGCCCAGGTCAGTCCGCACAAACCAGCCTTCATTCCAGACGTGGAAATTCCTGCAGACAGAACCAGACTGCAGAGCTTGCCCAGGGCCACACAGCCGGAGGTGACAAAATACCACGTCTCTGGCTGAACAGTGCAGCACCCCGTACTCATCATCGAGTGAGTCTACCCTGCCCCAGCTACAGTGCTAAACCTTGCCGAGCTCTGTCTCTCGCAAGTCCTCACAGCACTGTGAAACAGGTACCATTTTTCTGCCGATCTCATAAAAGGGGAAACCGAGGCTCAGAGAAGTTAAGCAGCTTGTGATGGCAGAGTCAAAGCTTGGACCCAGGTAGGCCTAACCCCCAAACCTGGGTCCTTGACCATGACGTTCTACTGCCTTTCTGAGAAGAACGGCTCCAGGTGAGAGCTGGCAACCAAGCAGGCCAACAAACCCACACGGCTTTCTCGTGTGCGTCCTGCTGGGGAACACCTCTGTGTCTCCCGTCGACTGAGAGTGCATGGGGCTCCAGCGAGGAGGACAGCTCTGGCTAAGAGCCACATGCTTCCGGGCTGAGGTGTGGATCGAAGAATGACAATCACCAGTCCTAAAATGTTCTTCATCAAAGGCGTCCCCACGTCTCCCAATCTGCATGTCTCAGTCACATCTCCGGGGATAGCCGATTAGCCGGTCTTAGGCATTCCATCCTGTGGTTCTGCCCTCTCAATCTGGTCCTCCTTTGCACACCCCATGCAACTGCATTAGCCCTGGTTCTGGCAGCTTTGATCCAACCAGAAGCTGTGAGTCCGACATGAACCCAAGTTCCATCCAACGTGAAAACAGATTTTTTTTATACTCAGGAAGTGGAGAAGATAGTTTAACGCAGAGTACCAACTCAGAAACTATAAAGGAAATGACTGATAAATTTGGCTAGGTGAAAATATTAAACTTGCATATACCAAACAACCAACCAAACTGTAATTCTGTTTCCTCTATGGAAGAGTGAGCTCATAACAGATGGTCCCTTCCGCAGCTAACAATAAGCTCCGAAACAAAACCAAAAACCAAAAACCAAAAAAAACCAAGACAGCTACTTGAGAGTGAACAAAACAGAAAGATTTTGGAAAGGAGTCAAAACGTGGAGGAAGGAGCCAGCACGGGGCAAATTGCACTTTTGGTGACTTGGCCCCAAGGACAGGCCACAGTTGGGGTGAAGTGCAGGGCAGTAAAATCTGTAACAGACAATCCATATTTTTCTGACCTGAGGAGCCAAGAAACAGCCCAGGTCAACCGGGGCATCTAGAGCATGAGGGGGAGGCTCTGGAAAGGAAGGAGTCAGAGAAAGAAGATCCCAGATTAGTTCATAAACTCCGCCCGAGTCTCTGAGCGATTCTGACCCATGCATGTATACAGACAAGCAGTCTGGCTGACGATAAAAGAAGCTGAGCGAGATCTGAGTCGTTGCCGGCTCGCAGTCTGGGTCCACCCCAGGCAGGCTGTTGAAATAAACTAACAGAATCCCGACATACTCAATGCCCAGGATACAGACCCAGATGACTCAACATACGAAGAACCAGAAAAATGGGATCTATCCTTCAAGGGAAAAAAGACAACCAACGGAGTAACCTTAAAATAGTACAGATGCTGGAATGATTGGACAAGGACTTTAAAGAAGCTATTATAACTAAGCTCAATGAAATAAAGGAAAACAGGGCAACGACAAGTGAAAAGAGAGGAACTCTTGGCAGAGCAAGAGAAAAGATGAAAGAAGAACCAAATGGAAATTTTCAACTGGAAAAAAAGACCCCTATCTTAAATGAAATAATTCAGTGGTTGGGCTTAGAACGAGAGGACGGAGGAAAAGTTCTGTCAGCTTGAAGATAGACCAGCAGAAATTGCCCAAGCTGAAGAAGAAAGAGAAAAATGATTGAAAAAAAAAATAAAATAGAGAAGATATATATAACATGTATAGGCAGAGATTTACTGTAATTAATATTATAAAGTACTTACATATCAATAAGAACAACACACAAAAGAACAAGTGAAACACACCAATAAAGGACGATGGCCAGGCAATTTTTATAAGAAATACAAGTGATCCCTGAACATATGAAAATAGTTTTGATCTCACTACCATGAAAAGGAAATTAAAGTGACAAAGAGATACTGTTACACTCATAAGATGACAAACATGAAAGCCCAGGATGATACACAGGACTGTGTGATACTCATTTCCAGGTGTGGGAAAACAAGCACAGTCAGAGCCCACTGGTGGGAGTTGAAATTGGTGTGATATTTAGGGAGGGCCATTTGGTAATGGGTATGAAAAACCTTTAAAAATCTACATTCGCCGGGGCGCGTGGGTAGGGGGAGGGGCTGAGGAAGAGACTCTTCAAGCAGACTCCCTGCTGAGTGTGGAGCCCGCTGTGGGTCTTGATCCCAGGACTCCGAGATCAGGACCCAAGCTGAAACCAAGAGTTGTATGCTTAACCGACTGAGCCACCCAGGTGCCCCTACTTTTTGTTATTTTATAATCAGGAAAAATGTGTTTTCCTTTTGCGTGTTTGGAAGAAGCTTTATGTGGGGCCAGATGGGATCTATGTACATGGGGGAGTTGTAAACTCTTCAGCTATTGGAGGAGTTGGAAGTGCCCCATAAGTACTTATGGGGTGCTACCTGACCCGGCTAGTCCTTCAGGGAACAAGGGGAGATACAAAAAAGTCAGCTCCGAAACAAGGCAGAAGGGGATTAGGCCCTAAGAGGTGAACAGATGATTAAGAATAATACCAACCAATGATATGAATGGAGAAAAAGAATACTCTTATTTACTACTAAAATGAAACACAGGTGATCACAATCTTTCTGGAAGGCAACAGTGATAGCTGTCATAAGCCTTTAAAATGCTCATTCCCTTTAACCCAGGACATACCCTTTCTAGGAATCTTTCTTACAGGACTAATTGTGGATGTGTTCAAGATTTGCATATACGAATGCCCATGACTGTGTTATATATAACAGGGAAAAGAAGGGGAATAGGGAATGGTAATAGTAACAGTAGGAAAAGAAATAATGGTTCAACCATACGAGGGAATACGATGCACTTAAAATCTGATTTTTGATGATTATTTAATGACATAGGGAAAATGCTCAAAATATAGTGTTTCGGCAAAAACACATGATTTAAAACTGCAAAGTTGGTTTCCAGGTGTGGGAAGAAGTAGGATGCACCTATTATATACTTTGTCTTGTACCCATGCCTTGTAAAATGTGTAATCCCAATTCCAGAAACGACAGCAACTGATAGAGAAAAGATTGGCTGGAAAACTATCAAATATTAAAAGTATGTGAACAGTAAGATTACAGATGACTTTATTCCCTATAATTGTGAGGGGGGAGGTCATCATAAAAAATTATCGCTAGCGGGGCTGCCTAGGTGGCTCAGTCGGTTAAGCATCGGACACCTGATTTTGGCTCAGATTTCGGGGTCGTGAGATGGAGCCTGGTGTAGGGCTCTCTCTCCCTCGCCCTCTGCCCCTACCCCACAAACCCCCCTTGTGCACGCTCTCTTTAAAACTATCCCTAGGAAGACCCACAAAATGTCTTTTTGAATGGGTCTTCATGATCAGTGAGAATTCGCCCAGGAGAAAGCATGGAGTGTGAGAACATGATCAAGAGACAAGACAGGGATGAGAGAGCACTTTCATGTTCATCTAGTTCCTGGTAGAGAACCCTAGGGGAAGGGTGGGTTGGTAACAAAACTGGTAAGTAGCCGTGTTTTCATACTTACTTTGGAGGCGGGAATTTAAGATGGAGCAGATAACAGATACTCTTGGTCCCTCCCTCATTTGGAAGCCAGCTTTACTCACAGTTATTTGAGATGCATGTGCTTTTCAAATGTCCAAGGGCGCCACCATGGAAATTCTGGTTGTTTCTGATGGTATGCATGCTCTCTCCCACCTCCCAACCTTGGGCTCTGTTTCTGTCTTGAGGGGTTTCAGGAGGAGGAGCTCAAGAAAAGAATGCACTGTAGGTATCAGAACTACCTGAGGCATTTCCTAAAAGATGTGGATTCCCCTATCTCCCTCCACCTAGTCAATTCTAATGTAATTTTGGAAGTTTATAAGCCACTGCCCTAGAGACAGCATCTGAGTTATACTTACCTTTGAATTCATGGGGTCAAGAGGCCCTGTCTAGAAAGTGACCTCCAAACTCCTACCTCTTCCACTGGCAAACTATTTGTCCTTCCAAATGCAGCCCAGATACTGCCTCCTCCAAAAAGTCTTTTCCTGCTGGAAGAGTGCCAACCATATGTCTGTGCTATCTCTGAATCCTGCACATAACTCAGTTATTTCACTTTTTCGACTCCATAATTGCCTGTCTTCTTATGCAGCTGTCAGCTCCTCTGGCCCAGTTCCTGCATCTCCCCCCGCCCTTGGTGCCCAGTGCCCGGGGCAGGGTCTAGCACACGGTACATACTTAATCATGTTTTCTGGAGCCTGAGCCTCTCTTGGAGCTGGCTTCCTTGCTGCAGGTCTGAGCGAGGTACACTGGGGCGGCTAAGTATTAGTGGAGGCTGGTTGCCATGGAGAGATTGCATCAGGAGCCAGGGGCGTCCGCTGGGGTGTGGTTGCCAACAGCTTTTCCCCAGAACTAGCCAACTCCACCTCCCTGTGACAGGGCAGGGCAATCTCCACGTGCCTGCTATGAGCTATAGAAAGTCTACAAGTAGAGTCAGCTCTGTGACTCTAGAAATTGGGGAATCAAGTCAAATGAATTAAGAAAAAAACAAGCCAGAAATGTCAAGGTAAAGATAACCTTGGTCCTACTGTTCCAAATCGTTTGCCTTGCTTAGTGACTGATCAAGGCCCAAGAGTCCTCCTTTACAGTGGCTCAGAAGGGAACCGTGGAGAAGCAGCATCCCAAACTAAGGTCCCCGCCCCCACCCCAAAGCAGCCTGATTCTCAAGAAGCGGACACTCCAGAGGCTTGTGCCTCTTAAGCCAAACCACTGGCATGAGCAGAATGGTTAAGAAGAAAATGACTCCAGCGGATGCAGTGAATGTGATTTAAGGAAAGAAGATCTAGAAGAAATTGCTGAGGTCCCCTGATCTAGCCCTTCATTTTACAGATGGGAAACTGAGGCACAAAAAAGTTAAGAAACTTATATAAAGTCATACACTTATTAGAGAGCCTAAATATCTCTCTAATTTCTCTCCGGGGCTTTGTTTTCTCATTCATGAGATCAGCAGGTCCCTCCCCAAGTCCTACGGTTGTCTGACTTGGGAGAGTTCTGTTGGCAAGACTCTGCATCCTAGCCCTAGCTTGGACACGAATTCACAGTTTGACTTTGGTAAGTCATTTCTCCTCACTGAGCCTGTGAGGTAGCATTTAGTTTTACGGAGAAGTGACATCTGCTGCCGAGGTGTGAACCAAAGAGCCCAGCTTCTCCATCTGCACGGGCTGGACGGCACCCAACCTCACCACAGCTCTGGTTGGTGTCCAGCCAACCAGGAAAATCTAAAGTTAAGCAATGTTCGGTTGCTCAAGGTAACATTAATCAGGAGTAATACCAATGTTCTCTGGCATCTCTCTGGTGCTTTATAGTTTACAAAACTGCCTGGGTTCAAATCCCATCTCCACCATTTGCTGGCTGTGTGCCCTTGGGTGAGTGACTCTGGGCCTCAATTTCCTCAATTGTAAAATGGGATGATGATAATGGTGCCTACCTCATTGTTTCTGAAAAGTAAGTGCCTGGTACACAGCAATTGCTCAGCAAACTATTTGCTCCTGCTGTTATTATCAAGAACTTTCAGATGCTTACTCTCACTTGATCCCTACTTTCTATTACTTAGGCAAATCTGGGCAAGCTTCTAAAAGCTTCCAACACGTGCAACACACAGAGATTCAGATCGAAGTGTTTCTGTCCAGACCCTAACTGTCCTTAAATATTAGGCTGGGGAAGTCACTCCAGGCAGAGAGTGACTCGTGGTTTATCTCCCCCTGGGTGGGATCTATGCAGAAGGGTCTGTAGAGGTCCCCTGGGAAGGGTAGCTCTCATACAAAGAGGAGGGTGGGGATCAAAAAAATTAAAGCCAGTAAGAGACTGAAGTGAACACCTAGTTCTGGGCCAACCCTTATATTTCCCTGATGGAGAAACTTGGAACCAGAAAGATGAGGTGGCTTACACAAGCCCTGGAGCAAGATGGTAGTGGGGCTGGAACCAGGACTCAGGACTCCCTGTCCTCATTCCATCCAGTGCTGGTAGGCAGCAGCTTGGGGAGGGACCTCTGGTTGCCACTGATTTCACCAGAAAGCCTGGTGGGGGGGTAGGGCTGAGAGGGTAAGAGAGGAGGAGACCCCCAGCAAAAATCAGAGCTTTGGGGCCTGACATCCTCCAATGAAGCCAAAAAAATGACAGTGGAGACACCGTGGGCCCATACTCATCCCAAGATAATTATATTTGGAATGAATTATAAAGCTAATGTGGGGTGGTAGTATGAACCAGTAACCAAGAGATCTGAGTCCTAATTCCAGATTCAGCTTAAAAGCCCTACATTTCTGCTCCCAGGAAGCCTTCCTTGGTGACTCCTTCCCTGAGCTCCCATGGGGCTTACTGTCTGACACACCTCCCTGGTCACTAAACATCCTCGACTAATGGCTTCCCCATCCCCTGTCTTCCAACAGCACCAGAATGCTTTCAGTAGAGGACTGACTCTCCAGCTTTCTGGTCCCTCTGCGGATCCTAGCACAGAGGATAATCCCAGAAGGGGTACGCCCAAAGGGATCTCCCTTCCCAAATAATGTTGGACAAATCATCACCTCTTGCGAAGGAAACCAAGGCCAGGAATGGCATTACCCCAGCAGTGAAAAACAGGTTGCAGAGATTTGGGACACAACAACAAAAGAAAAAACCAGGGAGGAGGAAAAAAAAAAAAAAGACTCATTTATGAGTAGTTGGGAAACAACATCTTGTTAACGCAGCAATGTCATTAGACAGAAAGTTGTATGTGTGCAGATCAGGAAAGAACAGCCTGAAACAAGCCTTCTCTTCCTCATTACACCCTAGAAGCCACGTGACCTCGGGTGAATTACGTAAGCCTTACTCTCCTTCGGAGGTGAGGGGATATTTATCTTACTGAGTTCCCATGTTAGTGTGGGGTTGTTGTTGACTTGTTTTAACAACTTTTTCCGTTCATATTTCTTTTCCTTTGACTTTATTCAATTGGTTACACTAAGCACATTTCAGAAAAGTTGGACCTCCTTATTCTGGGGATATGAAGTAATAGGAAGTCTCTTATACAGACTATCTCAGAATTGAATATCTGGAAATAAGATGGCAACCGCTATCAGGTTATTTAGCCCTATATGCGTGTGAGTGATTATGTGTTTGTGTGTGTGTGTGTGAGAGGGGGTATCCTTGGAAATGGATTAAAAACAATAGATTGTTGGCATATATGCACATACTTCTTTGCATTTATAGGCACATAGAATCTATATGTACATGCAGATATAGACAGAATCATTTTCAGTTACCACTTGGTAATAACTTGGCATATAGTATGATCTCAAATAGCTATAATAATATTTATTTTAGGGCGCCTGGGTGGTTCAGTCGGTTAAGCGTCTGCCTTCAGCTCAGGTCATGATCCTGGAGTCCCAGGATCGAGTCCTGCATCGGGGTCCCTGCTCAGCGGGAAGTCTGCTTCTCCCTCCGCCCTTCACCCTGCTCTCTCTCTCTCTCAAATAAATAAATAAAATCTTTAAAAAAATAATATTTATTTTATGTATATATACTACTGTATGAAATTATAGATACATGTCTATAAATTTGATACAACTGACTTCCAGGTACCACCCATTAGACATTACATGTACATATGTGCATAAAGATACATGTGCACGTGGCATTACACACAAGGCTTCTTCTTTTCAGTTGAAATCCAGAATAAACCGACTTTTTATTCTATCAGTCAAGGTGCATAAAAAGTCCACATGCATAAGAGGAAATGCACCGCTTTCCTTTAAGCAAGCCTACAAGTCATATGGGTTGCCTGAAACAAGATAAATTTATATTCGGTACTAGAAAATCAAGAGTTTCTAAAGTAGCTTAGGGTCTAGCGGACCCTCTAAATTCAGAGCAGTTGCCCAGAGCCCATGAGCCACTGGTATTGGACCCTTCATCCGAAGGCGAGACAGTGGACTCCCAGACTTCGCAGAGCCCTGGGAAGCATTGTTTTGGGGTCTTACGAGAGGTCTCATCAGCATTGCCAACATTCCCATTCTAAAGCTTGCGCTCACGTGTTACTTGCCTCCCAGCTCCTGTTTGGACCAGGGTCCCAGGACCTGGGGGGCGGGGGGAGGGGGGGAGTCAGAAGCCGCTCAGGTTCGGTGCTCAGAAAGGGTCAGCTACTCACCACACGCTATCACTGCCTTTGTCTATGGGCCTCCCGTAGCGGTCATAGTACACGTCCACACTGAGGTTGCGGTCTGTGTCATGAGCTGAGTTGAAGTTGGTGACCACCCGGGAGGGAATCCCGAAACACCTCAGCACTGCAAGTCAAGGAACGGTATGAGGACCCGGGCTACAGCGGAAATGGCACCTTGGGCCCCCCGCCCCCCACGGTTGCCCACCGTCCCCGAGTACCTGTGTTGAGGGTCCCAGCAAAGACCCAGCACTGGCCATATCGGACTGGCCGGAAGCCCCAATTTTTCCATTGCTTGAGGATCTCCACGCTGCCATTCCAGTTCCGTGGGTCCAGGCCACCCCTGTAGTTGCCACTCCAATTCCCAGAGATCAAGCCATTGTCATCGTTGCCATTGACCTGAGCAGAGGGAGCCCCAGATCAGCGGAGAGTTCAGGGGACAAGGTGGGGAGATGAGGAGGGAAACCAGGGAGATGTCAAGTGGATTTTATGTGTCTGCCTGGGTGATTTGGGGATGATAATTGTAATAATGATCCTCTAGGGGTCTTGAACAGTTTATTAATCTAAAAGTGTTTTGCTTAATGGGCCCCGATCGACTGCCCCTAACCCATCTATCAATCCCGTGAGCAGGCTCACAGGGTAACCTGAGGCTCCACGGCTTGTCAGGGGCAAGGCAGGGTCCGTAGGCCAGCCTGCTGGTGATTTCTTGCCAGGACTCATGGGCTGTCTTTGATGTCTGACTTGGGAGTCCATGTTTTGAAACTCAATTTGGGGATACTGGTCTTCTGAAAAGGTGCCTTTAGAACTTTAGCAGCTAACTTTTTGGAACGCATGAAGATGGAATATTGCTTTTCATTCATTCATTCATTCATTCACTCACTCACTCATTCGTTCAACTGAAGGCCTAATTCTTGTATAAGCAGCACAGGCAGGATGCAGTGTGAACAGAGCACCAGATTAGGAATCAGGAGACCTGAGTTCCATTGTCTTTTAGAGACACATATTGTAATATTTACAGATGAAATGATATAATGTCTGTGATTTATCGAATACTCTGTAAAGGAGGGGGTCAGCACTGAAACCAGACTGGCCTTGAGAAGGGGACCACAAAAGCTGGTGGTGGGTACCTGGGAGATTGTTTTACTGTTTCCTCTATTTTTGTGAAGGTCTGAGCTTTGCCACAATTAAAAGTTAGAAGAGAAAGAAAGGAGAAACCAGGTTTTAAGCCCAACTTTGCCACTTGTCAGCTGGGTGACGGTGGGCAGGTCAGTTCACCTCTCTGGGCCTTTGTTCTTCACCTTCCTTCCCAAATAGGGAAAGTTAGAAACAAATGGGCTTCCAGGAACCGAGTGTTCAGAGTTAATGAAACTTGGACCAGCATTGATTGACCCCAACCGCCCAGTGAGAGGTCCTGAGCCCCGCTCCCTGTCTTTGTGGGGCTCCACATGTGGCGAGGCCAATGAGAACAGAGTCTGGACACAGAAGGATCCTTGCCCAGCACAGGCCGGGCCAGCCTTCCCCAGCCCCTCTGCGGAAAGGGTGCACTCCTCCCCCCACTTCCAGCAAGGCCTGGGCTATAATCACAGAATCAGGCAAGATGGGCCTTCTCCACAATGGAAGATTACGTAGCCCATCCCATCTCCTGAGTCAGAGGTGCTCCAGCCACCAAAGTGGTAATCAGCGGGGTCATCTCTGGCTGAAAGCTGAGCATTTCAAAGCCCCATCCATACAGGCCGTAATTAGCTCAAGGCAGAGAGTGCAGGGAGGTGCAGCTGAGAAACTTGGCACTGAAATAACGTGGTTTGTCCCCAGGGTCAGAGTGAGTCAGCAGCTGCTGGAGTCGGCTGGCCTCCCCCACCCTCTCCTGGGCGTATGAGGCTCAGTCTTCCTCAACCTCGGCCTCGGCTCCATCCCACCTCTCCCAGGCCACTCCGTTTCCAAGGGTCAGCCCAGGCCCCACTTCCCTGGTTCTTGCCCGCTGCCTCCGTGGCCCCATATCCCCTGGGCCTCCCCCTCACTCCTTTCCTGCCAGGCTGGTGTCAGCCTCCCTTCCTTCAGGAAGCCCTCTGGTTATTCAGCAGTCAGAAGATTGCCCTGATGTCTAGCAACCTATCGAGCGTTAACTCAGGTATGTTAAAAGGAAGGAGACGGAGAAAGGCCTAGGCCATTAACAATAACAAAAAAGTTAGACGCTTCTGGGCCATGAGTTTCAGAGGCTTAAAGTTCAAGAATGCTTCAGCTTTCCGCTTTTTAATTTAGAACTTTTGAGCAGGTGGTGACCATGTTTGGACACTTTCTGAGGGAGGCCTTGTCAACACACTGAGTAGTGAGAGATAGACTCCTCCAGGGCGCAGTGTGTGTGTGTGTGTGTGTGTTCGGGGAGGGGGCAGGTCTCACGTGGAAGGACTGAGTGACTGCAAGAGGCCCTGGGCAGGCATTTGGAGGACTTGTTCTGGTTTGACTCAGAGACGCTGTGCTGTGAGCCAGTCCCTTCAGCGGCTCGGGGTTCCCCATCTAGGTGCTGAGTGGGCCAGCCTGCTTCGGCCCAGGCTGGCATCTGAACACTCGACTGTGGAGGGCAGGGATCAAAGCAAAGGAGGTTAATACCTCAGGCTCACTTGGGAACTTACCCTTTTCCCCAGGAGGCCCAGTGATGGAGCAGAATTTCAGCTTTGCATCCTCCTAGCCTGGGAGACACCAAAAGGGCAAGTTCCCTTATCTTCTGAGAAAGGCCTCAAGATAGAGCGGACAGGGCCTTGAAGCCTGGCAGGCCCGGGTCCAGCTCGGCCTCTGCTGTTCACTCACCAGGGGGTCGGAGGCAAGTGCTTTCATTTAGAGGAGTCTCATGCTCTGTGTGTGCGAAGTGGGATGGTCATAACCACCAACCATATTTTGTGCGGCTTCCATGAGATGACGTACGTAAGGAACACATGTACCTAACCCGTAGTTGAGTTCAATCTACGGTAACAACTGGTTATTATGGTTTTCCTATAACTCACCATTGCACTGAGCACTCGGCCGACGTATTTGGGGTCATTTCTGCGGGCCACATCAGTAGCAGGGTCACGGCGGAAATTCAGGCTGTGATCCAGGATCGAGAGGCAAATGTTCAGAATGCCTTGTTCGAACTGTTCAAAATGGGACCATAGGTGATGGTGAAAGAAATGACATGGACTGTTGGCTAATTAAGGGTACAGGAGCTAAGCGGCCGAAAACCACAGGAATGACCCGGGGCCTTCCACTCTGTGGCCCCCCAGGACAGAGAGCTCCCGAGGAGTAGCCACCCAGCCTCTAACCCGCAAATTCAGCCAGAGCCCTGGCTATCCACCAGGCCCTTTGTCGAGGTCCCTAAACTGAAGGAGACTCCCTCACTATCGTGGCCTTGGGAGCAAATCTCTTAGCCTGCCTGGTCCTCGATTTCTCCATCTGTATAAACAGGGGATCAGGCCAAGCTCATCTCAAAGTTTCCATCTGACTCTATGGTCTTGAGCATATTATTTAGACTTCTGGGAAACTAATCATGAAGATAAAATATCCCACTAAAAGAAGATTTTGAAGCCATTTTCCCAAAATAAGACTTATTTTTAGTCACTGCTTCTCAAATGGAGAAGGCTCTGCTTTCTCTTGCCTTAGGGTCTTTGCATGTGCTGTTCCTTCTGCCTTTGATGCTTTTCCCCAAGACATCTATTTAATTCCCCTGCCCTCCTTCAGGTTTCTGATTAAAAGTTCTGATTGAAAGGGAGGCTTTTCCAGACCACGCCATCAAAATTAGCCTCCCTTCCACCCTGAGGTGCACTGCATGCCCTTACACTTTTTTTTTTCTTTTTTCTTCTTTCCAATGAAACTTGGCCCAAAAATTCCAACATATAAAATATATAGCTGACTTGCTCTGGTTGACTACAGATCGGGATCTGGAGGCCCATGCTCTGCCCATCCCCTCCTGGATATCCAAGGCACCCCACCCACCCTAATACCTTCATTTATATGCTGGAAAGAAGGAGAGGTGGAGGGAATCCCTGAATGTTTTCTAGGAGCTCTGTGGATTCAGATGGGGGGGGAGGTTACAGTAACGAAGGACCAGGAGGCTACGGCTTTAAGAGGCCAAATGCTCCTACCAGGGAAGTTCTGTCGTATTCTTACATGGAATGAATAACAGAAAGTACACTATTATCCCAAGTGGCTCTTCTAGGCCTTATCCTCATCTGTGTATCATGGTACCAATAAAAACCCCATTTGTATTGATTTAGTTATATATTTGTTTTGTCCACTAGAGGGTGAGTCCCTCAAAGAGGAAAACGTGTCTTATCTGTCTTCTGGGTGCAGAAGTGTGCAGCTGGGGCCTGGCACATAGTAGGTGGTCAGTAAATGTCTTCTGAAGGAGTAAGTGAATGAATAGAAGGGCAGGCAAATAGAGTTGGGAACTTCCACCTCTCTGCAGGGCCAGCCACAGAGCTTCTTGGGTAATAGGAACAGTATCCCCAACCTCCTTATGACCCTTTTACCTGTCCGAAGTTCCAGCCAACCATGCTGATTCGATTCGTGCTCCCCACATAGATGACGCCGGCATCCTCCTGAACGTACTCCTCTCTCTCAGCGTGGTTACTCATAAAGACATCATCCTCTGTTTGATACAAAAATCAGATGTCATGAACTAGAATCTTACAGAGGACTATAGAAACCAGTCTTCCTCCCATTCCTGAGTACCGGCTTAGTGGCTGGAGCAAACCATACCTGCAGCCCTTCCCTCAACCTCCACTAAGGAATGAGGCCTTGAACTCTAATGCTTCCAACTCATATTGTGGCAACTATGAACTTGAAGAAGCCGGGATGACCTGAGGGTCTGGAAATGAGACCCTAGGAATGAAATACTTGCTCCTTCAGGTGGGAAGCTGTCTCCATGCTATGGAATTGTACTGTGGTCATTGTCCCTTATAGTTATACCATATTATGCACTTTGTAAAAGCTCATGAGATCCCCACAATAGCTCCAGAGGAAATAGCAGGGTTTCCATTTAATCGTAAGGAATTTGAAGCTCAGAAGGATAGAATGCCCAGACTTACAGAGCTAGTTAGGTGGCAGAGCTGGACTCAGATCTATGGCTTCTGACTCCTAGCCTCTATGCTCTTTCCATAGCCCACAAACTTCCCCTAATCAAGCTTGAGCCTGTAAAAATCATTCCCTCAGCTCCTTTCCATCAGTACTGCTTAGCCGATGGCCACGAGTGTGGTTGGTTAGGTGCCTACCTGGCAACCAGGGGTTAAAGAGCAATATGAACATCCCAAGTTTCAGAATGAAGTCTTTGCCCTGGGAGGAGATCTCAGTGCTCAGTGTGTACCATCCTACAGGTGCACTGACAGGACTAGAGATGGAGATGGTCAGAACATTGTCCTGTTCGGACACGAGCTGGGCACTCCAGCCCCCACGACTTGTCCCACTGGAGAGTGGAAACACAGCCTTTGTCCCGGCCGACTCTGAGGGGTATGGCCCTGTAAAAGAAGACAGAAAAAGAAAAAAATAAAAGAAGACAGAGGACAATGGGAACCAAGGAGTGCCAGCCAGACTGTGGGGAAAAATCCAATCCTGATACAACCGCAGGGGCGCTTTGGGGGAACATCATCCACAGAAGTACCACATGATGACACGGGAAGCAACCAGAGAGGCCAGGGAGGCCAAATCTCTCTGGACTTGAATTGTAGGACTCTCGGGCTTATAGACAGGCAGGAACTAGCCCAAGGTCACACCAAGTCAACGGCAGGGCTGGGTTGGAGCCCAGGGCCTAGTGACCCCAATGTCACACCACCACCCCTTGGGTGGACAGCCCCAAGGGCTGCTCAGGTGTGTGTGTTTGTGGGGGGGAGTGGTGAGCAGATACCTGTGGAGACGATAAAGCCCAGGCTTTCTCCATTGTCAAGACTTCGGTTCAAGCTCAATGAGAAATTGAAGGATTGGCCTCTCCGCAAGATGAGTTCCTGGCTGGAGAACCTGTCTGTGTGATGTGCCTGCCGGTTGGAGGTCACCTGCCAGTTAATGCTCTGCGGTTCTAAAGCTGTAAGACAGAGGGGGGACCTGAGGTCCTGGAAGGCAAGGGATGGTGGCGTGGGGCAATTACCAAAAGGACAGCTTTTGGGTGGGGCTGGTTGGGGAAGAGCCAGACTTCTAGGAAGAAGCACATTAAAATGCAGAGATCTTGACTGAGCATAACAAGCACTTCATAACCTGTTCCCCATGCTGCCCGTCCAGGCAGCTGAACCTCTGCGCACACTACCCCTGAGACTTTCTTCCCCTCCACTTGGTCACCTGTCACTCGGTTTTAAGGCCCCAAGGCCACGTGCTCAGCGTAGCTTCACCCAACCAGCCAGGAGAACCATGCAACCAGTTCTGTGTAAGCACATTCTGTCGCTTCAGCATCATTACGTTGGTGGGGGCGGGAGGATCAGACTGACCCGGGAGGAGGCTGTGTCTCTCAAATCCACCACCCACCAAGGGAAAATCTTCCTTGCTTTTTCCCTTTGCACCTTCCCAGACACCAGGTGCTTTTTACCCACTCCAAGATCCAGCAAGTGCTTATTCATATATTCTTTACTTTCTCTAGCTGTGCACCCCCTGGGTGTGGGATGGGCCTCTTCTGCTGGCTGGTGGCGGGGGGTGGCATGACACTGAGAAGCATTTCTAGGCCAAGAGATGGGGCAGTCACTGACCTGGAGGGGACTTTCAGATGCTCACTGGCAAGAGCGGTATATAGGGACCAGTCAAAGCCCCATGAGACCTTTGGATAAGACCCTGGGGACAAATACCTCGAACCTCCCCCTCCCCAGTCCCAGATTCTTCTTATGTGATTGTGGAGCTAAACTGAGAAGGGTTTATGATGGATGCTGTGATGTATAAGGAGGGTAGCCTAGCTCAACCTTCTGAGAAATGTTATTCCTTCAAGTTGCATTTGAGATGTTCTATCATTCTTCTTCTGCAGACCCAACCGGTTTCTGGCTTTATGATGGGAGTGTGGTGACATGTCCCAATGCCGGGCACAATTTTTTTTTTTATATGTGTCTGCCTCTCTCCATCAGAATGTACCTTCTTGATCTTCATATTTTGATGCCTAGCACATTGCTTGATTGTGTTAGGACAAACAGATAGACAAATGGATGAAGGAATAAATGAACAAATAGAGACTCATCATGCAATGACCATCATGACTACAGCTCAAAATTTAGTCGATAAGGAAAGGTGAGTATGGGGCATTCATTCAATAAACATATATAGAGCATTTTTTGTTTGTAGGACACTACATTAGGCGCAGTGTTGGAGGTGTAAAACTGTATGAAAAGTGGTTTTAACCCTCAAAGAGCTTCAGCCATGGGTAAGACAAGTGGGAATGAATGATGTAATGGGGTTAAGTCCACTGTCCAGAGTAAAAGGTGCTTAGGAGATGCAGGCAGAAAAGAATCCCTCTCAGTTGTAGGGATCAGAAAAAGTTTCATTGAAAATGTCGGGTCTTCGGGGCGCCTGGGTGGCTCAGTCGTTAAGTGTCTGCCTTCGGCTCAGGTCATGATCCCAGGGTCCTGGGATCGAGTCCCACATCGGGGTCCCTGCTCGGTGGGGAGTCTGCTTCTCCCTCTGCCTCTGCCTCTGCTTGTGTGCTCTCTCTCTCCTTCTCTTTCAAATAAATAAATAAAATCTTTAAAAAAAAAAAGAAAATGTCGGGTCTTGAAGAGAATTTTGTTAGATGCAGAGGCAGCAGCCTGCATCCCAGAAGATTCCTGAGGCAGGGCAAGCAGGTGTGTTGTTTGGCTAGCCCAGTGGCTCTGCACACAAGAGAAAGGTGAGGTGGGAGAGAGTGGGGCTCTAGGGCAGGCCCGGGGCTGGGGGCTCCCACCCAAGCAGTGCAGGAGATGGGCAAAGGCTCCTCATAGATTCTCTCTCAGGAGAAATGCAGACTGTTTGGGGTGGTGAGCCAAAGACTGCTGCTGGAGAGGGGGTTCAGGAAGTGTTCTTGCCACCCGCTCAGGGTATGAAAGATTCATTCACTCACATCTGCCATTCACTCATTCATTCATTCATTCATTCAACAGAGAAGTATTGAAAGAATAAAGTGATAAGCTTTTGCACAAACTCAGGGAAATGAAAGCATTCATGCAATCAACAAGTATCTATTGAATAAAGGGAGAGCAGAAAGAAGATGAACGTTCCTGTACATAAATACTGAATGACAGCCCAGATCTGAGACACTCTATACACCCCCGTATAACTGGGCAAACACTGAGCTCTATATGGCTTGTATAGAGCTAGCTTGTCAGTTGCTTGGTCTTTCTAGGGCAATGGTCCGTCCCATCGTTTTAAACCCGTTTCCTACCAACTTGCTTACTACCTACCGCACATCCCCGCCAGCTGCGATCTGGTAGAGCTTTACTCTCTGTCTTGTTTTAGAAAAAAGAAGAGCCTTAAAGAACATGTAGCTTCAGATCATATGAGTCTCCAGAGATTCCTCACCCCCCTCCCAAACCCAAAAGGAAGCATGCCTTTCTCCTCCAGGTGCAGCTCGCTACTTTAGACCATGAACTTTTTGAGAGCAGAACGTATGTCCCCAGATAGCCCTCTACCAAGCACAGGGGTAAGGAAAGAGGGGTTCCATGTCTGTAGCTTGCATCTGCCTCCCCTCCTTCTTTGCGCCACCGGGGGTTATGCACTATTTGCTGAGTCCCTAGTAGGGTTCTCCCTTTCATCTCAGAAACCAATGGCTTGTTTGTAGGGAACATGACAAAGAAAAGGCTGAGCTGCAGGTACTTGGCTGCAGAGATCCCGGAAGGAGATGAAGAGCACTGTGCATGCCCCAGGAGGTGAGGCCTCGCTCAGAGTGACTGTGATGGTCATCTCTGCATTTCCTGACCCCAAGCATGAGCCATGGCACAAAGGAGCCAAGCTCCCCATGAGGGCTTGTGGGATACCCAAGGCTTCTCTGAGCTGGAAGGTGAGGGGAAGCAGGCCTCACATTTGACATCAGTCTACTGCATGTCAACTGCTGTTAACAATATACAGAGCACTTTGCATACATCATGGCTGGAATCCTTATACAAATTGGAAACTGATGCTCAAGGAGATAAATGTCTTATTTGAGGTCTACCTAGTAACCGGCAGAGCCAGGTTCTGAACCCAGGTCTTACTGGCACTCTCCTGTTGCCGTGGTCCCCAGTTCTCTGCCTGGAAGGGAGACCCATGTAGGACCTTCAGTCTAGAAGTTACCCAGGTGGTGAGGGGACCTCACTATACATTATCCTCCCTGCTGCCGTTTGTATTCTGACAAAGAGGAGAGAGGGAGCATCTGGAAGAGAAGTGTCTCCCAAAAGGGCATTCATTCTACGTGGGAGGTGGATAAAAGGGGAGCAGCCTATCACTGCATCCCCGAGTGGACCGGTAGGTTGAATGCGTGCTCATAAAGCCTCTGGTGTGGTTTCAGAGAATTTTCCCCTTCCACAGCTGTCCCCTTCAGTCACTGTCCTGTCTCTGAACCCTAGCATTGGCTTTGCCAGCCCCCAAATCAAGGATCTGATGATCCTGTCTGTGGATTTCCTAGTTTCCTTTGCCCCGCCCACCCCTTGACAGAACATTAATTTCAGCCCCCTCTGCCTGAGTATAAGGGAAGGGAAGGGTAGGGAAGGGCAGGGAGAGGGGGAGAACAGGAGAAGTAAGGTTCTTCTCAAGTTTACAACCTCATGGACATTTATGAGGCTCAGAGCTATATTCTGCTCCAGTCTGGAAGGAAGGAAGGGAGGGAGGAAGGGAGAGTTGCATGACTCCTACAATTGACTTACGAACCTACACTCTTAAAAAACATCAGAGGGAAAGAAACCATGGAGATAGATGATATACTCACACCCTGATTCTGGATGTGAGCACATGGAGGCCCGGAGGGTGGCTTGCCCACAGTGGGACATCTCTGGGACTCTCATCCCAGTGTTCTCACGTTTCCATGCCACCTCCTTGAGTTACTGCTTAACTCCAGGGTCAGGCCTGGGGCAATTTCCCCAATTCTTCTATTCTGAGAATATCAGTGCCACCAGCAGTCCCAACGTGGTAGAGACTACTAAGCGTCTATCTCGATAGTCCCTCGTCCCTTCTTTCTTGGTAATAAAAGCCCCTATATAACTGGGCACTGCATTTTCCAGGCTCCCCTGCAGCTGACGGCGGGGGGTGGGGGTGGGGGTGGGTGGGGTGGGTGGTCACGTGAATGAGTTCTGGCCAATGGCCTGTAGGCAGAAGTTATACAGCTGCCAGGAAACCTCTTTTTCCCCCCCTTAATTGAGCTGAAATTCACAGAACATACAATTTACCATTTTAGCCATTTTAAAGTGTACAATTCAGTGGCGTGTAGTACGTTCACCATGTTGGGAAACTATCACCATGGTTTGGTTTCAGATCTGCTCATCATGCCCATTAGCAGTCATTCCCCATTCCCCCTTGGCAACCACGAACCTGCTTTCTGTTCCCATGGGTTTGCCTATTCTGGACATTTCATATGGAAGGAGTCACACAGCTCTGTGACCTTCAGGATTGGTTTCTTTCACTTAGCATAATGTTTTCAAGGTTCATCCATGGGACAGCATTTATCCGGAGCTCATTCCTGCTTATGGCTGCATAATATTGTTATATGGCTGTAGCCTATTTTGTTTACCCATTCATCCACTGAGAGACATCTGGGTTGTTTCTACCTTTTGGCTCTTGTGAAGAGTGTCGCTAGGAATGTGCTTATGCCAATATTCATTTGAATACCTGTTTTTAATTCTCTTTTTAAAAATGGTTGGCAAACCATTAAGAATCTGCTTACCTCCCTCTTCTTCCATCCTGCTGCCTGGAGTGTGGGTGTGATGGGGACAGAGGCCATCTGAGACCATGCAGGGCCATCCCCTGGGGATGGCAGAGCGGGAGCCTGGACAGAGTCAGGCCGCTGCCTTACCCGCCCAGAAGGGCCCACATCTAGACCTGTTGTTTAAGACAGAAGCAAGCTTCTGTCTTGTTTCTCTAAGCCATTGTTATTTGCGAGTTCACTGCCATTCATAACCAAGCCCAATCCCATATTTCTGAAATGTAACTCCCACCCACTCATTCTGCGGTCCACGTTGGGCAGAGATAACATGAGAAGCACAGAACAGATTCCAGGTCTCTCAATCTTCGTCAGCCTGGCTCTGTAGCTGAATCACCGGCCGCAGACCAGGGTTGCTCCCTGTGTGTCTGGGGTTTGCACGTGTCCTAGTTCCAGGAGGACCGCACCATCCGCTGCCGGCAGGTGGGCTGGCATGATAACTGATACTCCAATGGCTGGGTCTTCCCCACCTGCCCAGACCTTAGTCCCCATCTCCCCTCCCTAGACAGACTTTAATCTTACAGGTTTCTAGAGCTATTTGGGGCTGATAGATATACTAAAAATCATCTAGCCAAGTGTCTTCAAGCGTTTTGTTAGAAACCACATGAAAAAATTAGAGTGTTTAAATACATGGGTCTATAACAGAGTTTCACTGATATTTTCTCTTCTACTTCTTCCTCTTCCATTTTTTTTTTTTTTTTTGATCGCTGGTCACAATCCACTAAACTGATTTTACAATCTAACGAATGACAACTGGCAGCGTGAAAAACAGCGATGTAATCCAATATTCCCATACTATAGGAAGAACACTGAACCTCCAAAAGGTTACAGAGTAGTTTGGAAGCAGAGCGTGGCCCAGAAACCAGGTCTGGAATCCTGGTCACTGAGGGGCTGTGAGCCATTCCCAATTCCCCCTCTTCTCCCCACCGCTCCCCTCCGGGCACCTGGGACCCCTAGCTCCTGGCCAGCCCCGCATTGGCCCCAGGCACACAGGGCTTTCCTCTCAGATCTCAGCTCTCTTGAGCCTGGGCAGTTTCCCTTTGTCATTCCCCCACGTTCAGACATGTTTGATCCCTGTGCAGCACGGCCGGGGGGTGGGGTGGGGGAGTAGAGTTTCTTGGCACCCAGGTGGTGGGGAAGACGGGGTTCCATTGGCAGCTGAGTGAGAGCCTAGCAAGGTCCCCTGGGGTCATGAGGAATGAACCCTGGACTGTTGTTCTGAAGGGGTGAGGGTCCTCGGGCGAGCTCTCCACATCTCTGAGCGGTGCTCTCTCCATCTGTAGAAGGGGACAGTGAGACCGGAACGTCCTCCCTGGTAGGGTTATTATCGGGATCCCATCACTAGCGCCTGGGCCCCCAGAGGTGAGGGTGGGGAGGACAAATCCCTTATTATTATCGCACACATAATGCCAATAGCAGCAAAGGATAGAGGAGGGTTTGAGCTTCTTTCCTGGCTGCCACTGAGAACCTCAGATGCACTAGGCACGGTGCATCTTACCTGCATTATGTCCCTCAATAGTGACAAAAACCCTATGATGTCATTATCCCCATGTCTCGGATGAGAGATTTGAAAGTCCAGTCAGGTGACGTCACTTGCCAAATAACATGCTCAGGCAGAGCCTGGACCCAAGCCCAGGCTGGAAGCCAGTTTTGCTTGACCACACATGACTCCTAGCTGCCACCCGGTAGCCAATCAAGGGGACTGTGGAGTCAATGACTTGGGCACAGTTCCAGGAAGCTGTCACGGAGAAGGGGCCACCCGTAGCCTACTCCCTGCCTTGATGTTACATGGTCAGGGGGAGGGGAAGGAAGAAGGACTCCGTGGCCCCTTCACTTCCAAAGAGAGGTCAGAAGCTCCTGAACCAGGGGTTCTCCACCCTGGCTGCACATAAGAATCGCCTGCAGAGTGTTCTATTGGCCTGAGCCCCTTCCTAGACTGACTCAATAAGCGTCTCAGGCATAGGTCAGCATTGGTGGTTTTGTTTTTGTTTTTGTTTTTTTTTCTGTTGTTTTAAACTTGCCTGGTGATTCTAACAGGCAGGCGGGACTGAGAATCCCTCCCTTAGACTTATTCACCATTTAGCACACATCAGCACCCTCTCCCACCAACTGTCTCGCCTGAGCCATGTGGCTGCTCTGGGAGGGAGGTGGGGGGAATCACAGGCTCCTGTTCACGGAGGAGGAAACTAAGCTAAGAGCAGGGAAGGCAGACGCCTTCTGAACCCATCCCTCAGGCCCTACGAGAAACCCTGGGGCCTTGTTCCCTCCACTCCTAAGCCATAAGGAAAAGAATTTCTTACTTTGCCTCACACCCCAGGCCGGCATGCGGGCCCTGGGGAGCATGATTGCCCCATGTGTGGAGTGCAGCCCAGCAAGGTGGAGACAGATGGAGAGATTATGGGAGGTGAAGCAAAACAGCACACAGACAAGAACTGGGGACTTGAGAGGGGCTGGTGAGGGGGCCGGAGGGGGAGAGGGTCCTGGGAAGTCCTCCTTGATTAAAAAATGGACTTCATCTCATGGGGTTTTCTTCAGACCCCAAGGCAATGAGAGAAGAGGTTCACGAAAGAAGTTTCCAAGTAATAATAAAATATGTGGCCTAAGCACCCATGAAGCGGATACCAAAAGAGCCGCATTTTATTTTAGACTTATTTATTTATTTTAGAGAGATCGAGAAATAGCACGAGTGGGGGGAGGGGCAGAGGGAGAGAGAGGATCTTGAAGCAGACGCCCCACTAAGGGCGGAGCCCGACACAGGGCTCGATCCCACGATCCTGAGATCATGACCTGAGCCGAAATCAAGAGTCGGACACTTAACTGCCGGAGCCACCCAGGTGCCCCTAAAACAGCCCCATTTTAGAGATGCGGAACCTGAGACACGGGGTTAAGTAGCCTGCCCACGGTCACTCAGCCGGTAGGAGCACATCTGTGGATGCGCACTTGTAACCCTGGGGCTGTTCTACCTCCGCATGGAATCCTAGGCGGCAAAAGTGGAACCCTGGGCAGCCCTCACCGCAGGGGGATGCAGCTGCTGGCCGGTCTGGGTCCAGGGAACAGGGACCAGGGGCTGCCCCAGGTGACAGGAAGCTGGGCGGGGGGCTGAGCCAGAGAAGGGGCAGCTTATTCTCATTCACCCGCTGACCCCTGAGCCCCTGAGCCCGCAGGGGCGATGTGCCTGCAGAGGGAGCCTAGGTGTCACTCTGGTCCAGGGGGCTGAGACAGGAAGCCAGGGCCCCCCTTCTCGCGAGGTGAGCCCTGCACACTTCTGGGTTTACAGAAGGGCGGCAGGACCCCAGGAGGAATTCCTGGCTGCTTCTATAGCAGAAAGAGCCGCCAGTGTTCCAGCTCCAAGGAAAAATGTGTTGGGGCCGACCCACAGCCCAGAATGGCACGAGTCCTCGGCAGATGGGGCATGAGCCCAGGGAAGCTCTGTGCTCTGCCCAGGAAAGTAGCTGGCAAGAAAAGCTCACCGCCCCAGGGGGACCGAGGGTTAGTCCCCAGAACAGAGGTCCTGGCTGCCCGCAGGTGTGGACCCTGAGGACTCTGCCTCTGACCCAGGGCCCCCAAGTCCTTTGGGGGTGGGGAACAAGGCTCCCCCTCCAGGGTGGGCTCCAGGACGCTGCTCCACTTTGTGCAGAGCACGGCCAGCCAGGCCTTCCTCTGCCACCGTCGTCCCCACCACCGTCCCCACCACCGTCCAGGCTCCTCCCTCCAGCGGGAGTGGAACACCTGAGCCCCTGCTGATTCCAGCTAGAACCTTAAGTTAGGAGCCGGGCGTGCACCTGGGACCCTGGCTCACACCTGCCGACCCACCCACATTCATTTTCCTGTTCCCTGTGCCTGAAACACTCCTCACCCCACGAGGCTCCTGACCACGCCTAACTCACCATCCGTGACCAAATGCCATCCGCTTCCCAGGGCCTCCCCCAGCCCAAACCCTGGCTGAGCTTAATGTCCTCCTCCCGCCGGCCCCCACAGTGCTGGGTTTGGATTTGCAATGCAGCCTAATGACAGTCTGCCTTGCGGGTCACTTGCCGGTGAACTGGTGTTGTGAAGCACGGTCAGGCTGTGAGCTCACTGAGGGCAGAGACTCCAGCTCCGGTGGCTGGGTCCCCCACTGCATCTGCCGTGCCTCCTTTCCCTGGCTGTCCTACGCGTAAAATTCATTTATTCAAGAAACTTCTTCTGAGCACTGCCTGGCTGAGTGACTTGGTGCTGAGCTAGGAACTGCATGCGTGACAACGTGACAAATCCAAGGGAATGAAGGTATCCACCTGTCTCTCCCCTGCCTTTTGAAAAATTGAATTTTTTCCCTAACTGGCTAGTGTCTACATTCTGTCGTGACCTTAGGACATCTCTGGTTGATTTAGATGTTGAGCTCTTAGAGCTCAGAGTCTCCATGAGTCACGGGCACTGACACGCTGCGTGCGGCTGGGGGGTGGTCTCACGGCGGGCGGGCTATTGGGGGGTCCCTGCAGGGCCTGCGGAGTGATGGCCGTGCGCTCGCCCCCTGGGGTGAGCACGTGCCGGGGCCCAGGCTCCCTGCTCCCGGTTTCCTCTCATGGCGAGAGCGGTCAATACCAGAAGGAGCCCGGAGTCCGTCTACTCAGGCCTTGCATCTTGCAAACTGGAACCTGGGGCATGGTGATGTCAAGAAACACAAAGGCAGTTGGGAAGAGAGCTCAAAGGAGAAACCAAGGTCAGTACTGTTTTCCCGCGTCCCAGATGTCACACGTGCTCATCTCTGAGCTCAGCTCTGGTAAGAGGACAGAGTGGAAAGGGCACTGTGGGGACCTCATCTGGGCTCTGCTCCCAACTTCCTATGTGACCCCGGCAAGCCTGCCCACCTGGAGGAAGGGAGATGGCCTAGGTCACGCTGACATCCCCTCGTGCTACAGTCTGTAGGGTCCAGAGCTCTTGTTAGCAACCCGGCGCGAATGCATGTTCACAGGAGCAAACGGGGGACAGGGGAGGGGCTCGTGTTTGCAGCCACCCTGCCCTGGGCTTTGGGATTACCCAAGTAACCAGCATTCGCCTTTTGCATCATGCTGAAGGGTTTCTTTGGCAAACCTTCCCGAGGTCCCAACGACCATTCACGATATTTTACAGGTTTGACTCATGCCCTGTTTGGGTTTGGCGTCGCAGTCAACCCACGAGGCTGAGCACCCCTGACAGGCAATAATTAGCACGCTGCCCGGCAGGGGCACCGACTAACGAGAGCCCAGATCCTCAGCAGTGACCACAGGGCCAAAGAACCCGTACTCCCCGTAGCTCTTTCTCAACCCCTTCCCCGGTGTTGCTGGAAGGGACGGCCTCACGGCACACCTGCTCCTTCTGCCACGGGAGGTTTCAGCTCATCAAGTCACTTTCAAAGAGCCTGCGGTGCTTCCGGATGTGTGGTTTACTTAGGAGCATTCCAGCTGTGCTAATGATTTTTTTTTTAAATCAACTTACATGCTGTCACTCTCGCTCTCCCTTGTAGTGCTGAGATGTGCTTTCCTTTGCCTACGTTCCTGACAGCTGGAACAATTGCACTGAGAAATAGGGGAAGCAGGGCTCAGCCGGCTTGAAAAGGCCAGACGTGTCCATCTGTCTAAGGGACGTGACATCCAGCTGGGTGGAATACCCGGCCATTACTCAGGACTACATTCCAAACATGTCCTACCCCCGGAATCGCGCTGGAGGGATGAGGCAGCCCCTGAGAAAGAGGCGCCCGTGAATACACCATCCTTCAGTACTAAGATCTGGCCTTCAGGGCCCCCCGGGGCAGATGTCCCAAGCCAAACACGGGCCTCTCAGGCTGGCCCGGGAGAAGCTTGGGCTTCCAGCAGGGACCTGGAGGGAAGATGCCATGCACTCACCCGTCATGTTCGCCTTCCTCTGCCTCTTCTGTGGGAATGGCACGGACAGATGGACGTAAGGTGTGGGGAGATGGCTGGGGATGTCCTTACCATTTATAGCAGCCTCTCCTACACATCTAATTAGAATTCTAATGAGGTGGGCGAGGCACCAGGTCATTCCTGTAGTGCCTGTAAACGTTTCCCTTACGACATATTTGTCATCCAGTGGAAGGTCATCCTGCTTGTGCAAGACCAGCTTGGGCAGAAGAAGGGAGATAAGAAATGCCAGGGGTTCGCTTTTGTGATTTTTTTTCGAAGACGAACTTCCTGGATTGCAGATATTAGGAAATGATGTCATGCTTTTCTCAAAGGACCTTGCCCAGAGCTTGTGCTAAGAAGTCCTCTGGGGGGAGGGAGGGGGGTCAAATGGATGTTTCTACAGAATCCAGGAGCAGAAAACGGCGTGGTCCTTTCTCCACGTACACAGTGTTGGTGTTTTCTGCTTGCACAGGAGGAAAGAGACGCTCTACACGGCCGGCTTGTTGAGGTTGCAGTGCTGCAGAAAGAGCGCTTGGTTGGGAGCTTGAAGCAGTGGGTTCTGATGCAAGCAGGGCCCTGGGCCATCACTGAACCTCAAAGCCTTGGAAGACCCCCAGTGAACCGGGGGGGGGGGGTCATTGTGTCCACCCTTCTCCGCTCCCTAAGTGCTGGGAACAATCAAATGAGGTGGTACAAGTGTGAAGTGCATGGATGTGGACTGTAATGGAGTAAATCCAGACCGAGGGGAGACTGTTCTTTCTAAAGAGGCAGCCGGGACAGCCACAGAGCTAGTCGTGGTGACACAGTTTCATCCCGGTTCTGCCCCACAGTATCTGCAGGAGGGAGGGTAGGTCATGGTCGCTCTCTGAGCCCACGTTCTGCAAGGGTTTAAAAAGGGTCGGGGGAAGGGGATGACTCTGACCGTCTGCATTTTGCATTCGCTGGTTTGTCATTTACACATTTTTCAAAAAATCCTAGTGTGGATATTTACAAGTACCAAGGTTTCCTGTGATCGACAAAGGAGTTTAAAAACATCATAATGCTTCAAGGAGTCATGAGAGAGCAGAGATTGCTCAAGGCGTTCCCCAGGGGTAGAGTGAGAATGAAGATCAAGCATCATGATGACAAGATCGGGTCTCTAGGGAGAAGGTGGGAAGACTGGGCCTCGAAGAAGGTGAGACCGGACAGACAGGCGGGATGGAAAAGAGGAATCAACATCCTCCATCTGTTCTCTCGGCTCCCACAGCATTTCGTACCTGGTGCACTTTGGGCCCCCGATGGCCGTATGTGTCTCACTGGGCTGGTTCCTCCGCTTTGGTCTGCCCCCATCCCTAGACTGAGCTCTTGAATATACAAACTGTGTACCATTCGCATCTTCTCTGAGCCGAGTGGAGGGCTTGGCGCACAGCAGGAGCCACATATTTTTGAATAAGTGAATCCATCCATCACCATAAACATGGAAATATTAACTACCATCAATTTAGTGCTCCCCGTGGGCAGGTCAAATACTTCACATCTATTACCTTTTCTCATCTTGAGAGCAATCCCATGACATAGGTACCATTATTGCTATCTTGCAGTGGGGAGAAACGGGTGAACTTGAGTCTCTGCAGCCTGGAGATTCACACCCATTTCTGAGCGACTCCAGAGCCTATTTGAAGTCGGCTGGCCAAGTGCGGTGGGAAAGACTGAGTTCTCTGGAGGGTCCAAGTAAGGTGGCACTGTGCTCATGCCCATGCAGAATGCAACCCCCTCTTGGCTCTGGTGGATGACTGAGAAGAGAGCGGAGGGCAGAGGGGTGTATGGCACGGAGTGTTGGGCCCCAGTTGTGGGTCTTGGCCCTTGCCATGGCACTGGCCGTGACTCTGAGCAAAGCCCTCCTTATGCTGGGTCAGTCCCGTGGAAACCCGTAGAACTGTGTGCATTGTTTTGGCTGAGGGTCTGAAAGTGCGCTATACACTCTTGAGTGTGGCACCAAGAGGGGTTTGTTTATTATTACTTCTGTTGTTGTTGTTGGCTAGGAGCTGAGAAGAATTGGACCCTGGGCATTCCTTTCAGAACAAGTTGCCCTAAGATGTGCTATTTTGGCATGTGGATCGTTTTGAACTGAAAACAACCAAGGCCCACAAGACTGAGGAAGAAACGTCGACTTCCCCACTTCCCCAACTGCCTACAATGTTTTTTTAGAGAGGACCTGCTCCAGGAA
>NC_138378.1:25771957-25799718 GCF_054177405.1 Leptonychotes weddellii | reverse complement strand
GGGAGGAGGCCGGCAAGGCCCGTCTGATCCAAGTCCTCCCTTTGTCCCGTCGTTCCTGGACGGCCCAGCCAAGATCTGCTCACCAAACCTTTACCCGTCCTGTTCTTCCCGTGCCTGGCCTTCCTTCCCTCTGAAGCCCCAGACCCTTTAGTCCTTAGCCCAGAATGACATAGATACCTCATTTTGCCTGACTGTCTTTGGACTCTCTCACATTTATGTCGGTTTTCTGCATGGATGTAATTAAATTCGATTTTCTCCTATTACTCTGTCTCGTATCAATTTAATTCATAGACCAGCCAGAAGAACCTCGAGGGGTGGGGGACATTTTTCTTCCCCAACACTTTCAATGACCTGGCGAGGGCACTTGCAGAGGTGACAGGGAGGCGGTGCCATGGAGGTCACATAGATGTGGGTCCATATTCTGGTTCTGCCAAGTCATCTCACTTCTCAGAGCCTCCATTTCCTCATCTGTAAAGTTGAGGTTAAGGTGCAGCAAGAATCAAAATAGACAATCAATAAAAAGTGCTTAGCACAGTGTCTGCCTGGCATAGCCCAGTGCAATCCGTTAGTGTGGGCATTATTAGTCTTCTTATTACCCTTATAGAACCCTCCGGTCCTGAGTGGTGCAGATTTTGCCCTGGGACCCACAAGCGTGGACAGTGGTGCCTGCCCACTTGGTCTTCCTTTGCAAAGGTCTATGGCTGATCAGTCTTAACCCTGGTGTGGTAGAAAGAAGCCCAGGTTGGACTCAGAAGACCGATGGAAAGCCGGGCTCTGTGGCATGCCCACCGTGGGAACTTGATGGAATTCTTTTACTTCTCCGAGCCTCAGTTCCCTCACTGGCCTCTCTACACACCTCCCAGGGCTGTAGCAAGGCTCAACGCCATGAAATCCTGAGTATGACACTCCTCTGTAGATAACGTGGTGTTGCAAAGATGTCAGGGCTGGGCTTCCTTCCTCCTCTCCCTGCTGCCCTGGCCAGCTCCCTTGCAACCTGCTGACAGACCAGCATCAGGGCCCTGCCTGCGCCACCCAGAGTCTGCCTTGAGTAGGCCTAATGTTAGCTGCTGGAGGATTGCACCATGGCTGTAGCCACAGGCCCAGTAATTTGCATGCTTATGTCACAATTGTAGCTAAATGACTTTCAGTTCATAGGTGGAGTCACCCAGCTACAAGAGGATGAAATTCCTGCTTGGCCACACTCTGCACCTTGGACTCCAGTTAAGATGGAACATGCACATATGGGCTTTATTTTTTTTTTTTGTAAGATTTATTTATTTATTTGAGGGGGAGGGGCAGAGGGTGAGGGAGAGAATCTCAAGCAGACTACCTGCTAAGCGTGGAGCCAGACATGGGGCTTGATCCCACGACCCTGAGATCATGACCTGAGCCAAAACCAAGAGTCAGACGCTCAACTGACTGTGCCACTCAGACGCCCCCAGGTATGGGCTTTTTAAAAAAGGCAACGCTGGGTGATGGGAATTAAAGAGGGCATGTGGTATTATGAGCACTGGGTGCTATAGTCAACTAATGAGTCATTAAACATTATATCAAAAACTAGTGATGTACTGTACCTTAGCTAATTGAATTTAAATAAAAAAATAAAAACGAAATGAAAATAAAACCGGCAATGTTAATTAATCATTTGCCTTTTTCCTCCCTTCAGTTAAGGGATTTAGGGCAGCTGGAGATTTGCAACCTGTGGAGAGGCACAGAATCTTGTGAGATGTCATCGACCCAGCCTTTCTCCAAGCCCAAGGATCCCCTTTCCTGACAAATTTCTCTTGAAAACTCCAGTGATGGGGAACTTGCCACTCTCAAAGAGCCCAGCCTCGCACTAGCTAGGTCTGGCTGTACCAGTCATTTCTGGGGTGCTTCTTCTGTTCAAGGAGTATCTTCCCCCATTTCATAGGAACTGTATGAGGGCAGGAACTGTCTGCATCCATCACTGGCATCCGTCAGTGCATCCCTGTGCCTGGGATGTTTACTCTCAGTAAACTGGGGTTCAAGTGCGTTGAAAGGACCAGAAAGTTCTTCCTCATTTGAACTGAGAATTTGTCCTCCTGGAGCATCTACCCGGTGATCCTCATTGCTTCCCCTGCAACCCCTCATTGAACCCACGTAAAAAATAAGTCCGTTCTCCCTTCACCCAGCCATGACCATGTTCTCCCCCAGCATGGGGGCAAGTCTGGCAAACACCTCCCCCACACCCCGCAATAAGTTTTCTCTTTTCCACGTTCAACACCCGTTTCTTCAACCATTCCTGATGAGTCCTGATTTAGAGATCGCTCCCCATCTTGGTGAGATCACGTTATTCGCCTCCTCTGAAACCTTCAGTGGCTCTTCACGGGCTCCTGCCGCCCAAATTCCCTAGTCTGGCATTCAGGGCCCTTCAGTGTATATTCAACCTTAATTCCGTTGTTTTCTCCTCCTCAGCAAAACACATCGAATCCTTTTTCTTAGAACCCGGCCTGCTTGTCCCTGCCTCTACACTAAAATGCCCTTGCCGGCAACACCTTCCCCATTCCTTCTGGCTTGAGATCTCTAGATTACCAAGGCCCCAAGCGAGTCCCTCCCTCCCTCCCCATCCTGCCAGTGTATTGTGGAAAGAGGGTTTGCAATGAAACAAGCAAACCTAGGTGTCAGTCTCAGAGACACATTTTCACTGATCATGAGCGTGAGCGTGTATTTTTATAAGCACACCGATCCTGGGCAAATCACTTAAACTCTCTGAACCTAAGGCTTCTCCTTTGAAAAATGTAATGATTCCCGCACCCCTCACCCTTTAGAGCAGTCTGAAGAATCGTGAGATGACCTACGGAAAGCCCTTTGTAAATGACAAGACGCATCGACTCCCCCCCTACCTTGGCGCCTCTCGGACATGCTCTGTGCCATCCACCAGACACTAACAACACACCATCTAGACATGTCCGTGATGCTTCCTCGGGAGGGGAGGCGGCCAGCCCACATGGCTGGCTGCCATTTCCTCATGCCAGGCTCCGTGCTAAGAGTTTTGTAGCAGTTTCCGTTTCAGCCTCCTGACAACAAGGAGATATTCCTGTTCCATTGCATAGATCAGAAACCGGAGGCTGGGAGAAGCTACAGAACTTACCAAGCTTCCACAGTTAACCAGTCGCAGCACCAGGGTCTGAATTCAGGTCTGCCTGGCAGCTGAGGCCTCGTCTCTACCACCCTGTCTCTGACAAATTCTCCAGTTCAGTGAAACCGGGGTCTTGCATTCAGGAGACTATCCCTGATCTTGGTGATGATGGCATTAATAACCCAGGGCTGAACAGGAAGGTGAGCCCATTTCCAGGACTAATATCAAAGCTTCCACTTTAATAAGTTTATGCCCAAATTTTCCAATCCCGCCCAAACAAAACCTTGAAGGAAGAGATCTGTAAAAGTCCTTCTAACTCCTGTTGTTCTCATTTCATCAAATGCCTGCTCGCATGATGTGCAGGGTCAGTGCCAAGGGATGCCCAGCCCCGCCCCCCCCAGAAGATAGATGGGGAACAATGGGACTTGTTTTTTAAAAGAGAGAAACTGATAAGAACTAAAAAGGTGTGCATACTGCTGATGGAGAGAGTTCAGAAGGAATGATTTATACCATTGTGGAGATAAGAGTTATTTACCGAGGAGGATGCCTTTGGGGCATACCCTGAAGGTCAAGATCACAGGGAGACATTCCGGGTGGGAGGAAAGTGACTTGGAGGACAGCACACAGCTCTGCCCAGGAAGTCTGCAAATGAGTTTATCGGGAGCGCTCGGCGCCCAAGGACAGTGGGAGGGGACCACAGAGACCCCCGCTGCACCGGGAAACAGAAGGAAGGCGTGGGGAAGGTAGAGAGGTGGGCAGCCCCGGCTTGCCATGTGTCGGGGGCCTCCTGAGGGATGCGTGGTTTCCTCTGCCCAGCTGTGGCTCGGCTTTGTCTGCGAGCCAACCTCGGAGAAGCCTGACAGCGGGGAGAGGAGAAGCCACAGCCCATCCTGTGTGGGCTCGCAGGCCCTGACCGGGAAGGCCATGTGGTGGTTTGCATCGGACCAGAGGCACGGAGATCACGCTGGAGGACAGGGCGGTCAGAGAGCAGGTCACCGGGGTTGTGCAAAATCCCAAAAAGGAAATGATCTGAGAGATCATCCAGCCTGACCGGTCATTTTAGAGATGAGGAAACAGGCCTTCAGAGAAAAGACCTGCCCAAGGTCACAAAATTACTGACTGACCTGCGTCTCAGAGCCAGAAGAGCATTTAGGGGTCAAGTTGTCCACCTTGTCCACTTTTACCGATGAGGACCCCGAAGTCCGAATCACCTGGGACTAGTGCGCGGCCTTTCTGGCCCTCTGCACCTGCTTTCCTCTGCGCAAGCTCAGTCTGTCCCTTCCTTTCCGCGGAGAGACCCACTGTAGAAAGGCCTATGGGGTGGCCTGCAAGAGTGGGGAGGGTTTGTCCGTGTTATCAATAGCGGCAAATATTATTAACATCTCTAAACACTTGTACAACGGCCACAAAATTTGCTCTGATAGTCACCCTCTCCCCTGATCCTTACCCAGCTCCTAGGAAGCAGCTATGTTACGGGGGAGCAAGTGAGTGCCCGGGGGGACCACAGCATCTTAGAAGAAGCCAGACTCAAATGGGAGACTCTGGATCCCAAATTCAGTACTCTCTCCCCACTTCATGTTAGGGCTAATAATAAGTGGGTTTCAGAAAAATGTAGTTTTGGATCACACCCGTGCTGGCTTCCCATATGACAGAGCGTAAGCCGCTTGAGTGTAAATGTGATCTACGAAGAAGCCTAAAGGCTTGGGAAGGGGGTGCAGGGCTGTCCAGGGGAGTGTGGTCAGTGGGAAGGCACAGGCCAAGCTGGGAGTCCGCTGGTGCAGGGAGCCCGCTCTGGCTCCAGCCCTGAGGCTCCCCTACAGGCAGACTGGGAACCAGGCACCCCCTCTCAGGACCCATCTCTGAGGCCACCACCACTGAGATAAGAGAATTGAGGTGGCTCGTTCATGCACGCCCTGCCTTTAATCTGGGTCCTTCCCAGCGGGACTGAAGAATCAGTAGATCTTCCTCTGAGGTCTCAAAAGAAAAGAAAAAAGATCTGAGGGAGGGGCAAACAATCGCTTCTGGATTCTATTCATTCATTCCCTCCCCCCCAACATTTATTACGTCCATTGTGCGCGGGGCTCTCTTTTGACATTTTGGGAGATTAAAAAATGAACGTGTTTTATGAAGGGCAATGCCTACCAAAACCTGGAAAAGGGTACATATACAAATACATATAAAACAACAGTTGATGACATTTGTTAATAAAAGGAAATATTTTAGAAAAAATGTGTTCGGTAACAGGAAGCTTATTAAATCGTGGCAGAGCCATACATGCAGATGTTAGAAAGGATGATGTAGATATTTATGTATTTGACATTGAAGGATGTCCATGATATGTTCAGTAAAAGCCAAAATTATGGGCATGAATGAACATAAACAACTGTATACGAATGGGATACATATATACATACTTGCTCTCACAGAAAAGATCTAGTATGTCTAGTATACAGAAGACTGTGCTACCACATAAACAGTCGTCTCTGTGGTGTTATTAAAAAATGACCTTGATACTTTATAAAATTCTGTATTTTCTCAATTTTTATAAATCATATCACACATCTTTAAAATCAGAGAAACAAATTTCCATTTAAAAAAATGACCAGGGGCGCCTGGGTGGCTCAGTCGGTTAAGCGTCTGCCTTCAGCTCAGGTCATGATCCCGGGGTCCTGGGATCGAGTCCCACGTCAGGCTCCCCGCTCAGCGAGGAGTCTGCTTCTCCCTCTCCCCCTGCTTGTGCTGTCTCTCTGTCAAATATATAAATACAATCTTTAAAAAAATGACCAGATAACCACAGATGTTAATGATTTATAGAAATATAAAGTAGATTCAAAAACTATGTACGAGATGATCCAATTTTGATGCATCTTTATAACGAATGTAGGAATTTTAAAAACCTAGTATGTCATTCAATAAAATGCAAATGGTTTGTATTCTCGATTTTGCTTTGCTGTATTGTCTGGTGTCTATAACGAATATGCATAAACTAGGTAGCAAGAAAGAAAAAGAAGTTTTTATTTTTTGAAGAAAGTATTAATAAAATAGAGTTCCTGCCTTTAAGAGCTGATAATTTAACAGAGGAGGTGAGAGCAGAATACACCTGACTGAAGTAGGGGCTAGGGTTCCATAAGTTCACCTTCTGTAGGAGTAAGGGCTCAAGAAAAGATTTATGGAAGAGAGAACATTTGGGCCCTGGCTTCAAAGGTAGATATGAAGAAACAAAAATCGGAAGAAAGGCATTCTCAGCCAAGAAAAGGCTGGGGAGTGGCACACTGGATCAACTCTTCCTTATGAGCCACCTGCCAGGCCCACCTGAGCATCATGATTCATCATCAAGCTAGCTCGTGTTTTTTCAAAGGAGGCAGCTAGGAATGAGCAGTGCCAACGGTCCGCTTTCCACTCTGATCTGATCTTGTTACATCGAACAGCTAAGTAAAAATGGGTTCAGCACTAGACAGACTTACTAATGAATTATTTCACAGTTTTAGCTAGATTTGATTGGCAGTTTTGGTCTTCATCAAACTTATCCAACACTGGGACTTCTTGAATGCTCAAGGACAATTAGGAAGAACCCATGCAGCAGATTTAGATCTTGGTTTCATGCACCTATAAAAAAAACCTATGAGGCTTGTCCTGGCGTAGCATGGGCCTTCATAGCAAGGAAGTTAGTAACTTTACAAAGGCAGAGCGACTTGCAAATGATGCTAGAATGCTCTCTCCCGGAAAAAAGTCAAGATAACCAGAAGGGTGGGGGTAAGTTCTGAGAACGCTTTGTTCACCTCTCTGGAATGTAAAGGTCTGGAAAGTCCAAATAAGGCTGGCTCTTAGAGATGTAGGAATATTCTACTAAATCTCAGTAGGAATAGTAGAACCTGTGATGTTTGAGCCATGACCGTTTCCCCTCTGGCTCCATGTGATGAGAGCTCTACTCCCAGGCAGGTGATTCTTCCTCCGTGCCAGTCCATCTGTGTCATGGAACAACTGGGCCCTTGACCTTCGAGAGTCTGGATTTTAGAGGTATTCAGTCCCACACCTTTTGGTTTTGTTTTGTCTTTAATAGCAGAACCCATTTTTAAAGGCAAACTTTGGTTCTTCCAGGACTGTAAAGTCCAGATTCCGCAGTATGGCAGAAAGCAAGGAAACAGGACTAAGAATCAAGATATTTAGTGTCAGGTACTTACTGTTTTCTTGGGCAAGTCACTTCCCCTTTCTGGGTTTCCACTCCTGAAAGAGAGAGAGAGAGAGAGAGGGAGAGGGAGAGAAAGCCCATTTAGGAAGACAACCCAGTACTGTCCCAAAGACAAAAGTCATGATCAGACTCTACTGTCCCCACAACCTGCCCCTCCTAGGTTGTTCTTCTCTCCTCCATAAGTAACTCTCATGCACTCTCTGTCTCTCTGTCTCTGTCTCTGTTTCTCTCATGTCTGTTACAATGTTTATCTCCTGAAAAGCTCTGGGAGACGTTTTGGAGTGTGTTAGAGATGAGGACTGAGTATAGGTGGTTAGAGCTTCTGATACCTGAAGATATCCAAAGGCTTAAGGCAAAAAGAATGTCCTGATGGGAGAGCTGAGAGCTGGGTCTGGGAGGAAACACAGGTAAGGGAAGCAATTGGTATGTAAAGGGAAACTTGGAGCAGAGAAGAGTGGGGCTGAAGTAGGCTTACAAGTCAAGTAGGCAGGTAAGTAAGTAGGTTTGCTTCCCCCCTCATTCCTCCCTTCCTTTCCTAGTCTCTTTCCCTTCCACTCCCGAAAAAGAAAGGATGAAATGAGCCTCAGTGCTTGCCACGTGCCAGCCGCCATATTTGGTCCTGTATCAACTCCGAGTTTCCCATGCTTCAGCCATTCACATAACATGTTCATGGGTTTTGCTCTATCTACACACCAGCTATACCATCATTTACTTAATATTTCTTTAAATTGGGGCACCTGGGTGGCTCAGTTGGTTAAGCGACTGCCTTCAGCTCAGGTCATGATCCTGGAGTCCCGGGATCGAGTCCCGCATCGGGCTCCCTGCTCGGCAGGGAGTCTGCTTCTCCCTCTCCCACTCCCCATTTGTGTTCCCTCTCTCCCTGTGTCTTTCTCTGTCAAATAAATAAAGAAAATCTTTAAAAAAAAATTTCTTTAAATTAACTCTCTTTTCTTTTTTTCTTTGCCTTATATACCTGCTTTAGCCTTGTACCAATCAATAACATCTCTAAAAGGATTTGGTATGTTAGTTACTTTTCTAATGTACATCTAAACCAACATATAACTATTAGAATTTAAAGATGTTTGTCTCCATGTCAGAGTTACACATATGCCCCACTTCAGGATACATCTAGATTAGCTCAATTTGGTCTTCCCAACTACCCTAGGAAGTAGGGATGATTGCTTGTCCTACACATGAGGAAACTCATACCCAGAAGGATCAAATCACACACCCAATGTCATGAAGCTAGCAAAGACAAAGTAAGACTGGAAGCTACTTATGTCTCTAAGGCCCGTGGGCCTTCTCTGAACACTGTCCAACAGTGGGCAGGGAGGAAGAAAAGAGCTGTACAGAAACAAGATCAGTCCAAAGAGATTCCAATGCATTTGATACAACCAGCTTGTTCAGTCTCCATAGAGCCAAGCCCCATCGCCCGTTCTTGCCTCCCTGGCAGAATCCTGGTTTCCTCCTCCACAGTCAAGCCCCGTGTCTGGCACAAACCTGGTGCTTGATTTGTGTTTGTCAAGTGGTGGCTTCTTTCCAAGGGCAGATCCCACAATGAATGTCCTGGTGCCAAAGCTCCTAGAAGCCACCCCGAACCCTGCTCTTTGTGCTTGCCGTCACTCAGATCATGACTTTTGTTTCAGTTTCTTGCCCAGGCAAACAAGCCAAGGCTCTGCCCTCAAGTTGGGGCTTGGGAAGAGTTTGCTATTTTAGGTAGCCCATTTATGACAGTGGGTGTTCATTCTGGAACAGTTTGAAAGCGTTCTTTCATCTTCTCTTTTTACTGACAGCATCTAGCTGCCTGGAACAAACACCTTGTTTGGCAAAGAAGGGCAAGATCCTCTGCCACCTCCCCCTTAGCCCCTTCACCTTGGTCCTTTTGGGGTGTAGTTCTTCCGTGAAACTAAGAGAACATGGTCAGGGTCATGTGAGGAAGATCTGGACTCGACATAGCCCTCTGCTACATTCTCCGCCCTACCAGTGGCTGGCTCTGGTTTGGGGGGCATGGGGGAAAGAGGCAGAAGAAGAGTGTCAAGAATAACAGAGCAAAGGAACTGGTATTTCTTACAGGCCTATTATGTCTCAAACAGTGTACTAGATACTTGATGTCTGTTATCTCATTTGATAGTTGGTTTAAATAAAATTAAATAAATGTCTGTAGGACTTTTAGAGTCTTCAATATTCTGTGTGCATGAATCTCCAAGAGGGAGCTATAGTGTGCAACAAATGACCCGAGGAGACTCTTTATTTTCCTACCAAATACCCAAGAAACCAGTATTTTACTGGTCTCCCAGTCATTGGGTCCAACATGGTGTGCCCACTCTCTTTGTGAGCCCATGATTTCTGTGCAGTATGATACCTAAGCTCTTTGAGGTGGGAAATCAGAACATAGTGCTTGTGAGCCTGCATTCCATCTGTGCAAAATGGGTGAAGGAAGGGAAGCACTCAGATCAAGTGCCCTCCTACAAGGGAGCCTTCATGGTCGATCCTAGAAAACAAGAGTGGCTGCTCTAGGTTCTAGGAGGTGGGTTTTGGGTCCGGCCTCTGCCTCTGCATCACTATTTGCCCTTGGGTGGGTATCACTTCCCCTCTCTGGACCTGTTGCCTCATCTACGAGAAGGAGGAAGTTGGGTTTGTGATGTTTCTTTTAGCTCTAGAGTTCTGTGAATGTTCCACGGGAAGGAGCTTCATGTCAAAGGCCAAAGCATGGCTGACACCTGATTGCCTCTCAATGTCCCTGCTCTATGGTCTCACCCCTCTAATCTCTGGACATTTACTGGGCACATTTTCTCACTTGAGATTATAGAACCTGTGTATGAGAGACCCAAGGCCTGAGATAGGCAGGCTGTGCGGCGGGCAGAATATAAATGACAAGTAACTTGCCGTGGCAAGAGAGGCCTGATGAGCCTGCTGCCTGAGCTGCAGGGAGGGAGGGTCCACCTGCCCCTGAGGGATCTTCTGGAGAATGCGGTCCCACCTCTCTGCTGGGCCCACAGCCACTGGCTTCAGCCAAGGCCAAGCCTTGATACAATGCTGAGCTATTGACATGGTGCTGCCCGTTGCCTTGGCAAGCCAGAACAGTCCTGGGCTATGGACCCCACTAGCTCTAAAGCTTCCAGCTCTGAAATCAGAGATCATCCTTTCCATCCTGTACTGTCTCCCTGCTTAGAGGGCATTTTTCTGAGGTCAGAGGTAGAGGTCAAGTAATTATCCTAGAGGAAGTATCCTCTGAATTCAGGCTATCTCTGGTATCCAGCTGTCATTGCTAAAATTTGGCCAGGACGCTGGCCAAGGTGATAATGGGTCTGGGAACCCAGTTCTTCTTGGAATGTTTTAAGTGACTACTCTCTAACTGGAGATATTTAGCTTAGAGACTTTAAGCTGCGTGACACAGAAGCATCATGATTATGGTCTTCAGAACAGATGGGCTGTCACATTGAAAGAGGGATTGGCTTTGTTTGGAATGGGCTCTGATGTAGAAGTACCTGGTTAGCAGGTTGAAGTTCAACATAAGGACAACACTTTCCAGAACTCAGGTAAAGAGAAACAGTACGTCAAGGGATGGTGGATTTGTCCATTACTGAGGGACAAATGGAGGCTTGATGATCGTGACAGGAATGTTTTGGAGACAGTTGGCAGATCAGCCAGGGTCAAGGGCATTACACTAGACGGCAAACTTAAGGTCCCTTTCAATTTGGAGGTGTGATTTCTGGAAAAATCCTGATAAGAAGACGTTTGCCCTTCTGGGCACAGGTTGCCCAGTAGTGTCTGAATCCTTCCTGAAAGAAAACGATTTGTACATTTCTCCAAATACCTCTGGATTTGTAGAAACCATATCTTCTCTCACCAATAACTCTGTCATGCCTCCTTTTAGACTAGGTAATAAACGCCCGGAGTTCTAAACTTGTAAGATTTCTCTCTTTTATCTTGAACTTCTTGGAGAATAAATAAGCATTCTTTTCTCTGTTGAGACACCTATCCCATAAACTGGGATTTCAGTACCCTGCGCTGTGTGTGTGTGTGTGTGTTTCCACTTTCTTTGCCAAACTGACATTATTTTACACTTGTGGTTGATGGCTCATAAATTAACCCTTCTACTTTGGTTTCTTGATGAGATGATTAGAAATTTGGCTACAGTTCACTGCCATCTTCACTGCCTTGGGCTGTTTGGGAGGTGGAATGTCAATTAGGTCTTTTCACTGCTGTTGCAGAGAGAGTGAATGGTGATTTAATTTATATAAGTATCAGTGATTAGGAATGATTGGAGAGGCCAATCCTGACTTCACAAAAAGTATGACTATTTCCCCTAGTGATAGTCCATGATATGTGTTTGGAAACCAGATCTCAAGGGAGAATCCATGTAAGAACATGATCAGACTTGAACTCAGAAGATGTGGGTTTTAGTTATGGTTCCCTCACTGGGACAAACCACTCAACGTCTTTGGATCTGAGTTTTCTCATCTGTAAAATGGAGATTCATCCATTCATTCACTCAACAAAGCACTGGATGCAAGAGATAATAACTGCTCTCTACTTGTGGAATTGCTACGCATAAGAATTGATGGAGATCTATCTGGAAAAGTTTCATAAATTATAAAGTGCACCCAGAAGAGAAAGGGTTGTATCTTATATATAAGATGGGATCTGGAATATTTTCTCCTTCCCAATAAAGCCCATTATGTTTGGTTCTAAGAAAGTGCTTCTTGGCAGCGATCCTACTTCTTTTGTGGCTGATACCACTGGAAATATAATAGATGAGAACAGGTATTTTCCTTTCTTTCCATCCTGTCCAAAGTGAAAAGTCTATGCACTTATGAAAGAATGGAGGTCATCCTTCTTCTATGCTTGAATTCTCTTTAGTTAGCTGAAAAGTCTGCTCAACTGTTACGACCTCTCTAGATGTGCACTCTTCTACAAAGTTCTGCACATGCCCTAAGTTGCATAAGGCACCAGGGCCACTTTTCAGTTCTGGAGATGCTTAGGAAGGCAGTGATGAAAAACAAAAACAAAACAAATAACCCCCTACTCTTATGGACATCTTGGCCGTTCGCTATAAGCCTCTGTCTCCTTATCTGTAAAATAAGGATTATACCACACAGCCTACCTCCCAGGCAGAGCAGAATTGTGCTTCTCCAATGGGACAGTGCTGTGAAAGCACTTTGCAAACTTAAAAGGCCACGTACCAATGTCAGGGATGACTTTGCGGGGCTTACCACCTGAACGTGCGTTAACAGTGCTGGCTCAGGCTGCAGCCGCAAGTGATGGTGTCTGATTTTATGATCATTATCTATTTAATGAGTTTCTAACACTTGTGTATTTTCTAGGGTCATTCTCTCTCTCTCTAAATTCCTGTATAGAATCATTCTCCCAACCCAGAAGTGGAAACCTGACTTTACCCGATAGTCCAGCTGTATGGCTGGCTACCTCCAACCTGTTTCCAGGAAGTAGAACTCCATTTCCTTTTGCTGTTTAGGTTGCATTCACTCCAAGGTCATGGGCACCTACGAGTTAATGAAGGTGACTTTATTTCCAAGCCTTCAAGTCAGTCCCAGCATACTCCTTGCAGCACCTCCTGTCTATCCTCCCACAGTTAAATCTACTGATAGACAGGAATGATTACTTAGCATTTATAAAGCACTTGGTGTCACAGAGGAATTTATGACTTGTTTTATTAGTTCTCCCTTGGAAACTCCCTAAAAGGATGGCCAATAAGACTGATGAAGAAATTGGGGTCAGTATGCCAAACTGTTTCCATAGGTAAGACTTGTATGATTAATTCTTCCAGTAAAATCCTACGGGGTTGATCAAGTTCTGACATTAATAATAAAGGGATTGTGAAAACTCCAGCAATACCATCAACAAAAGTGATTGGTTCTGATGGCCTTTCAAAACTCCACCAGTAAGCTAATGATTTCTAGGTGCATATTCCCCCCAGCTAGCACAAATATTTCTCTCTTTCCTATATGGGTATCTCAATTTTCTCAGACATGGAACAGGGAGTCTGAGTGACTTGCCCAAAGTCACCGAGTGAATTGGCTGCAGAGCCAAGATCACAGCACTTGGCACAAAGTAGGTGCTCAATGAACACTTGATGAATGAGTGACTGAAAGAACCCAAATCGAGTACTCGTTTTTATCCTTCCACTATACTCTACAAGGAGCTAGTTAGAGTCCTGTCATATTTTCTATTTTTCAGAAATGAAGTTAGTTTCCTCAAGCTTACTTAAGCTCTAGTTCTTATCCTGTACTGTCCAATGCCACAGCCGCAGGCCTCGTGTGGCTACTGAGCGCTGGAAATGTGGTGGACAAGGGCTATGAATAAATCCCAAATTCTGAAGGATTCATGTGAAAAAAATATTGTAAAATACCTCACTAGCAATTTTTCATATTGATTACCTGTTGAAATGATAATAGTTGGGATATGCTGGGTTAAAAAAAGTATTACAATTACACTTTAAAAAAATAAAATTACACATGTTTCTTTTTACTTTTTTAATGCGGCTACTAAAATTTTTAAAATTCTGCTCATGGCTTGCATTTGTGGCTTGCATGATAGTTCTATTGGACAACATTGTAGCCTATAGAAGTTTTAGAAAAGTAATTATATATGAATTTTTAATCTTTCAATAAAAATGATCTTTTCATTTATTTATTTATTTATTTTGAAAGATTTTATTAATTTATTTGACAAGAGAGAGAGAACACAAGCAGGCAGAGCGGCAGGCAGAGAGAGAGGGAGAAGCAGGCTCCCCACTGAGCAGGAAGCCCGGTGCGGGGCTCAATCCCAGGACCCTGGGATCATGACCTGAGCCAAAGGCAGACGCCTAACCGACTGAGCCACCCAGGTGCCCCTGATCTCTCTTTTTAAAAAGATTTATTTATTTATTTGAGAGAGAAAGTGAGAACACAAGTGGGGAGGGGCAGAGGGAAAGGGAGAAGTAGACTACCCGCTAAGCAGGGAGCCCAACATGGGGCTTGATCCCCAGGACTCCAGGACCATGACCTGAGCTGAAGGCAGATGCTTAACCAACTGAGTCACCCAGGCGCGCCGCCCCCCCCCCTCCCGCCCATATAAGCGATTTCTTCAGGCTAGCCAAGAACTTAGGAAACAAACAGGAGGTTAATTAACTTTCTTTTGCAACAAAAAGGAAACATTCCTCCATCTTTTTTTTTTTTTCCCCTACCTAAATCCTTCCCCTGAAGTTTCTACTGCATTCTGCTTAACCACACGCCTGAAAACCTGGGAGAGCCATGGAAGTCCGGAGCTGGCTGGTGCTAATGAAAAGAGCATCTACCCCCATCCTGACCTCCATAAGGCGCAGAAAGTCATCCCAGAGACCCGGGACGCGTTTTTGGAGCAAACTCTTGGTGAACAAGTTTTGATAAAAACAATTACCATAATAATTGACATTTTTACAGCACCTTGCCACTCATAAAATACTTTCACATCTACCATCCCATTTGACTCTCCTAACAGATCCATAATATGGACATGATTAAGATCCCATTTAACAGATAAAGGTGCAAACTTCGAAGAGGTTAAGAAGCTTGTTCACAATCCCACAGCTAGAAAGTGATAGATGTTGTTTTAAACCCTGGTCTCCTAAGAGAGGGGTTAGATTTTATCTGAGGGCACTCCAGAATCCAGCATGTGAGCTCTGACGGCCCGACCCAGGGCTAGGTGGCCCCGAGGTCTTGTGCAGTGCCTTGCTAACACAGACTGACAGGACAGGAGGAAAAGGAAGATGTGAGAAGCCATAGAGAGGAAAGTAATCCAGGGAAAGGGATTACATGTGTAATATCTTGAAGAGAAACTGCCCTAGTGACAAGCCATAATCCCCACTGTAATGAACTTTTATGCCGATACACAAAAGGAAGCTCTGTACTGGCCAAATCCTTATTGGCAGAAGTCCTACCTACTGTTGAGCAGAGGAGAGCATTATTATTTCCACTGGAGAGATGAGGAAACTGAGGCTCAAATGTCCAGTGTCCGTTCCACTGCCCTAAGTTGGTTTGTGCATCAATATGTAAATCACATGGGGGCACCCGGCTGGCTCAGTCGGTAGAGCGAGCGACTCTTGATCTCAGGGTCGTGAGTGCAAGCCCTGCGTTGGGCGTGGAGCTTACTTAAGAAAATAAAAAAATATATTAAGAAAATATATAAATCATATGTATTTTTATTCTTGCCATTTATTTTTTGTCTTTATTCATTAATTATTCAATAATTATCTTGATTATTTATATCCTAGTTTCTTTGGGTTTATTTTGTTTTCTTTTCCTGGCTTTTAAAACAGAACACTTTAGGTTCTTAAAAAAAATCTTTGTTTTCTAGTAAATGCATTTAAGATTATGAATTTTCCTCCAAATACCTCTCTCATTGCATATGTGGGTTTTGTTTGCTTCCATTATGTATCAAAACCCATTTCATTACTGTTATTTCATTCATAATTTCATTATTATTCAGATCTAAAGATTTTATAATTTTCTTTGGGTTTCCTCTTTAACCTATGGATTATTGGAAGTGTTTACTTTGTATCTCTCTCTCTTTTTTAATAGATTTATTTTTTGAAAAGATAATATATACAGATGGCACAAAATTTAGGGGGTACAAGAAGCGTACAATGAAAAGTCTCTCAAAAGCTACATCTGTATGATTCCATTATGTGACATAACAGCAAAGGCAACTATAGGGACAGAAAACAGATCAGGAGTTGTCAGGGGCTGAGGGTGGTCAGAGGGGTTGGCTCTCCAGGGACAGGAGAAAATCTGGAGGGTGACGGGGTGGTGTTAGACCTGCATTGTGGTGGCATATTTACATGGCTGCATTTGTCAAAACTTGGAGAAATGTCTACTGAAAACAGGAAATTCACTGAATGTAAATTATACCTTAATTTTTAAAAAAATTTAAAGTCTCTCTCCCCTCTCCAGAACTTAATGGCAGTTTTCTCATTCATCTAAAATTTGCAGCCATGGTTTTTCTCTTTATACCACAGCAACCTTGATTTTAATTACAAAGAAACTTCTAAAACTAAGTTTTCAAAAGCTGCTTGACAGAATGATATTCGGAACTAGGACATATCCTTCACAGATCTTCCTTCATGGATCTCTGCATTTTACTGGGATTCACTGGGAATAAGTCATCTTGAACGCACAAACCCCTATACCTGGGAGCTACCGTAGCTGTTAGAATCTACTAGAACTGTCTGGAAAACACAGGGATGCCAGCAAAATTCAGCACCCAGCCATCTGGGTTACTGCTTGAGATCCCAGCTGAAAAGCCAAGTTGACATTGTACTCAAAGCCTGGATGTCATTGGCTCTGCTCTCACATCTGAGTTACCATTACCATTAGTTACCATGGGAGAAGCTTACTAAGATGGCATGCTATAATTATTCATAGCCAAACTAAAACAATCTAATTGTCATTAATATTGCTGGCTTGTGATAGTCAGACATCTAGGATTAAGCAGGGGAGTAGGTAAGGTAAATCATCATCATGAATAATAATAATCGTCCCTCTCTGAAGTCTGTATGTAGCAGGCAGATGGGGTAAAAGAAAGCCCTACTCTATCTAGAAGGACTATTTATTGATGTATTCTTTCCCTGAAGCCACAAAGTATTTAAGGATGCTGAGTCCTTACTTAGCCTTTAAGTACAAGAGTGTCGACGGAGCAGTCAACCTCTCTAAGCCTCGGCTTTCTCCTCTATAAAATAGAGAACATTCCATCCATTTCACCAGTTCCCGGAGAGACCGAGGGAAATAATGGTCAGAGAGACCAGCTACCGAGAAGATTCCTTCCTCAGTAACCACCACGTTTGTCAAAGGAACCCTCCGATCCGCTTTCCGTGGTGATGAGGATAGCCTTCCACCCTCGTCCCTCGAGGCAGGGGAAATGCCCAAGAGAAAGTATCAGTCTGTGAACTTCCCAACCAGAGTCATATTAACACCAAATGAAATAATAAATGGATAAGGGCTTTAGATTTGATAAAACACTATAAATGGCATCACAACCTCCCTTACACATCCACACCCCCTTTCTACCTGGATAATTCAAACCCGTCCTTCAAAACTCAGCTCAAGGGCCAATTCCTCCAGGAAGTTCTCCTGATTGCTCTTTGTGAGCATCAGTGACCCTCCTCTGGGCTCCCAGAGTCTCTCACACTGCAGCACGATTGCATGTATGTTTGTTTGTCTGTCACCTCCGCCGATCTGGAGGCTAAAGATCCGAGTGCCCCTCTTTCTCGTTTGCATCTCGTGGGACGTTTGGAGCCTGGCACAGGGTGTGCACGCAGAGGTTTTGGCTGGCAGATTCTCACTGAGGAAATGTAAGGCGTTATTAAGGCTTATCTCATGAAGTACTGCTTTCCCAAAGTCTCCCCCATCTCTCGATGAGGCGTAATCTCGCTTTATTCAGAATGACCCAGAGTATCTTGTGTTTTCTTTCTTCACAGGACTTGTGGCGAATCACCTGGCGAGTCACCTCCGGGCCAGACAAAAGCAACCGGACCCACGCTGACCGACCGCGCTGTGTGGAGCCGATGGGAAGTTGCTCTGAAGGGGAGATGCGCCACAGGCAAAAGGCTCAAACTCCTGCTTCATGTCCCCTCCCTGTCCTTTCTCTGAGGCCCCAGGAACACATTTGAGAGCCCGAGTCAAGATTAACTCTCAGCCATGCATTCACTTCCCTCCCTGCTCAGGAATGCCTGACTCCTGTGATTTCTCTTCTGTGGAGGCCACCGACTCTTCCCACTGGCTTCCTGTGGGTGACACAGACCTTGGTGATTGCCTAGAGTCCTCAAGACAGTGGTTCCCAGTCCTGGCTACCCGCGGGGACTGCTAGAGAGCGTTCAGAGATCTTTCTCTGCAGCCCCACGCTGTAGAGTCTGAAGGGACCCCTGTGCCACGGGGCCTGCGGACGCCCAGCTTACCTGGGTCCCAGCTGGGACCCCTGTGGAGAGTAACGTATCGCATAGAAAGTCGGACTCTGTGGTCTCCAGAATGCCTCTAGCTTATGACCCTCCGTGTTGACGCACATTCACGCACCCCAGACACGTAGAACCCCGGAAGTCGACGGGCCCAGGCCCCCTCATTCTCAGATTCGGAAGCCGAGGCCCAGAGAAGGTATGTGAGGTGGGAGGGCCCGGACCTGGAGCCACCTGTCCTAACCCAGGCTAGTGATTCTTCCGTGACCGGGGCTGCCTTCTGAGACAGTGACCGGCTCTCTGCACCAGGGGATTGGGTAGGGAGGTTCTTAACGCTTCTTTCAAATGACCTGCTAAGGCTCAAAATAAATCTACACTAACCCCTGAAGAAGCCTATCTCTTTTGTGCTGTCTGGCCAAAGCTGCTAGTGGCTGTTGTCCAGACACTCACGAACAGGAAAATTCTGAAGTCAAGGCCATCAGGAAGGTATCAAACAGGGAGGGGTTGAGCCCAGCCCTGCCATGTAGGAGCTGACTGACCTTGGACAAGTTCCTCCTGTGGGCCTCAGCTGGTTCCCTCACGCGGGCGGATGGGCAGACAGAGCTGGCTGGGATGCCCAGGACAAAACCTGAGAGTCAGGCTACGTTCCTCCAGCTCCTTACCCCGCACACCCAGCAGGCATCAAGTCCTGGCCATCCCTAAATCTGGTTCTTTAATTCATCCGTTTCTCTTGATCTGCCGACGCTATCCCAGTTCAGGCTACTGTCCTTGCTGCTGTGCATCTCGCCATGGCCCCTAGCTGACCTCCCTGCTTCTTGTCTCAGCACCTCCAGGAAGCCCTCCCTGACTTCCCCAAGTCTATGTGCTCCCACACACTCGGAACATGCTCTGTTATAGCCGCAGCCTGCGCCGCGACCGCCCCTTTACCTGACGCTCCTCCACAGCAGGGGTGGGGGGCCGTGCCCACCTCGGTCTTCACTGCATTCCCAGTGTCCGGGGCTGTGCCGGGCACTCTGGGAGGCTCTTCAGCTTTTATTTTTGGAAGTGTGAATAGATGTGTAAAACGATGTGATATTGATCTAACAGGATTGTCACACAGAGTGAAACGAGGTAACACAGGCACGAAACCTGCAGGGCATCTGACATCACGCAGCGTCACCGCGCCACAGAGCGGTGATGAATAACCTGTTTCCCCTATGCCTGAAACCCTTCCAGTTTTTATATCTCATGTTCTGGGCTCTAGTCTAAGTTTTGCCTCTAACCAGTGACTTGGCTTCTCTGGTTTTTTGTTTTCTTTCCATTAATGTGACAGTATGGCTCTCATGAGCTAAACAAAACAAAACGAAAAAAAAAAAGAAAGAAAGAAAATTCTAGGAGTCTGTGAGCCCTCTTTCCTTCCGCCTTCTGGCTCACCCTCTCTCCCTCCAGGAATCAGAAGTGGGGAAGGACACAGTCCAGGCTCCTCCCCAGCCCTTCTGTGTCTACTGCAGGGACCATTTATCAGGCTGTTACAAAAGATTCTATTCTCTCAAGTTCAAAGAAATTCCTTCCGAGGCCAGACCTGCTCCCTTAATGGGGATACGATGGACATCTCCTGGATCTTGGCACTTGGCAGGCCTGGGGACTCCAAGTACCTTTTTGTTCCAAGGCTGAGCCCTGCCTGAGTGATGACAGGTCAAGTTTCCCCCACACCCTGAGTATCAGGAGGGTGGGGGTAGAGAGCGGGCAGGGCGGGATAGACTACAAGGGAACCTGAAGAAAGATGCCTGCACACACCCTTGCTGCTACTGTCATGCTTCTGAGGCTGCCACCTAAGGACCTGGAGCCCTCGGGCAAGGAGGCAGGAGAGGGACCTCCCCTCTCCACAGTGTACTTACTCTCCCAGTTAAACTTTGTTCGCCTGCCTCAAGTAACCTAAGAGTTCCAAGGCTTTCTTCTACAACTCTGTCCTCACCGCAGCTCTTGCGTCTACACTAGGCCAACAAGCTGGAGCAGGAGCAGAAGAGGGGTCAACCACCAGCTCCTGCAAAGCATCTCTCATGCCCCTGGACACCCCACCAAAGAAAGTCCATTCTGGGGTCTTCTCCTCTGTCTATGACAACTCTGGGGCCCATGATCCCACTCTCAAAAGTGCAGGAGTCACTAGTTCAAAATAGAGACATTTATCAATTCCATATGAATACGCTTGCCAAGTGGTTCATGGAACACACAGTCTCTGGAGTCCTTTCTCCTTAGAGGCAATGCAATTTCATTCACACTTTGAGCAAACCCACCATCCGCAACAGAAAGAGACAAGCCAAGCCAGCCTTCTCAGCACCCTGCCACATAGCACAGGAAACAAGACAAATACACCAATGGCCCAAGAGAGAACTGGGTAAATACTACAACCCAACCCATGGACCAAAAGATTGATTCTGGCTGGAAAGATCAGAAGGTTTTTCACAAAAGAAGCCCACATTTGAGCTAGACCCTGAAGGAAGAGTTGAATTCTCAAGACCAAAGACTTTCTCATTGGCTCTGTTGAGTCAGGCTGGGTTAGCTTGGCTTGGAAAAAAATCTCTGGGTTCCAGTAAAGTGTGTTCCTAATCTCTATTGCCATGTTGGATACTTTAGTAAAAGGACTTCTGTGCCGTGTATCCTGAGACAGACACCTTATCTTCGTGAGCCTCAGGTTTATCCTCGGTTCGTAAGATCTGATTCAGCTGGGTGCCTGCTCCCCTTTCCCTCCCTCTTGTCCTCGTTAGAGGCGGAGACACACCCCAAAGATGGAGACACAGTCTGTACCCCACAAAAGTATTCTAAAGAGAATTTATAATTGGGGTGTTGGGTTCCTTCTAAGGTTAACATTGCACCATCTCCTAAGACTCCTTAAAAATATTAAAATTAAAATTAAAAAAATAATAAAGAAGCTGTGGATTTATAACTGGAAAAATGTTTGTTACAAAAATGGCTACTACATTACCATGTTGGAGAAAATTACTATTTTTTTTTTGAGAGAGAGAGTGCAGGGGGAGGGGGAGGAGGGGCAGAGGGAGAGGTAGAGAGAGAGAGAATTTTAAGCAGGCTCCATCCCCAGCATGGAGCCTGACTCGGGGCTCAATCTCATAACCCTGAGATCATGACCTGAGCTGAAATCAAGAGTCAGACACTTAACCAACTGAGCTTCCCAGGCGCCCCAGAAAACTACTATTTTAAAAGAACAAAAAGGAAGACAACCCAACAGAGAAATGGGGAAAAGACTTGAACAAACCCTTCATAAAAGAGGATATCCAAATGGCAAATAACATCTAACAAGGTGCTCTATTTCATTAGTCATCAGGAAATGCAAATTAAAACCACAACGTAATACCACTCCCATCATCCAGAATGGCTACAATGAAAAGGACTATAGCAGATGTTAACACGGATGTGCGGCTACTAAAACTCTCACACGTTGCTTGTGGGTGTGTAAAACAGACCAACTACTTTGGAATAATGTTTGGCAGCATCTAGTAAAATGAATATATGCATACCCAAAGACTTAGCAATTCCACTCCCAGATGTGTACCCAACAGAATTATATACCTGTGTTCAGCAAAAATACACTAGAATGTTCCTAGCAAAAACTGAAAACAACCCAGATTTCCATCAACCTCAGAATGGATAAAGAAGTTATTCTTTATCTACACAACTCGAATTCTGCATAACACACTATGCGCAAATCATGGATGAATTTCACATGCATCATGATGAATGAAGGATTCCAGACACGAGAGAGAACACACAACATAATTCCATTTACGTAAAGTTGAAGGACAAAACAAATTATGGTGTTAGGAGTCACAAGAGGGGCCCTAGGTGGCTCAGTCGGTTAAGCAACCAATTCGATTTCGGCTCAAGTTGTGATTTCTGGGTCATGGGATTGAGCCCGGAGTCATCGGGCTCTGTGCTCAGCAGGGAGTCTGCTTGAGATTCTCTCTCCCTCTCCCTCTGCTCCTCCCCCTGCTCACTCTATCTTTCTAAAATAAATAAATGAATGAATAAATAAAATCTTAAAAAATACAATTAAATTAAAGAAGAGTCACAGGAATGTTTGCCCTTGGGGAAATGGATCGATGACTGGAAGGGGGTACAAGTGGGGCTTTTGGAATTCTGCAAAATTTTCTTCTTCTTCTTTTTTTTTTTTTATTGAATATAGTTGACACACAATGTTACATGAGTTTCAGGTGTACAACATAGGGATTCAACAAGTCTATACATTATGCTGTGCTCCCCACAAGTGTAGCTCCCACCACTCACCACACTAGGCTATGACGGTACAGTTGACTATATTCCATACACTGTAGCTTTCATCCCCATGACTTATCATTCCCTAACTGGAAGCCTGTACCTCCCACTCCCCTTCACTCATTTTGCCCATCCCCCCACACCCCTCCCCTGGCAATTTTTTTTCTTGATCTAGATGGTGATTATATAGATGTGTTCACTTTGTGAAAATTCACTGAGCTGTACACTAATGATCGTGCACTCTTCTGGATGTATGTTAAACCTCGATAAAATTTATATTGAAAATAAAACAGGTCAGAACGTGTTTTGGTTCCGTAACTACACTTCAGACAACAGAAAATAATTTATGACGGGATAGAGAAGGTGATGTTCTAGTTCTCTCTCTCTCAGTAAGTCGTATTACTTATTGAGCTATGATTCACATGCAATAAAATTCACCAAATCTGTGTACAATTTGATGAGTTTTGAAAAATGTACAGTGGTGTACCCACCACCACAATGATGATCTAGAAGATTTCCATTACCCTAAAGGGTTCCCTTGTTTTCTACAGCTGATCCCTTCTCCTTACGCCTGGCCACCACTGATTGGCCTTTTTTTTAAAAAATTAATTAACTTATTTAAGTAATCTCCACATCCAACCTGGGGCTCAAACTCATGACCCTGAGGTCGGGAGGCTCATGATCCACCAACGGAGCCAGCCAGGTGCCCCACGCTTTTGAAACTTCACTGTAGTCTTTCCTATTCTAGAATTTCATATTAACAGAGTGTTAGGATAGTCTCTTGAAAACTATTTCCTTTAAACATGACAACATGCAGTAGGTTACAATTAGGTTGAACTGAATGTGTCACACTGCATTTGTCCCATAATACCAGTCTATCTACCCTGACAAAATGCACAAGGTCCTTCATGAATGTTCTATGTGAAAATGTAACTGGCTGGTTGAAGGCTGCCTACCCTAAACTCAAAGAAGGATTATGTGCGAGGTGATGAATACCCCAGGGAGCCCCAGAGGTCCAAGCCAGGATCCCCCCGGATCCTCTGTAGTCGGCAGCTTAACAAAGGGAAGGTTTCTCCAAAAGCTGAAGTTTCTCAAACCCTGGAATGTTCTGAACCCAAGGCAAGTCAGCTCCCTGTCCAGAATGGACAGAAAGGCAAGATGGTTAACCATCAAGGTATCAGAGGATTCAGGCAGGCCATTGGACTCAGTGGCTTCTAATGCCTCTTCCAAGTCTTACAATTCCATTACAGCTAATTGGGCTCTAAAGCAAATCACAAATATATTTTTTAAAAGATTTTATTTATTTATTTGACAGAGAAACAGCAAGAGAGGGAACACAAGCAGGGGGAGTGGGAGTGGAAGAAGCAGGCTTCCCGCTGTGCAGGGAGCCCGATGCGGGGCTCGATCCCAGGACCCTGGGATCATGACCTGAGCCGAAGGCAGACGCTTAACAACTGAGCCACCCAGGCGCCCTGCAAATCACAAATATTTTTGGCATCAAGTAGGATAAAGCAAAAAACTGCATTTGTCAAGCATACATTTTATAGCAAGACTGAAATCTCCAGCTACGGCGAGGGGCCATAACTCAAGCTTAGAGAAGCTTATTGGGAGGAACAAAAACACAAGAAACACGTATAATTAGAAGATAATGAGCCTCCAGTTTTTTCCTTCATCAATTTTATGAACAGCTTCCAGGCTGTGAAATGAAGGAGGAAGTAGAAGAGATGTTTTTCAAGGCAATGCCTCAGTGTTTGCTAAGACTTTAACCTCCTCTGGGCAATTAACACAGTGGACTCGGTGAGCCCCATACAGTTCCATATAATCCAGAAAACATTAGCTGGGCCTCCGAGGTGCTCAGCTGAGCACTGGACAGGACAGGACATGAATGAGCTACCGTCCTTGCCTTCAAAGTAAAAGAAACTTGTGCACAACACCAGTCCGGGCCAGCCCAGGACGCTATAATGGAGGAACAGCACTAACTCCCATGAAAGCCCAAGACAAGTAAAGGCCTGAAGGAGAATGAGTTGCTTACCCTGGACCCGAAGAACAGGCTAATGGTCCACGATGAGATGCAACATCATGGCATGCTTGGGAGAATTTCCCAAAAGCCAGACCATTGGTTTATTTATTTTTTTATCTGTCTTGAGAATTGAGTCTTGAGAATCTGGAGACATTACTAGGAAATGTTGGCTTTAATCCATTTTGTTCAAGAGGCACTTAGTAGAGTTTACCAAAAACAATAATATTAGTAACAAAATGAGCTGGGACTCCAAATAAATGGGCGCTGTATCTAAGATTGTAAGACCTTAGCTGAGCCTTACTCTCACCATCTGGAAAATAAATGAGATGGTCCGGAATTGATGGTTCCCCCCCACCCTGCCCCCCCACGCTGTGGAATGGCAGGAGTAAGAGGGAGGGGGGTGGTGACCCCCACACTCACCCCGCCCACACTGCCTCTACTTCTGTGCCTTGATTGGGCTTCCTTTGAATAAAGAGCTGTGCTAGTCTAAAAAGTTAAAATATAGGGCTCACTAAATAAGTTGATGGGACTGTTCGGCATCTAGAGTCTGGGCCTTGAATGAATGATCTCCTCCAAGTACAAGTTCAGGACATTCTGTGATTTCTTTCTTTCTATTCATTATGATGTATTTTTAAAAAAGATTTTATTTACTTATTTGACACAGAAAGAGAGAGAGAGAGAGAGAGAGAGAGCGCGCTCACAAGCGGGGGGAGGGGCAGAGGGAGAGGGAGAAGCAGGCTCCCCACTGAGCGGGGAGCTCCATGCGGGGCTTGATCCCAGGATCCTGGGATCATGACCTGAGCTGAAGGCACTCTCTTCCATGTCATATTATTTTTCTCCTTTGTCTCCTTTATTTTCCCATTCACTTTCCTTCCCTTTTATATAAAAAGGAATGAACGTAGCTGGCCTGAGATCATCGTCAGAAAAACCTACTTGCAGATTTGGCCCTTGGCTGATGCCTGGGACCTTAGACCTGGGGAGGGTTCCCACCATTCCCTAAAATGAGGGGCTCACTGTGCTAAACTGTATAAACCATGTGGTTAAAACTTTCCTTTTGCGGGGCACCTGGGTGGCTCAGTCATTAAGCATCTGCCTTCGGCTCAGGTCATGGTCCCAGGGTCCTGGGATCGAGTCCTGCATCAGTGTCCCTGCTCAGTGGGAAGCCTGCTTCTCCCTCTCCCACTTCCCCGTGCTTGTGTTCCCTCTCTCACTGTCTCTCTCTCTGTCAAATAAATAAAATATTTAAAAACAACAACAACAAAAAACTTTCCTTTTGAGACTCTCGAGTTTCGGCCCATGTTAGGGGAGGCTACCCGCGTCGCACCGTGGGGTCGTGGATGCAGGTCAGCTCCCCTCTAGACAACATTTCAGATCTGCTGTCACAGTTCCTTGTTGGGGGGATTAAGCATGACCTGCACGACTTCCCTGCGAGACTCAGAGACCGGCACGTGGTGTCCTCTGCGCTTTGCCCCACCCTCCCCCCACACCCCTTTTCCCTTCACGGATTTTGCTCCGTGTCCTTTGACAGTTTGACAGCCACGCCTCCCTACTGTGAGCCCAACCATCCGCAGCCTGCGAGGAGTCCCGCTGGTCAGGCAGGGAACCCGGGCCGAGAGGTCTTTGGGACCCTGACCGAAATCCCTTCTGGGAAAAGGAAAGACAAAAGGGCAGGAGATGAGGAACACTTGGGGTCAGGGTGGCTGTGGGGATGCGGCTGGTGCACAACAGCTCCTGAGCCACTCACTGCTTGTCATCAGGAGTCACCAAGGAATCTGCAAAGGACGGCTCCCACTCCGGAAGAACGGGAGAACGGGCTTGGGGCCCCCCTGGCTGCTTTTGGTAGTGCAGGCTAAAAAAACGAGGGCCAAACATCTAGCCTGGGTGGTCCCTTCGGGTTTTCTCCTCCACGTGGGAGAAAAGACGCCCAGCTATTCTAAAAGGTGAGCTGGGGGGGCGGGAGGGGCGGGCAAAAAACTTGCCTTGTTCTTTCCTCCAAGGTGGAGGGACAAATGAGTTCCCAGCAGCAAAACCCTAAACCAGAGGAGAGAAAAAAAAGGGGGGGGCAGGGTCAGGGGCCAGGCAACCTTTTCTTCAGACCCAAACCCACTTCACCTTCCTGCCAAGATCCCCAGCGGCTGTAATGTTAACCCTGTAAATCCTGGATTCACTGCTTAGGGTCAGAGTCTATTTGCAATGAGAAAAACAATAACAACTCGGTTTTAGAATGGCTTTGTATTTTGTGGCTCTGGCATCTGGAGGTGTGGGGAAAAGTGTTATAGGCTTGTAATTTCATAAATGCTAGAGGGATCATCCCAATCAGGGAAACCGGGGTGGGGGGCGGGGGGGAAGTATTTAGTAATACAAAAGTCCTTGCTTTTTTGTCACTGATGAGCAAATTAGAATTTAAACTCCTTGGGTATTAAAACAGCATAAGTCTCCATACTGATGATTTTTACTATGATTTTTGCCTGTTGGAGCCTCTGGGGAAAAGCAACTGATATGAAGAGGCACTCAACCAGTTGAACACACACTTGGGAGTTTTAAAAAGCCGTTTTTAGGACGCCTGGGTGGCTCAGTCGGTTAAGCGACTGCCTTCGGCTCAGGTCATGATCCTGGAGTCCCAGAATCGAGTCCCACATCGGGCTCCCTGCTCAGCAGGGAGTCTGCTTCTCCCTCTGACCCTCCTCCCTCTCATGCTCTCTGTCTCTCATTCTCTCTCTCGCAAATAAATAAAATCTTAAAAAAAAAAAAGCCATTTTTAGTAACTAATGACCTCCTGTGAATCATATCTGATCTTGTAAACGCTGACCTGTTTTTGAGTGGGTCAACTTGAACTCTATGATGATCAGACAGAAAGCCCTGCTTGTCACCTGGGCTGGGAACCCAGCCCTCTGGCCCTCCAGCGTCTGCCTTTTTTGCTTGTCCAAGAAATGCCTCAGACCTGCTGGGAAGTCCTGAATTCACTGATCCTAATTGCCTGGCCCAGACTCTGAGCTGAAACCTGATTCTGTCTGCTCTGGGCCATTTCAGCCTCAGCTGAGCTCAACTAAAAAGCTGCCATAGGCCCAGATAAAGCAGAACCTCAACTCCAGGGCTGGTGTGGGTATAGGATATTCCTTTGGGAGGGATCCTAAACTATAAGGACATCATGGATCTGGCTGGGCTGTCTGGGTCACACACAGATGTCCCCAGGAAAGGATTTAGGCTCTGATGGGACGTCTGAAACGGAGGTCCTGATAGGATCTGTAAGTCTGATACAGGA
>NC_138378.1:25750200-25771457 GCF_054177405.1 Leptonychotes weddellii | reverse complement strand
AAAAAAAAAAAAAAAAGAAATGTGAGTCTGGCACAGATGATGACAAACGGTCGCCGTACTGACAGCAACACTAAGTTCTCACAGAATAAAGAACGAAACGTAATTTCCTTTCTGCCCAGAGAAGTGTTGACACAGCAGGTCCGAGATCGCTTGTCCTCAGAAAGGCCCGCTCTGCGAGGCTGGCCCTTGGCTGGCGTCTGGGAACTTGACTGGCAAACAGTTCCCAGCACTGGCAGGGACCTTCCCCGAGGTGACCAAGGGGGCTCATTGTGCCTAGACTCTGTACCAACAACGTGGTCTGTGCTTCACACCTGTCTTCCTTCTACAAGGCTGGAATTTTGGTATATACTAGGCAGAGGGGGTCTATGTGAGCAGCCTCCAGGACAAACCTTAGACACTAAGTCTCCGGTGAGTTTCCCCGGCAGCCAGCATTTAACATGGGTTGTCACAGTTGGCTGCTGGAGGGATTAAGCCAGTCCTGTGTAAGGCTGGTGGGACAGGACTCTTGGAAGTTGGCTCGTGGTTTCCTCTGGACTTCGCCCCATGTACCTTTTCCCTTCGTTAATTCAATCAATCTTAGCCATGAATACAACTCTATGCTGAGTCCTGTGAATCCTTCTGGCAAATTACCAAACCTGGGGATGGTCGTGGGGACCCCTGAGACACCTTCCCACCTGTGGAGGTGGGGGGTGGGGTGGGAGGTACACTCTAAATCTTCATGGCCTCTCTGTCCTCCTCGCCAACCTCCAATCTCTGTCTGTCACAGTTCCAAATGAAGATATAACCTTAAATAAATGTTCAAACAAAGCCTAGAGCTTCTCAGAAAAAAGAAAAAAAAAAGGTGTAGTCCAGGTACATCTGTCTTGTCATGACATCTTACCAGCTCTGCAGTGTGCCCACAGCCAAGCTCTCCATCTATGGGAACTTTAACAACAAGCTTGGAGATGACCGCATGATCTCTAAATGCCTATTCTTTCTGACGGCCTCTGACTCCGTGACTGTTCCGTATTGAAATGGTTTGGGATTTTCCCGAGACAAATCCCAAGAGAAGAAACAAAGGCTGATGGTAACAAAGCCTGTAAAAAAAAAACGCAGGGTGAATCTTCCAACCCTGGCCAGAATCCAGAGCAGCCCCAATTAACATGTGACGAGTGGGGTGATGCACCAGGGACTTTTGATCTTTATTATCCCCAAGCTGTCCAGTCCAGGAATCTGCTCCTTCTCCCAGCTAGTCCCTGGCTCCAGGGGTCTCAGTCATAAAGGCATGTCTTAGGGAGGAGCTGTTAACACAAAGCAATGGTTCCCCCAAACTGGCTTTGCTTTGGAAACTGCCAAGGACCCAAAGTACTAAGCCGTGCTTCTCTGAGAAATGGGCGTGGAGGATACGTGGGTTTGATGGCTTTTTTGCGCTACAAGTCATAGTTTTTGTTGCTGCCACACCTTACAGGATAGTATCATGAGCTAGAATGAAGACACGAGGCCCAGCAAAGCCCTTCATTGTCAAATTCCCCATCATCTGAGAGACTGACTTCTGTCTTAGAGCTAAATTTAACATTGGCCAAGAAAGACTTTTTTTCTTTTTAGTCTTTCCAGAATACTCCTCACTCCTCCCGGGAAAACATAGTATCACCAGTCTTTCTCAGCTGCAGATGGGAGAGTTGATCTGGTTACAGAGGGCAAGGAAAGAGGGCTGCCCACACACATTTTCATAACTGGATGTGCAAGTAGGTAACTGAATTTCCTATACAATCATAAAGACCATCTAAGTCTTTGTAAGACTTACTTTGCTTATTTTTGTTGTTTTTTTTTAAAGAGAATCCTCAGTCTTAATTCTTTGATATAGGTACCTGAGTCTAGCCTTGCCTAATGTGGGTCTTTTTCTTGGCAGTTTACTAAGAAACCTCTGTTTTCTTCTTAGTTCCACCCAAATTCCATTTATACCCAAACTTGACTAGTCTGTCATCCATTACCTTGTGAAAACACCCAGAATTCTGAGTTGTTAAGATCCAGAAAGGCTTAGTTTCAAATGCCATGTATGGACTTTGGACAGGTTACACAATCTCTCTTGGCCTCATTTTCCTCACCTGTAAAATGGGGAAGGGGGGGTGGTATGAGGAGTAAATGTAATAATCTGTGTGACACGCTTAGTCTTATGCCTGTCACATAGCAAGCAAGGAATTGCCCCAGCGAATCCATTCTCTGGTTCTCCTTCAACTCAGACTATAGAGGGCCCAGCGCTGACAAAAGTACTAACTTCTTCTCCCATTTCTCTCTCTTATCAGCTCGTATTTGTTTTCTCTTTTCTTTCCCCTTGTATATTATTCTTTTAGACATGCGAGTCTTACTGGTCCTGTCCCCTGGGCTCAGGAATCTTTATCCTAAGCTCACTTTTGGCGCTTCCTCCTCACTCATCCACTGGGAACACTTCCAACTTAATCAGCACATGAGAACTTTCCAGACCACAGGCAGCATTTTTATGTCAGATAAGACATACTAAATTTTTCTTCATATGAGGGGCTTCTGGGTGACTCCATCGGTTGAACGTCAGACTCTTGGTTTCAGTCCAGGTCATGATCTCAGGGTTGTGAGATTGAGCCCTGTGTCGGGCTCCGTGCTCAGTGGGGAGTCTGCTTAAGATTCTTTCTCCCTCTCCCTTTGCCGCCCCCCTGCTCTCTCTCTCAAATAAAATAAATAAAATCTTAAATTTTTTTTTCTTCATATGAGGCACTAGGAGTTAATAATTAATGAGGGCTTCTAGAAAAAAGTTCGTTTCTTGTTTAGTTCTGAGTGTTGTAATATCTGTGACAAGGATATATGGTTGATTGAGATATCTAAATAACCACTTTTCTTTTTTGGTCATGAGCCACATGCATTCTAGATGCTTCTTTCCTCTTGAGTTTCTATTCAAGTCCCACCCTTTGTGCCAGAATAACAATGGTCATATGGCACATTATCTAGTTGTGTGGGTTTCTGGAATCTGCAGGGAAAAAATAAGCATGAAACCCCATCACAAATCTAGCCAGGTAACTCCAAGGAAAGACAAGATAACATTTAAATATCGCATTCAGGTAGCAGTATAGTTTTAGGTGTCAGGGAAATGCAATTCAAAACCATGATGAAATATGGCTTCCCACTCACCATTATAGGATGCCTATAATAAAAAAAAGAGATAATAACAAGTGTTGGCAAGGAACCCTCATACAATGCTGGTGGGAATGTAAATGGTACAGTGGCTTTGGAAAATAGTTTGGCAGTTCCTTAAAAGGATAAACAGAGTTATCATATATATGATCCAGCAATTACACTCCTAGATCCAGCAAATACACTCAATACCCGAGAGAAATGAAAACATATATCCAGATAAAAACTTGTACATGAACATTCATAGTAGTGTTATCCATAAGCCAAAAAATAGAAACAAGCCAGATGTCCACGAACTCATGAATAGGTCAATAAAATGTGGTAAATCCACACAATGTGACATTATTTGGCAATAAAAAGGAATGAAGTACTGATAGATGCTACAACATAGATGAGCCTTGAAAGCATCATGCTAAGTGAAAGAAGTTACTCACCAAAGACCACATATTGTACGATTCCTTTTATACAGAATGTGCTGAATAAGCACGTGTATAGAAACAAAGTAGATTAGTTGTTGCTTGGGGCTGGGGAGGATTACAGGGAAATGGAAATGACTGCTAATAGGTACAGGATTTCTTTTTAGAGGGATGAAAATGTTCTAAAATTGATCACGGTGATGGTCACTCAACTCTGTGAACATACTACAAAACCAGTGATTGAATTGTATACTTTAACTGGGCAAATTGTATGGTATGTCAATTACAACTCAATAAAAGGGTTCTATCAATTGGTAGAGAAGGAAGGAAGGAAAGAAGGAAGGAAGGAAGGAAAGAAGGAAGGAAGGAAGGAAGGAAGGAAGGAAGGAAGGAAGGAAGGAAGGAAGAGGGAAAGAAAGAAGTGGTACAGGATCCTATCTTGATTTTAGAGACTGAAAACTGAAGGTCAAAGGATCCTTTGGGGAACTGCAAACCCCTAGGCAAACCTTATCCCCAGTGCAAACCTGGTAAGACGTGGTAAGGAAGGCACTCCAAGAAAATGAAACCTCCAGAAATAGGTAAGAGTTGATCAGCTAGAAAGATACTTCAATATCACTTTCCCTTGGTTACTTTAAATGATTCTGTAAGCCAATCTGGATTGCTCAGGAATACTATTTATGAGGTAAAAGGTGAACCCTTGAGTATTCAATGCTATATGGCAACCAAACCGAGTAAAGACGTTATTGACCAGCTGTGTACTCCACGCCCTGCAAAGGACTGCTGGCTTATTCTAATCCCTGCCAGGGAGCTGTTTACAGTGTCTGATTTAGCACCGTGCCTGTAACATGGCAAGTAAAATCAGCTTAGCCCTCTGTCTTACAAGTTCTCAGTTCACCTCTTACCATGAGGCACCAATTGGAAAAATATGAGAAATAAAGCCCTATTGACAAAGGCAATGAAGGAATACAAAATGTGTGAGACCTATACAGAGAAACTACAAAAGCTTACTAAAGAACACAAAAGACTTGAATAAAAGGAACAATATTCCATGTTCTAGAAGGGGAAGAGTCCGTATTGAAATTGAACCCCTCCAAGTTCTTCCATAGGTTCAATATAATCCCAGTGAAATTTCCAGTGGAAGCACAAGGATGTGAGAATGTGTGCATGGGTGTGCACTAGCAGGTGTGTATAGACAAATACTTTGCAGGGGTTGGGGCACAGTTTAGACAACCAGACTCTCAACTTTTCTTGGATGAGACTATAGCCAAGAATTTTTTGAGAAACAAGAACAATGTCAGTGGAATGAAGGAACATCTATGGAACTGGATGGAGAGTTCAGAAACAGACCCTTGTGTAAGAAATTGTGTTGGGATAACTGGCTAGTGTGAGAGGCCATGGCGTGGCCTGCTGCTGGGGAGGCGCTGGGCTGGAAAGCTTCTCTACCGCAGGAAAAGCCCTTGTGTTATATTGAAAAGTCCTAGGTCTGGGGCACCTGGGTGGCTCAGTCTTTAAGAGTCCGCCTTTGGCTCAGGTTATGATCCCAGGGTTCTGGGATCGAGCCCCGCATCGGGCTCCCTGCTCAGCAGGAAGCCTGCTTCTCCCTCTCCCACTCCCCCTGCTTGTGTTCCCTCTCTTGCTGTGTGTCTCTCTGTCAAATAAATAAATACAATCTTTAAAAAAAGAAAAAATAATAAAAAGAAATGTCCTAGGTCTAAGACACAGCTGATCTGATGACAAAAACCCAGACATAAGACACCTAGAAAATGAGTCTAGATTGGCAGTTAGAGAGTGGTTAATTGTCGTGTAGGGCAGGGTTGGGAGCTGTTGTTTTACTGTCATGACTCCCCACAGTACCCGGAATGAAAGCTCGAGCACAGAAGATATAGAAGATTCCCCTAATCCTAATCTCTGCAACCCTCAGGGAGCCTCAGAGGGATAAGGGAGACCAAAGGGTATAGTGAAAACTGTCCATCAAGGTATCCTACCTGAGTTAAGTAAATACTGGTCCTCTCCGATCCCCTCTCTGAATGTCTGATTTCTGCTGACCCTGAAACTCACAGGGGTGTTGGTCTCCCATGACTCTCCATTTGGAAAAGTGCAAAATTAGATCTTTCTCTTACTCTATACACAAAAATAAAAAGAAATTAACCTTCTGATACAAAAATTCAACTTCTAGGAGTCTCACCTATTACAATACTCATAAAAAAGTGTATCAAGATATATGTAAAAGGATATTCATTATAGCAATACTTCTACTGGCCAAAAGAGTAGGATAGTAGTCATGATAATAGCTAATATATGTTGAGAACTTACTATGAGTGTGGCTTTGCTTGAAGTCTTTACGCAGAGTCCCTCATTGGAGCTTCACAACAACCCCATGAGAGAAGTGGTATTTTTAAAAAATATTTTATTTATTTATTTGACAGAGAGAGAAAGCACAAGCAGGGGGAGCGGCAGCAGGAGAGGGAGAAGCAGGCTCCCCGCTGAGCAAGGAGCTGGATGTGGGACTTGATTCCCGGACCCTGGGATCATGACCTGAGCCGAAGGCAGAAGCTTAACTGACTGAGCCACCCAGGTGCCCGAGACCGGTGGTATTATTAGTTCCATTTTACAGACAGGGAAATGATGGCACAGAGAAGTTATAGCTATCCAATGCCACACAGCTGGGCTCGAGTCCAAATATCTGGCTCCAGTGCTCACCCTCGTAACCAGTACTCTTTACTGCCTCAACCCAAATGTCCCTCATTCATTCATTCATTTAAAAACATTTATTGAGCGCCATCATGTTCTAGGCACAGTGAACAAAGTGGACATGGTCCCTACCCTCACTGAGCTTACAGTCTAGTGGGGGGGGGGCAAGACCTACAAAAACAATGTGTAGCTATTAACTATGATGAGTGCAAGAAAAGAAGGATATACAGTGCTTTGCTATGAGACCATGTCATCAGTCATGTGATGGAACCCGGGGTGCAGGGAAGGCTTCCTGGAGGAAGTAACTTTGGAGCTGAGATCTGATGTGGGTGTAGGTTGGGGTCAGGTAGGTGTATGTGTGTAGAGCAACTTGCGTAAGGATCCTGTGGCCAGAGGGAGTGTGGTGAAATCACTTGTCCCAGTAATGTGGGGGCGCCATTGTAGAGCCTTGGCCTCTGACAAACCCGTTCAGGTCACCCTTTCTGCAGACCCCCAACCAGAGGATCCTGGGCCTTGGTAGGGTGGAGGGTGGTGGCAGTTTGGGCCCTGTCTGGAGTGTATGCCTCCAGGGGTTGGGAGGGAAGGAGGTGCCCATACATTGTAGTTCCTGGGCTGGGACTTCGCATTCTTTGCATGCAAAGAGCACTTTGGGTAATGCACATCTGCGGGATGGAATGAGTCTCATCTGGTCCAGAGGGAGGCCACTCCTTGTCACCAGGCCTTCAGACATGTTCTTCTCCAGAAAAGAGACACAAACACAGACGGGGACAACAAATTGTCAGGGACAGAACTCAGCGTCAAAGGCTCTAAGCCATGGCAGAACTGGGAGGCACTGGGTGCTTCCTGGAGTCAGATACAATCATGCATCTGCTCTCCGCTGGGAAGCAAGCTGCCCCAGACACGCTCATTCGCTCCATAAACACCTAGTAGGATTAAGGCATGGCTTGCCTGCTGCAAGCAATACTAGGAAATCCTGTATTTATAGATCTCATATGGCCTCAAATCCGTTTTGGAATAAGGAGCAGTAAAAAATAAGTAAATATGACATAACAGTTAGAAAAAGCAAGGCAAACACACGTAAAAAGATCGAGTTCCACCACAAAATATATTATGAATATAACCATAGAAAACAAACCAACCAAAATACCATAAATAGTAAAAGGATTGGGACGAAGTATTTTATTTTAAAGAGTGTAAATTATGTTTTGCCTCTCAAATGTGGAATTATATAAGGGTTTCTTACATTTTTATATTCCCTAACGTTCTCAAATAAACACGGACTACATTTTTGGTGGCAAGATAGTAAACTTTATTTAAATTCACCCATTAATTAATTCAATAGCTATTCATTGCATCTCTCTCGCACCAGGCACAGTACTAAGCACTGGGGATTCAACAGTGTATGCATTTGACATCTCAAGGGTCAGGAAGGGCAGTGTGACTGAGACAGAGGGGAGAGGCGGGAGTGAGGAGCTTGCGTGGTAGCAGGATCATGGGGACCCTTGTAGAGCATGATAAGATTTTGGATTTTATTCTAAGTTGTATTAAATAAAACATTAAGCAAGAGTTGAATGCCTTGGCAGGAGAAATAGTAACACAGGACATAATTGCATGGGTCTGATATTACAGTAAGGACTTCCAGGCAGAGTTAGATCTCTGGGCAGAGCAGTGAAGGAAGGTTCCCCAGGACCAGGATGCAGCCAGCTGGGACTGATTCACAAACACATAAGGAAGGCCAAACTGGGCAGAGTTTGTCACTACTGTGACACAGCCCTTTCTTTAACAAAATCAAAACGGAAAGCTTACCTTGACAAGGAAATATTTAAAAGGTAGGAAGCTCTGTGTTGATAACGGACAACTAGACCTTTTGAGAGAAAAATATGCCAAAAATGAGGATAGGAGATTGTCAAGATGTTGTCTGATATACTCCTATTTGTTTCCATAAGACCTCCTGACTCTTATGAAATATTCATACTAGAGAGAAAAAGGAAATTCTACTCAGATTGCAGCCCAGAACTTTTGTGAACCTGTGGAACAATGAGGGCGAGCTTTCAATTCCTTTCCCCCCCCACCTGCTTTCTTGGTACCTGCTAAGTGGACCTGCCTAGCCATCAAATCCAGGCATTTGACCGAACAAGACAACCATCAGCCATGTGTTCTGCGAAGATGAGTGGGACTTAGCTCCCCAAGTCATTATACAAGGGTATAATTTCAGAGTGCTTTGGAGACAGGTACAGTGCCAGGCACAACATCCAGTCAACCATAAGGGTCACTCAACAAGCAATTACTGCACAAAGAGCAAGGGAAGAAGGGAAGGCGGGGAGGAGGCCAGGGCGCTCTCACAAAAGTCACTGGTGAGTTCTTGTTTTACATCCTCCCACCAAAAGGAAGGTGACCTAGGCCCAAACTTTCCTGGCAACAGAAGGCAGCCCAGGTTGGGCTCACTTTGGGTTCATCTCTCCCCCAGATCTAACAAGTATCTCCCCTACAACGCCAGGTGAGCCGGCAGTGCTGGCAAATGGGATCGAATGGGAGACCCGTTGGGGAAAAAATGTGCAGCTCTGCTTCTCCATTGCACCCAAGACTTCCGTCTCTACCAAGAGATACTGGGGTGGTGGGTGGGAGTGGCAGGAGTGATCGTAAGCAGCCTGGCCCAGGAAGCGTATTTGTCCCCACGGGCCTGAAACTCCATTCCCCCACCCAGAGATGGAGGTAGCCAGGTGACATCAACAAGAGGGATTCTGCCAGAGCAAGTGCCTGGCCAAAGAAACCTCTTTGTTCCCATGGGCCGGAGACTCCCCTCCCTGACTAAGGGATACCCATGGGCCCCAGTCTGGGGAAACCCCTTCCACCATAAGGAGCACCAGCAGGGGCCCATGAGAGTCCCGGCAGCACCAGATGAACCAAACAGATCCAAATAACATTGCGAAGGCTCTGAAAATTAAACTGTCATTGAAACCACAGCCCACCAAAGTAGGCCAGGACTTAGGGTGCTAAAGCTAAGCATAGTGAATGCCTGCTAAAATAAAATAAAAAATAGGACCTCCACTATCCTAACATAATGGACAACATGTCCAGGAAACAATAAAAAATAACCCACTGGGGCAACTCGGTGGTTTAGTCAGTTAAGCATTTGACTCTTAATGTCAGCTCAGGTCATGATCTCAGGGTTGTGAGATTAAGCCCCACGTCGGGCTCTGTGCTGGGCTGGGAGCCTGCTTAAGATCCTCTCTCTCCCTCTCCCTCTGCCCCCACCTGCACTCCCCTGTACCTCCCAATGCATGCTCACATGTGCTCTCTCTCTCAAAAAAATAAATAAAACAAAAATTTTTTTAAATGACCCTTTATACTGAGGACCAAGAAAATCACAACTTGGATGAGAAAGGATAATCAATTGACTGATGCCAAGATGTCGGAATTATCAGACAAGAATTTTAAAGCAGTTGTCATAAGCATGCTTCAACAACCAATTACAAATTCTCTTCAAAAAAATGAAAAGATAGAAAATCTTGGCAATAAATAGAAATTATAAAAAAGAACCAATGCAAATGGTAGAACTGAAAAATGTGATAATGAAAATAAAAATCTCACTGGATGGTCTCCATGTTGGGGAGGAGATGAAAGAACAGAATCAGTGAACTTGACGGCAGACCAGTAGAATTTAACCAGTGTGATCAACAGAGAGGAACTAGACTGGGAAAAAAAAAAAAAAAAAAAGAACAGAGCTCAGGGGCTGGTGGGACAATAACAAAAAAAGCTAACATTCATCATTGGAGTCCCAGAAGGAGAGGGGCTAAAACAGTCCTCAAAAAAATAATGGCTGAAAACTTTCCAAATTTTATAGACACAAACCTGCAGACTCAAGAAGCTGAATGAATCACAAAGAGAGTGAATCTAAAGAAATCCACACTAAGACACATGATAATTAAACTTCTAAAAACTAAAGGCAAATACAACATTTTGGAAGCAGCCAGGGAGGAATGATGCATGACCTATGGGAGAACATCAATTTGAATGACAGATTCTCACGAGCCATGGAGGCCAGCTAGAACAGAAAAGCTGTCAACTGTGAATTCTATGTCTAGCCAAATTATCCTTCATGAATAAAGGGCAAATAAAGCCATTCTCAGACAAAGGAAAGCTAAAAGATTTTGACACCAGCAGAGGTACCTTAAAAACTGGCTAAAGGAAGTTCTTTAAGTACAAAGGAAACAATAAAAGAAAGTATCCTGGAGCATCAGGAAGGAAGAAGGAACAATGGAAAAAACAGAAATATGGGCACATACAATAGACTCTTCTCCTCATGAGTTTTACAAAGCACATTTGATGACTGAAACCAAAATAAAACACCATCTGATACTCGTGTAAAATATATTTAAAAGCAGGGAAGTTAAAGGGACCCGAATGAAAGTAAGGTTTCCACACTTTACTGGAAGTGGTAAAGTCACATATGTATAATGTAATACTCACAGCAACCACTAAGAAAATCATACAAACAGATATACTCAAAAACATTATAAATAAATCAAGATGAAATCCTTAAAAATTTCAGGAATCCATAAGAAGGCAAGAAAGGAGAAACAGGAATGAGAACCTGAGGAAACAAATAGATAATGAATAATAAAATGGCAAGCCTAACCTCTAACATATCAATAATTACCTTACATGTAAACAGCCTAAACAGAGCAATCAAAGGACAGGAATTAGCAGAGTGGACTTTTAAAAATGATCAAAATATATGCTGCTTATAAGAATCTTACTTCAAATTCAAAACACAGGTAATTTGACCCATAGGTAGGCTATAAGAAGATACAACATGCAAACATTAAAAATAAAAAAAATCAGTAGTAGCTATATTAATATCTGATAAAGTAGACTTCAGAGCAAAGAAAATTACTAGAGATGAAGAGGGACATTACATACTGAAAAAAGAACCAACCCACAAAGACATAAGAATTCTAAATATGTATGCACCAAACAATAGGGCATCAAAATACAAGAAACAAAAATTGAGAGAGCCAAAAGGAGAAACAGACAAATCCACTGGTTACGGTTGGATTCAACACCCCCCTCAGCAACTAACAGACCTACTAGACAGAAGATCAGGATATATAAGAGCCAAACAACAGAATGCTGATTTTAGGACACACTTTCCATCTTCTGGGAGAATCTCTCCTACCTCAAAAAGATTCATACTTTGGAAAGCCTTTGAGGAGATCACCAGATCCCTGCCTCCTGAGGGCACAGAGGAACAACATACAGATCAGCACAGAAACTTCACATGGACAACTGGTCAGAAAAATATAAGCATGGTTGGAAGGACCCTTAAAGGTCATTTACCCTAGCCCTGGCCCCAATATAGCATTTCTTTCTACAGTATTTCCTCCACCAAACTATCTATCTTGCCTCAATGAGGGGGCAAGAGAAAGGGACTTGCTCCTTTTAGAAGCTGTCATAGTTGAGGCTCCGTAGTAGGAAAAAGGAGTTGAGCCTATGACTTTAGCCTACGTTCCAACAGTCTTCATGCCAGAGAACTCACTGCCTCCCATGCTTTCTTTGGCAACACTGTTAGAAAGTTCTTCCTCATAGAATGAGCATTCTCCTTCAATGCTGTCAGGAGTCCCAATTAGTACAAAGTCTCAGGATGATAACATGCATGAATCGCCTTAAAATATTCATAACCCCTTGGCCAGAAAACCAGAAATGTGCACTAAGATTTATGTACAGATATTTATGGCAACATCGTGCAGGCAAACCTTGCCTACAACCTAAATGTCCAAGACGAGACTGGTTAAATTAAATTATAGTACACCTATATGATGGAATACTACACACTTATAATTATTAAAATTCTATTTTAAAAGAATACTTAGTGACAGAAAAAGATTCGGAATACATTTTTAAAATGAAAAAACAGGTTATAAAATGTTACAAAAATCTTTATTTCAACTTTTCAAAATACACAAAAATGTGTATATATATATATGCATGCATTAAGTATAAAAAATTAATAGGGGCGCCTGGGTGGCTCAGTCGGTTAAGTGTCTGCCTCTTGATTTTGGCTCAGATCATGATCTCAGGGTCCTGGGATTGGCCCTGTCCGGCTCTGTGCTGGGTGTGAAGCCTGCTTAAGATTCTCTCTCTCCCTCTCCCCTGCCCCGCCCACCTGCTCGTGAGCATGCGCACATGCGCTCTCTCCTAATTTTTTTTTTACTTAAAAAAATAGAATAAAATATGCCATTAACAGGGACTATATCTGGCATTATAGTACCTTTTATTGGCACTTTTGTTTTCCTCATAGTCTACAAAACATTTGCCTCTGTCACCAGCTATATTTTGACGTTGACAAGAATGTTCCTGTTTACCACTCCAGTGACCAGCCTCCCTCTTGTTGTTCCCTTCCTCCCGTCCATCAAGATGCCAAAGTCTGAATTCCACTGCCCTTCCCTGTGTTACTTGAGTCCTAACACAAACCCAAATCCCCCTTTCTTCTTTTTCTTCAGCAGGCGGAGACCAAGTGACATTTTCCAAATTCCATTGGGAGAATTAAAAGGAAAATAATTACAGAAAACACTAGTAGGAACAAAACAGTTATGGCAAAGATGTTGATGCATTGCCCCGTCAGCATGCTGTCTGTGCCCGTCCGGTAGGAAGCCACCAGTCACACGTGGCTCCTGGGCACTTGACTCGTGGCTGGTCCAAATTGGGATGCGCGGTATGTGTCAAATATACATCACGTTTCAAAGACTTCATACAAACAAACCAAAAAAACCTCCAAAATATCTCATTAGTAATGTTTTATATTGATTACATGCTGAAATTGATTTGGGGGTATATTGCATTAAATGAAACCTGTTTTGGACGTTGATTTCAGCTGGGGTCGTTCGGTAACACCTGGCTTTAAACGTGGCTACTGCAACATTTTCAATTCCATCCATGGCTCGTGGGATGGTTCCACGAGACACTGCAGCCCCCGACCCATCTCTCCCTTGTCTGCCTTTACAAGAAAGTTCACAAAGCTGCACACACACAGGCCAGCCGCTCTTTCAGCCACCGGCAGCTCGGTGTCGGGGTCTGGCCCAGCGAAGGCTGCTGGCCCCGGGGTGTGGAGGCGGCTCTGAGATCGCTCTTGCTTTCCTGATAAAAAGAACCCAGCTGGCAAGGCCCTTTTTCCATTTCTTCCTGCCTTGAGGGAAGATTTAATGCCAGGACTGAGGGCAGATGATGTGTGGCCATGACAACAAAAGCCAACCTGCCAAGGAAGAGAGGAGGGAGAGGATATACAAGCCTGAGTTTCTGAGAGCAACATTTAGCCGCCGAAACAATGCCAGCAATGACCCAGTTCAGATCTCTTGTAACAACAACAACACAACAATAACAACAACAAAAACCCTTTGTCCCCCTAAGGCACTTTAGGCGCTTTGCTGTTACTCGTACAGTTCCTAACTGATGGAACAGTCACGTTTCCAGAGCACAGACCTCTGCGCCTCAGGTGACAGCATGTGGCCTCCACAGCGGGCCTAACCTCTCTGGGCTACATCCGGGTTCTCTTCTCCTTGGCTCCTCTCCAGCTCAGGCGGGGCCCCTAACGTATTTCATGCCCATTACAGAATAATCTTCTCTCCCTGTTGGTCTAAACCCAAAAGACTCAAGTTAAAACTTTAGACCGCCCCGCCAGGGCTAAATTAATCCCAGTGGTTAAAATCCCATTTTTATTTATTTATTTATTATTTATTTATTTATTTATTTATTTATTTGACAGAGAGATAACGAGAGCAGGAACACGAGCAGGGGGAGTGGGAAAGGGAGAAGCAGGCTTCCCGCGGAGCAGGGAGCCCGATGTGGGGCTCGATCCCAGGACCCCGGGATCATGACCCGAGCTGAAGGCAGATGCTTAACGACTGAGCCACTCAGGTGCCCTAAAATCCCATTTTAAAAGAATATTTAATGGCGCATGAAAAGATTCATGATATACTTTCAAGTGAAAAAAGGAAAACAGTTTATAAGATGTTACACAAATCTTTATTTCAGTTTGCTTCAAAATTTTCCAGTCTGGGGAACACACATCAGTTAGATGCTGGCGAAACCGTAGTGACAAGGAATGCTGACCTCATCTTCAGGCCACACGCCTCCCTCTCCAAGGGGAAGTAGTCAAACCCGTCAAGAGTACAAGGGTGAAAGTTTCATTATATGAAAACCACAAATGATATATAATCGGACATCTGGGCATCCAAGCCCACCTCGTGCCTCTCTCTGGTCACAGCTGCCTGAACCCAGAGTGGGGCCAGCAGAAATGAAATTCTGTTGACCCTACTCGGCACCAGGAAGCCTTAGCACTGGGATCTGTTGATCTAGCCTCTAGATCAGGCTTGTGCGACCTTGGGCAAATCACCATAATGGGAAAACCTCATTCGCAGGAGATGGCACCTTTCACGCAGGGGCCCAGGCCTGAGCCCTGGGGTCAGGCTGGACTCTGCTTTCTTCACACCCAACATGGAACCCATTGGCAGAACTTTTAAGCCCTGCCTTCAAAATGCATCCCAAATCCAAGTGCCTCTCCCCTTTTTATAGTCTACCACCCCAGTCAACGCTATCGTCCCCTCACTCTGGGCGCTTTGGAGAGCCTCCCAGCTGCCACTCTTGCTTGCCACCCAGTAGCCAGAACAGCCCCATCCAGGAGGGCATGTCGCTCCTCCACTCTCACTGCCCTGATGTCTTTCCATTTCCCTCAGAAGCAAATCTGAAGCCCTTTCCAAGGTCCCTGAGTCCTGGTAGTCGAGACCCCGCCTCTCTTGTCTCCCAACCCCCTCTCCCCTCCCCTCCGCCCGGCCCCACCCCAGTTCCAGCTCAGAGACCGCACAGCCATCCCTTCTGCCTGGACCGCTCTGCCACCATTTATCAATCTGTACTTCCTTCACATCGGCTCCCTTGTCACCTGCTCGGACAGGAACTACGTGGCATATATTGCATATAAGCTACTTGATGGCAGGAACTTCCTTTCTCCATTGCTGTGCCCCCAGCACCCCAGTATAGTATCCTGGAAATGTGCCGAATGACCAAATCAGTGCATAAATACCTGGCTCAAAGCCTCTGTCTGATGATTGTCCTGATTTGCTGTCAACATTTCTATTGAAGAATGAAAAGAAACTTGTTCCTCAAAAGAGGAACATCCAGAGATGTCACAAAGCTCACTCTGATTTAACCAGAGGAGGGATGCCCCAAGCTCTGCCTGTTCAGATAGTACTTCTTCCCAAAAAGCAATTCCTGCTTTTGGTGGTGGTGGTGGTGGGGTCTTTTGAACCCTAAAACCTCCACAGAACAGTATCAAAAGCCCTGGATTAGACGATTCCTAAAAGCTTCTCTAACCCAAAAGTCAAATACAGTGAGGGGATCAGAAGAAGCAAAAATACCTTCCCTGGTCTATGCTTCCCTTGGACCCAGAGCTGCTGCTCTGAAAGTGGCCAGAGACGTAGAAGGAAAAACCTGATGCCAAGTGACATTATCACCCCGATAACTAAGGCCCTTGCAATCGGTGGGGCTGCAGTGATAAATTCGCATTGAGCCCTGCTGTCTCAGGAGTGTAATGTCAAGCAATCCACTAACAGAGGAGGAAATTTCATCAAGAAAGCCAGCTCATCCTTGGGGGAAATGGGAACACAGGCCCTGACGTCAGCACGACACCAGCATCCTCTATTAGCAGAGGCTACGTTGTTACCGAAATGCTGGGGCTGTCAGCCTCATTATGGAAACGATATGGAAATCTACAGCAGATGTCACTGCGAGCTTCTGGACTGTGAATCAATGACACCAACGCTTCAGGAGTCAAATGAGAAGAATAGATAAGGTCATTGAACTTGAGTATTAAACGAGGTAATGGGATGTAATAGTTTCTGGAACAAGTGTTCAATAAACGCTAGCTGCTGTTAGTCAGGGCGATGTGAAATTGACTGTTACTAGTTTCCTGGGTGGATTCACTCATTCATTCAGCAACATCTGCGGGCCCCTACTACGTGCTAGGCAATAAAGAAGGAAAAGGCTATAAATGATGACCCTGCCTTTTGTAAGCGAACAAGAGAAATCACAATACTGATGCTGACGAAGAGTCCGGCACTTGAGACTGCTGGACCCCTTTTATTACTATAATTATTATTAAAGATTTTATTTATTTGAGAGGGAGGAAGAGCAAGGGGAGGGACAGAGGGAGAGAGAGAATCTCAAGCAGACTCCACGCTGAGCTCAGAACCTGGGGTGGGGAGGCTTGATCTCAAGACTCTGAGATCATGACCTGAGGTGAAACCAAGAGTCAGACGCTTAACTGACTGAGCCACCCAGTTGGTGCAACATCCTATATAATCCTCACAACAGCCGTGGGTGTCACTCCCTTGTTCCAAAGATGAGGAAACTGAGGCTCAGAGACTTATCCAAAGTCACATGGGGGAGGGGCTCAAATCCCCTCTGACTTTCAAAGCCAATGCCCCATTACCTCTACAAAAAGGCTTATTATCATTTTACCTAGGATATGAGGGTGATCTGGCTGTGACATCTGTCACCCCATTGATCGCCAGGGTTGATTCGGCTGATCTGGCTGGCTAGGCCGGTGTCCCCTTCCTCCCTCACCGATCCATGTTCCTTCGGAAGCTGTGCGCGCTCGAAGAGGACGACCTTCCCCAATAGAGGAGGACCGTTCTTCGGTAAAGGGTATACAGGTAGCTGCACTCCCCTGCTAGAGCCTCCAAACAAGCTCTCAAGGTTCATTTTACCTAGTGGGTTATCACTTAAGGAGGATAAATAGAAGCCTCACCTTCTGGTGAATTAAAGGAGGGGTTCTGTAAACAAAACAAGAAAACTACTAATTAGGAGACGCTCCTGCTTCAGCTGGTGGAGGAGGTCAGCGGGGGGCGGGGGGGGGGAAGGGGGGGTCCAAATCCGGGAATCTGTAGCAGGTGCTCCATCAGACTGGCAGGCAGGAGTGCATTTAGCTGCACCGCTGCCGTCTAAGAAATGGGGTGGGGGAGTTCTTCCCAGATCTTTTGTTGGAGGGAGGGATGGAACCATCCTCATTTTACCCCCAAACTTCCTGGCATTTGTACCTGTGAGAATTACAAAGTATAAACTGAGACATTTACTCCCCACAGCATCTCATCGGCAACCCTCAGGCACTTGCCACTTTCTGCCTTACTGTTCTAGAGACTCCCTGACATAGAAGGGGCTAATTTTTACTGAATATATCACCAGGAAAGGCTAAACACATATAAATAAATAATACCAGGCACCCTTTGTGGAAAGAGCATTCAAGGCAGTTGAGGAAACTGTACATGATCTGCCCAAGGTCACCCAAAGAACCAGGAGCATACCAAACACCAAAATCCAGCTGAATCACCATCCCACGGTCTTTTTAGGACACCACATTGCCTCTTCTAACCATGTCAAAGGCTGAAACACTTTGAGAGGAAAAAGGAGAAATGCAGGCAAATGCATCTGTAATGCAGCCAGAGAATAACAGTCTTTGTGGCAGCAGGATAAAATCAGTTCCTCTTCAACTCCCAAGCCATCACGGGCAACCCGATGATAATAGTGATAACAAATATAATCATGGTAATAATGGAGAGCATTTATATAGCATTTACTATGTGCCTGGCACCATTCTAGGGGCTTTACAAATATTAACTCTTATCATCCTTACAATTGTGTTAGATGGGTTCTATTACTATCTCCATTTTTCAGTGAGGTCAAGTACAGAAAGGTTAGCAAGCATTTATTGCTAATAGAAATGAACGTTTATTGAGCACTTGCCATGTGCCAGAACCTGAGCCCAGAAACTGCACAAGTCCCATTATCTCGTTGAACACTGAAAGCATCCCTAAGATAAATACTATCATGATCACCACTGTCAGATGACTCCCGGGGGCTGCGGAGGGTAACGTGTCCTAGCCGGTGAGCTCAGAGCCCGTGCTCTTAGCCACTAGCTCCGACGCCACGCGCAGCGGGAGCTGCTACAGCCTGCGTGCGAGGGGACGGGGCACTGGGCAGAGAGGCCCGTTCGCTCCCGGGCGTGCAGCGTCACGCGGGATCCCCGGCCAGGGCGGCACCGGGGGTCGGATCCGAGGGTGAGGAAGGCCCTCTGCCTCTCGGAGCTCGGCGCCCAGCCCGGAGAAGTCCGCGCCCAATCCCCCGCGCACTGCGAGCCGCTGCTGCCCCCTGCTGCCCGCCCGCCCGGACCCCAGGCCCCCGCCCGCCTCGGCCCTCCAGGGAGCCCTGCCTGCGGCCCCGGCCCCCTCGCAGCACGACCCCCGCACCCCTGCGGCCACCAGTTCGCCACCTCGCACCCAGAGAAAACCCAAGTCCACTGCCCTGCACTCCCCGCACTCTTCCCTCCGCCCTTCCTTCACCTCCCGCAGCCCACCACTCCCCTCCATCCCTTCCCCCGCGGGACGTAACGTCAGGCCCGCCGCCCTGACCCCGGGTTGCTATGGTGATGCGGGACCCAGGAGACGCGCCGGAAGGGGCGGGGTCGCGGGCGCGCGCCCAGGTTCGGGAACGCGGGCCGGGCGCCCCCGGTTGCCATGGTGATGCGGGCCGGGAGACGCGCCGGGCGGAGCGGGGTCGGCGGGCTGGGGGCGCGCTCCCGGGCTCGAGGAAGCGCGCGGGAACGGCGGACGCGCGCGTTCTTCCTCGACCCCAGCCAAGGCACTTTGGGGCTCAGAGGACTCTAGAAAGCTCCATGCAGCCCTCGCCGCCAGGTCGCAGAGACTGGCCGGGCTCTCTGAATTCTAGGGGTGACGGGGCCTCGTTTTCCCGCCATCAGTGCCCTCAGTTGCCGTGATGATGCGGGCCGCGGGGGTCGGCTGGGTCGCGCGTGGCTCGGGGTCCGCCTCCCGCTCCCCCCCGCCCTCCGGCTGTGGGTAGCAGACGGCGGCGAGAGTCACACGGAAACCCCACCTGGGCTCTTAGGACGGTCGGGGAGGGGGGCACTCAGGCCTGGGACCTGCTTCCTGGGGCCCCTGATGACACCACCGTGTTGGCTTCCCGTAGCGGCGCGAGGGTTGCACGGGGGGTGGGGTGGGGTGGCGGGGGGAAGGCCCCTGTCGCTGCAGGACCCGTTGACCTTTTCAAGGCCGCCTCATTTTCCTAGCATCGGATGTGCCGTAATGTATTTAACCATTCTCCTCCTGGAGGACACTAATTTTTTATCCAATCTTTTGTTACTACGAACAATGCTGTAGTAACGTCCTTGTATATATATACCTCTGTGTACGTGTGCAGTTTTCTCTGTAGAATTTCCGAAAGTCAAAGTGCTGTCAAAAGCCAAATGCAATTTTAATTTTCATGGATATGGCCAAATTGCTCTCCAAAGACACTAGCAAATTTACAACCTCACCAAAACTGAAATCCAATAATTTTAATTAGAATTATGTCAACTGTGATGAACTGTTGTGAAGAAATTTTTCCAGAGCCAATGCCATTAAGCCAATTTAATCCTTTAAAAAAAAAATTTTTTTTTTGAAGTAATCTCTACACCCAACCTGTGACTGGAACTCATGACTCCGAGATCCCCGAGATCCCTGAGATCAAGAGTTGCCTGCTTTTTCGGCTGAGCCAGCCAGGTGTCCCACCAATTTAATTCTTTGATTAGTTTTTTTTTTAATCCAATATAGTCCAACGGTATCCATTCCCATTTTTATTTCATGGAAATTATCATCTCTGAACGACTTTTACATGTAAACTTCTTTTTTTTTTTTTTTAATGTTTTATTTATTTATTCATGAGAGTCAGAGAGAGAGAGGCAGAGGCAGAGGGAGAAGCAGGCTCCCCGCCCAGCAGGAAGCCCGACGCGGGACTCGATCCCAGGACCCTGAGATCATGACCTGAGCCGAAGGCAGACGCCTAACCATCTGAGCCACCCAGGCGCCCCTACATGTAAACTTCTTAATAAACATTTTACTTATTTAATAATTTGTATATCAAGTTTTACTTTCATTTATACTATTGTGAAGTGTCTTATGCCAACATCATTTTACTGAAAAAGAACAACTCCTGACATTCAGAAGCTGGCCTGACCCTCTGGCTTGGCCATATCACTCTCCTGTTGGACGTAAGCAAATCACAGAATATCAACCTCAAACAAGGTTACTCTGATAGCATGATAAAATGAGACAGAGCAAGGATACTTTATAACTTTGTCTAAGCACAGACAAAAACGTGGTCACTATCACACAAAATACCAAACATCCATCTCTTGGCTGGAATGAGTGACTGCTACTTCCTTACCCATTAGTTTTACCCTCTTTATAGTTTGCCTTCCTTAGAAGTTAGACTAAGTGAGGGGGCGCCTGGGTGGCTCAGTTGGTTAAGCAGCTGCCTTCAGCTCAAGTCATGATCTCAGGGTCCTGGGATCGAGCCCCACATTGGGCTCCCTGCTCAGTGGGAAGCCTGCTTCTCCCTCTCCCTCTCCCACTCCCCCACTTGCGCGTGCGCTCACTCTCTCTGTCAAATAAATGGATAAATAAAATCTTAAAAAAAAAAAGTTAGATTTATTGAGATACCCAATCATAGAATTTCCCTTGCTTTCCAAAAGCATCCAGTCTAGAGCAAACACTGCTTTCATACACATTCCCCGAATCACCCAACCAAAGCTTAAATGGGGTTAACTTTCTTTCTAACCCTATTACTGAGATGTCCCATGGTTCCCCTGGGGCGTGTGTTCTCCCTCCTGCAACTTGTTCAAGGACAGGTGTGTTCCTGGTGTCTTTGGCTAGAGGGCATTGCCGCTAGCAAGTTCAGATTTTCTTTGGTAAAATTTTGCGAGTCTTGGGCGCCTGGGTGGCTCAGTTGGTTAAGCGACTGCCTTCGGCTCAGGTCATGATCCTGGAGTCCCGGGATCGAGTCCCGCATCGGGCTCCCTGCTCAGCGGGGAGTCTGCTTCTCCCTCTGACCCTCCTCCCTCTCATGCTCTCTCTGTCTTTCATTCTCTCTCTCTCAAATAAATAAATAAAATCTTTAAAAAAAAAA
>NC_138378.1:25744275-25750100 GCF_054177405.1 Leptonychotes weddellii | reverse complement strand
TCCAGATTGATTGGTTTAAAATCCCACTCCTGGAGAGTTTGAAACTGCAATGAAGTCTCGGTTTGCTGTCCTGGGGGCAAATGACTCCTCCTTGGGCCCTGTGGCTTTCTTTTCAACAAACCGGATCCGAGTTTTTCATCTTTTCCAGTTTTCAATGTTACCCTCAAGATCGGAGTCTTCTGAGTTTGTTTGTTAATTTTTAATAACATCTTCAGCAGGTGCCTCTTAACTGTTGTCAGTTTTATTTTGTATTATTTATTTTTACCAGTGATAGTCATGATGAATTGGACAGAAGATTGATAATGCTTATCTATTTCTTGAGTCAAGAACCATCGGGAAGGCAATGACATAGGACCTGGCTACAAAGCAAGGATGCTGTGCTTCAAATGGCAGGCTTACCGTGGGCCGCCATACCCTCACGAGGCACAGGGAACACAGACCCTGCTGTGAAGGAATTTACAGTCTAATCAGAAAGAAGTAGGAACTGACTGGCCCCAATTTGCCCATTGGACGGGAATGAAAAAGGCCTTCCAGATGGAGGGAACAGCCAAATACAAGGTGTTTATCCATTCAGGACATATTCATTGAGTGGGATTCTATGGCAGGAATTGCATTTGGCATTGGGATTCAGGGATGAACAAGTTCCATGGGGCCCCTGCCCTCACAGAGCTCTCAGGCCAAGTGGGAGAGTTGCAGGGTAAGTCAGCACACCAGTGATTACTATGTGTGATGACTGTTGCAAAGAAAACCCCAGGATTCTGTGGAAGCCGGGATAATGGCAACCTTATCATTCAGGTCAAGGAAGTGGGTGTTCAAGGAAGGCTTCTTTGAGATAGTGACTTTTAATGTGAGATGTGAAGGATGATTTGGAAGAGCGTTCCTGGCAGACAGAACAACCCATAGCCTCCAATGAGAGCCGCTTAGCTCTTTGGAAAGCAAAAGCATGAAAAATGCAATGTGGCTGGAACAAAGCGAATGAATGGGCCAGGGTGTTGCAGGGGGGAAGTCGGTAGACAGGTGTGGGTCCTGCAAGGTCTTGTCCAACGTGTTAAGGAGTATGCATTTTAACGGCAAAGCAACAGCCAAGGAAGAGTATCAAGAGGAGTGGTATGATCAGATCAGAAATAGATTTTTACGATGTCAGTGTGGAGAAGGGATGGGGGTGGGTGGGTAGGATCATAAACGCACGAAACCAGTTAGAAGGAGACTACTACACTTGTCCAAGGGATCCATGATCGTAACTGGACCAGGCAGTGCTCAGAGCAGGGAAGTCTTCAGTGCGGTGTTGAGGATGGCATGGGATTGGCGTGGATCCAGGACTGTGTGAGGTGAGGAGATGTCTAGTGAAAAATATGGAAACAACCCTGTTTATGAACTGAATTGGGTTCTCCTCAAATTCTTGTGTTGAAATCCTAATCCCCAGGCCCTTAGAATGCAATTGGATTTGGAGACAGGTAGTGAAGTTTAAATAAAGTCATCCGGCTGGGTCCTAATCCAACATGACAGGTGTCCTCATGAGAAGAGGAAGAGACAGCAGGGATCAGAGAAAAGGCTGTGTGAGGGCACTGCAAGAAGGCAGCCATCTGCAAGCCCAAGAGAAAGGCCTGGGGAGAAACCAGACCTGCCCACAGCCCAGCTCCAGAGCTGTGAGAAAACACAGTTGGGTGGTTCAGCCACTCGGTCTGGAGGGTTCTGTTATGGCCGCCTCAGCGGACTGATATAAACCCAAATGTCCAAATAACAGGGCAATGGAGAAGTAAATTATGCTATATCCGTGTACGGAAAAGAGTCTCATCCCGAGACTGGCCCGTGTAAATTCGAGAGTGTGACTTCATGAGGAGTCTCACCTAATATCCTCTCTTGGGCTGGAGGAATTTCATTGCATTTATGGGGACCAACGTTGAGCTGTAGGAACAGCCCCTGGCGGTCCTTGTCACAGTGGCCTCCTTCATGCAGGCTGTAGTTAAATTTGCTACTTTGGGCAGGGTCGCCGTGGGCCGAGGGCAGGAGGGAGAGCTGGGAGCTGGTGCCTTCCCCCCTGGCGACAGCAGCCGGCAGGGCCTGTGAGGAGTGGCGGATACGGCTCCTGGACAGCAGGAGCCTCAGTCTCAGCAGACAAATGCCAAAAAGCAAGCTGGACAAAAGAGGAAAGAAGGACATGAGCAAGAGGCTCCTGCCAAGGCTGCCTTCACATATATGTGCACTGTTTGTAGGACACGAACGCCAGAACCTGAGACCTTCCCGCAGCATTCTGAAAGCAGACATCCTAAGACTCCACTTCCTCCAGAACTCAGCGATGTTTCAGACACAGAGTTGTTTACAGGTGAATTCGTGACATCTTTGACTCTTCTACTGTCTCAGACCTTACTTAGGTAACCAGCCTGCAGCGGCTTTTCTAACAAACTGTTGATCAGCAAAAATAAAGGGGCTACAGAAATGCTCATTCTTATTCGGTCCCCTTCTGGGCTTCACGCAAAGACGATGCCGTGTCAATGTAAACTTGACTCTGATTTGGAAATCTGAAAATCAGTCCATCCTTGTTAGAACATTTTTTTTTTTTTTTACAACTGTGATTATACGGATGTCCAGACCATGTAAAAGAACTCATTTAATGAAGTAGTACTTTGATTTGACAACAATAAGTAAATATATCAGTAAATGTGCTATGTGATAGCAGCCGCAATCCCAAACACCCCCCGCATTGTTCCTTTTGCTTTCCTTTGTCTCTATTGTTCTTTTTTCAATGTATAAGCCCTGGCAGTAATTGTGTGCATCGGCTTACGTAGTAATTTTCTTTTCCACTTATGAAAATTCTCCTATGAATTTTTTAAGGAACGAAGTGACCTTGTAATAAGGGGGAAAACCATTCTATGCAAATAATAAAAAGAATAAGGCGGGGGGGGGAGGAATGAGGTAGAGCTCTATATACTGATATGAAAAGATGTCCAAACCATATGTTTAGGTGGGAAAAAAAGCATGTCGATTATGAACCTATTTTTGTTTTTTAATAAAACCACTTATTACTAGAGGCTTAGGAAAAAATCTGGAAGCCTATGCAGCCAACTTTTAAAATACCTTAAAAATTCTACCATTTAAGGATCTAAGTTCTGTCCCATGAACGCTGGTGATGATTTCCTGCTGCAGAGAAACTGTAATACATGATAATAGGCCGAAGGCCAAGAAAAGACTTATGACTGTCCGTGACACATGACCGAGGGTGGCCTTTGGGGTCAAACCACATATAAATACTAGTAAAGCTTAATGTCTGTCTTAGTGTGTGTGTGTGCATCTTATTTTTAAAATTAGCATAGCCGTAAATACAAGTCCTAATATTTTCTTCTGCCACCCCAGTGGATCATCTTGTATACCCCATGCACCCTACTAGAGAGAATACCAGTAACTCTACAGGTAGAGCACTCTTTAATAAGTGGTGGTTTGTTAGAACAGTGTATTTATGCAATTAGAATACAATTTTGTATATAAAACATGCACTGTGTCTGATTGAGAGCACACAACTGTTCAGAGAAAGGAGGCACCCCACACTCCCAGGTATTTGTTTTCTCACTCGAGAAAGGGGGATGATGGACTTTGATGATCTCTAAAAAGTTTTCCCACTGGCTTTCTGCAAGTCCTGGACCTCTCAAGTCATTGATTAAAGCGTTTGGAGTAGCCATACTGGATTGAAGTGGTGTCCTTTAAGGAAATTGTGTCCAGAATGACTGTTCAATAGTGTGCTATGCGGCAATCTCTGGAATTGCGATTTTGTGATTTTGTGTGGTTTTTCCGCATTGAAGAGGGTTTTCTTCTGAAACTTGAATTTAATAAAGGAATTTAATAGCCATCTGCTCATAACACATCAAAATATTGGTTTTCAGACTTTTAACCACTGCTGGAGGTGGAGGTTCTGGAAAGAAGCATAAGCTAAATGCTAAGCACTGTTACTTAGTGGAGAAATGAAGAATGCACATTGCCAAAGCGATTGGGTACATTTTTGGGAAATTATTTTGTTTATCGAAATGAAATTCCGAGAACTTTTAAGCGAGAAGTACGCAAACAATCAAAATGGCATTGAGTTAGAAAAAGTTAATGACTCGGTAGAACAATCTTTAGTGAAACCCTCTGTGCTAGGGTTGGTGAAGGACACACAATGCTACCGGCTGACATTTGTCATGACATTTATTGTACTATGTGACACGCTGAGCCAGATCAAAGGCTGGATTATCTGCACAGCTGCCCACAGCACGAATCCGAGAGCAGCACTAAAATGTCAACGGGACGAATGGCAAATAGAGGCCAGTTGCCGGACAGCTTCACACAGGATTCTTTCAAGGTTGGCAGACTGTCAAGTGGGTCTTGCTCTCACTGATGAAGGCAGCATGGGATGGGGGTAAAGGGACTTAGATCAAACTGAGAAGGGGACTTTCAGGCTAGGCTGACCTGAAGGTGAAGCAGGCGCCGGCCATGTGGGGAACCAAGAGGAGAGTGTTCCAGGCAGAGGGATGGTGAGTGCAAACGCTCTGGTCTCAGGTGTTCAGGAAAGAGAAGGGAGGCCACTGTGGCTGGAGCACAGAGCCTGGGAGGGAGGTGTCTGGCTGGAGGGGTTGAAGAGAAGTAGACGGACCTGGAAGGATACCTCTAGTAAGAACCAACAGGGTTTGCTGGACAGAAGATGGGAGGTAACTATGACTCCTAGGGTTGTAGTTGATGCATCTGGGTGGATGGTGGATGGGTGACCATTTACTGACAGGTGGTAGAACTGGGAAGTCAAGGTTGTAAGTAGAGGGTCAAGGGCTCCATTTGGAACATAAGTGTGAGATGTTCGACATCCATGTGACAATGTCAAGCAAGCTTCCAGTGGGGGACTCCGGGAAGAGGCTGGAGCTGAAGACAGGAATCTGTGGCTCAGCAGACGGGTGCATTAAAAGCCATAGGGCAGAATGAGATCCTGCACGGTGCGGGCAGAGAGGAAGAGGGGCTCAGGGCTGATCCCTGAGGAAGGCCAGTGTTCAGACATCAGGTAGAGGAAGCCGTATGAGACTGAGAAAGAGGGGCTGGCAGGCGAAATGGGGGGAGATTCTTTGGGACCGATTCCATTCAGACCCGGAGAGTGGAAAATGCCAAACAAGTGACATGGTTCATTTAGTATATACAGTGTATTTATTGTTCTTTTGTTTTGCCACGTAAGGAAGAGTCCAGTGCAGAGGATCCGTCTCTGCTGCCAGTTCTCCAGCCTTTGCCACCTGCTCACAGAAACCAGGCATGACACGCTGTTCAGAGAATAAGGGAGTCTCACCATCCCCCCAGTTGCTAAAGCTCAAAAGTCATCCCTGATCCCATTTGATTTACCCCCCACATTTGAGCCATTAACTAATACTGTTGGTTCTGTCTTCTAAGCATCCCACACCTGCCCAGCTCTCACGTCCTGTCCTCACTGCCACCACCCTGTGCCAAACCATTATCTTCTCCTTCCCGGACAACCACAGCCCTTCCTAATTGGGCACGACTGCCCTACCACTTGCATGGCTGTTCTCTGATGTGTTATCCGCAACGCAGTAGCCCGCGGGCTCTTCCTAAAATATAAATTGGAATCGTACTTCCCCTTGAAACCCTCAAGAAATAACCTAAATGACTATCAGTAGGGAATAAATAAATTTTTATTGCTTGAATAAATCATTCTTTTAAATTAATTAATTAATAATTAACACTGACTTATTATTAATTCCACCCATGTAATGGAAGACTGTGCAGACATACCAAAAAAAAAATATGGTCGTGAGAAGGTTCTGCCAGAATGGATACGAATGAGCTACAAGACAGGACGTGGA
>NC_138378.1:25733238-25743775 GCF_054177405.1 Leptonychotes weddellii | reverse complement strand
TCGCTGAGCTGTATGCTTATGATTCGTGTTTGTTCTTTAATGTTTAATTGAAGTATAGTTGACATACAACATCATATTAGGTCCAGGTGTCCAAATAGGGGTTGGACAATTCTGTACATGACACAGCGCTCGCCATGGTAAGTGTAGTTACCATCTGTCACCATACAAACTGTTTACGGTGTTATTGACTGTATTCCCTACACTGTACTTTTTCATCCCCTTGACTTTTTGTTTCTAAGTCTATGTTATACTTCCATTTAAAAAATGTTTTAAAAGTCCCTCCCAGGGCGCCTGGGTGGCTCAGTCGTTAAGCGTCTGCCTTCGGCTCAGGTCATGATCCCAGGGTCCTGGGATCGAGTCCCACATCGGGCTCCCTGCTCGGCAGGAAGCCTGCTTCTCGCTCTCCCACTCCCCCTGCTTGTGTTCCTGCTCTCGCTATCTCTCTGTCAAATAAATAAATAAAATCTTAAAAAAAAAAAAAAAGTCCCTCCCAAAGATCTTATCCCCACTACAGGGTTCATGGAAGGTGGGCACAGCTCGGTGTGATGGGGAAGACACTGCATGAAGGCTCCAGAAATCTAGGCTCTAGACCAGCCCACACCTTGTCTTAACCTGCCTTAATGTCCACTGCCTATTTCTCAAAGGGGAATATTAATCCTCTGCCGAATCCATAAAATTGTTTTGAAGGTAGATGAGATCATGGATGTGGAAGAACGTTGAAAACAGGTGTGTGAGTTAAATGCTCTCCACTTGAGGGCTCATAATTCTCCTTTGTTGGGGGGAGGCAGTGGGGGAGGGCAAGGTGCTGGCTCAAAATCGACTCAGTGATCCAAACCCTCCCAGAAACAAATCAGAGCTTTGGCCTGGCGCTGGACTTCAAAATCCTGTTTCTGACGAGGGCAACAAATCAAGGCAAAATCAAGGCAAAATCAAGACAAATTATTCGCAGGATTGGCCGGTCTTGACCCTCCGGGCGCAGTCTCTGAGGAAGCTGACCGCTAACCTCGATAAAGTCACAAGCCTTAGCCTCCTCCCTCCGCCATCTGTCAGGACTCCTGGCACCACCAGCAGGAGATGGGGCCAATGCCTCGCCTGCCCCTCTTCATTAGCAGCTCCTTCCAGAGGAAGAGAGTGAGCAACCTCGGCTCCAGGCCCTAGGGCCCAGAGGGAGGGGTAGACTGGGCTCTCTGGAAGATCAACAGGGCCGGTGGAGGGGCTGTCAGAAGCCAAAAGAAGTCTCTGGCGATGTGGGGCCTCATCTCTCATGCTGCGGGGGCCTACGACATCGTAATATATGGTCCAAACGAAAAGGCTAAAAGGAAAACACTGTGGCGTGGGGTCAGGCGGGAGAGAGGGAGGCAGAGGGGCTGAGGGTGGGCGGAAGGTGGGGGAGTTCAGCTCCAGAACAAGTGGGTTCTGCAGCTCCTCCCTCCCCCACACACCCAGCCCCCCTTACTCTGCTCCACATACCCACCCCCCCAAGCTTAGACACATGGTGCAGATTGGTTGTGGTCATTGTTGAGTGCATATGCAGCGTGCCATACCCCTCACGGCTCTGTGGGATCCCCTCCCTGCCAGTGGCTTCCCGCTGCAAGCCCCCAGGACTCTGCCGAAAGACCCTTTCTGGCCCAGGAGCAGAAGCCCCTGGGTGTTGCTGGCCCAAGGGGCAGCCCTTAGCCGCCGCAGAACGGGAGGTGATGGATCGGTACTCCCATCTTCCTCCCCCTCAGATGGGACACCCGCCCACAGAACTCCCCTTGGAGTTGAGTCCTATGCCCACTCCTCTGGATACCGCCTCTTCCTTTCCTCTCCCCCTTCCCCAGTCCCCTGCCGTGCCTACCCCCTCCCGAACATCCTAACCTCGGGGCCTGCTTCTGCCAGAACCCACCTGAGACAGTGTGTCTTCCTTGCTAGAATGTCAACCCTGCAAGAGCCAGGGTCTCCGTCTGGTTCAGGGATGTAATCTCAGCGCCTAGAACTGTGTCTGGCACATCGGGGCTCTGCAGAAACATTCGTTGACCAGATTGTTTGTGCATCAAATGGCATTCACAGGTATGTGTGGAGCTCCTACCTCCAAGTGCCGTGCCAGGCATCCAGGACATTCTGAGAACAAGACAGGTGCAAGTCCTGCCGCCTGGTGCTCACAGTCTAGTGGGAGGAGAAAAATAGCCCATCGCTGCAAGTGGTCATGACGGGGACACACAGAGGGCTGTGGGCACAGAGGAGACCCAGGGTGGAGGCTGTGGGGTGACAGACAGGAGCAGGCCCGGCTTCACAGGCGGGCACCCTGTGCAGTCATACAGGGCCCACAATTACAAGGGGCCCAAACCTGGTTTGATGCTTTGCTGTTGCCATCCGGAAACTCAGTACATTTCCAACAGGGCCCCACATTTCCATTTTGCACTGTGCTCAACAAGTCAGGGATCTGGTAGTTACTGGTGTGAGATCCACACTGAGACCCGAGAGGCTGCGTGGAGGGAGGGAGAATGAGAAGAACTGTGCTCCAGGCAGGAGCCCCAGCATGTGCAAAGGCTCAGAACATTCTGGAAACTTTGGTCCCGCTGGAGTTTCGAGGGCACAGGGATGCCAGAGAGGGTGGCAGGGGCCAGACTGTGAAGGGCTGTGTGAGTGTCCAGAGGCCGAATCAGGTGTTGCTGGTGGGGCAGGAGGGTGCAGGGGCCAGACTGGAGGCAGAGAGCCTGGTTAGAGCTCCTTCCAAGAGTCCTGGGCAGAGAGATGGGGGGAAGCTGGCACATTGGAGTGGCATTTAGGAAGGGGGAGCTAGTACTCAGGGACTGATTGGATATGGAGAGAAAAATCATGCCAAGTCTGTGTTTACCCAACACCTTCAAGTCCAGACCCCTGGTGAGTGGCTCCCAGGGAGGCCTGGGCATTGTGCCCCTCAGATGCTGGCTTATGATGCACCCCAGCTCAAGCCGGGGAGACAAAACCCCTGCAAGAGAGGCTTGGCTCCAGCCTCTCTTCTCCCAGCTCAAACACAAGCTCCAAGTGAGCTTTCTGCCCAGAACTTTAATATGTTAAAAATGACCATGGAGGGGCGCCTGGGTGGCTCAGTCGTTATGCGTCTGCCTTCGGCTCAGGTCATGGTCCCAGGGTCCTGGGATCGAGGCCCGCATCGGGCTCCCTGCTCTGCGGGAAGCCTGCTCTCCCTCTCCCACTCCCCCTGCTTGTGTTCCTCCTCTCGCTGTATCTCTCTCTGTCAAATAAATAAAATCTTTAAAAAAAAAAAAAAATGACCATGGAGCCTGTATCTGCCTCCCAGCGCCTGATGCTGCAGGAGACTCTCCAGGGCGTGAGAGAGGGATAGAGAAGTGGATGGCACAAAAAGCACTGACTTGGTTCCCCCTCAGTCCCCAAGGTCAGATTGTGCCATTCCGGTGAATCCTGGAACAGGAGAGTCAAAGCTGGAAGCGAAGTCAGCTGAAATCTCCCCCATCCTCCTTCCATTTAGGGATGGAGAAGCAGACCGTGCAGGGCAGCAAGAAAGTGCTCAAGGTCACAAGGGTGGGTAGACCGTCCTGGGCTCCAGACTCCCATTCCGGTGCTAGTTCCATCCCCCCATGCTGCCTCCCTGACCAGTGACCCCTGGCCTCCCCCGCCCCAGAGCATTTGGGAGGCACACAGACCTGAGTCACAGCATCATCCCTCGAGGTGCTTTGGGCTTCATAGAATAAAAACATTAACTCAAAAAATGCTTTAAGCAGTAGTTCCGCCAAGTGTGGTTCCCCAGACCAGCCAGCAACAGCATCACCTGGGAGCTTGTTAGAAACGCACATTCTTGGCTTTGCCTCCTGATTCGGAAACGCTGGGAGCGGGGGGTCCAGCCACCTGTGTTTTCACAGGTGATGTTAATGCCCACTCAAGCCCGAGAACCACTGACAGAAGCATTAAAGATGTTCATTAGCTCACAGAACAAGAGGCCCCAGGGCTGGTTATTTCAGTGGCTTGATGGCTTTATAAGGACCCAAGTTCTGTCTGTCTGTCCACACCTCCTCGTTGGTGCATCAGCCTGTCTTCAGGCTCCGCCCTCCCCAGTCACTGGGTGGCTGCCTCCACGGACAGCTTACCCATGAGCACATCAGGAAGCACAGGGGACTGTGCTTGCCAAACATCTCTTTCTCTCTCCCTCTCTTTAGAGAGAGAGGCAATGGGGGGAGGGGCATGGGGCAGGGGCAAAGGGAGAGGGAGAGAGAATCTCAAGGAGACTCCCTACTAAGCATGGAGCCCCACCCGGGGCTCGATCTCACAACCCTGAGATCATGACCTGAGCCGAAGTGTCGGCCACTTAACCAACTGAGCCCCCCAGGTGCCCGCTGCCAAACATCTCTCTTAATCAATGAGGGAACCTTTCCTGGAAGTCCCCCAGAGGGTGGCCCCTCACATCTCATTGGTCACAAGTGGGCCGTGCGTCCTTCCCAAGCCCTTCCCTGGCTGGGAGAGGAGAGCAATTATGATTGATTTGCAGTCATCTGCAGCTCCCAACAGGAAAGCCAGCAGAGCGACAAAAAGTTCAAATTTCCCAGCCCCTCCACCCTTCAATCCTGGCTCTGCTTTGTCCTCATTTCGTGACCTTGGTCAAGTTACTTAACCTCTCCCTGCCTCCGTTTTCTCATCTGCAAATGGACATATAATAATACCTATCTCATAGGATTGTCAGGACTAAGTGAATTCATATTGGTAGAGCACTTAAGATAAGACCTGGTTATGTGGCAGTTTGTTAAATAAATATCATACACATTGTTCTTTATCTTGATTTTTTATTTGTTTTGTTTTTTTTCTAACTTCACTATAGAGCTCAGAGATCATCCAATAATTGTGCATAGAGCACTGCCTCATTCCCTTTTTGTGTATTTACGTATTTATTTATTCCTTGTGGATGCAGAATATTCCATTACATGAGTGTACATAATTTGCTCAACAGTTACATTATTTTAATTTCTTTGCTATTACAAACAATGCTGCAGTGGATAGACCTGTAGATATGTTGCTTCACGTGTGCGTGAGGACAACATCGTAGAAATAAAATGAATGTTGAAGGATTCGTGCATCTGCAGTTTTGATCGATCCTGCCACACGGCCCTCCCGAGCGGTGAGACCAGGCTTCACTGCGACGGGCTGCTTCCCCACGGGCTCACCACCCCAACAGCCACCCTTGCTCAAAGCGTCCCACCCCAGGACAGTCCCGGGGAAGAAAGAGGCCCAGAGAGGCAAGATGACTTCCTAAAGGTCATCAGTGAGCTGGGAGAGGAGCTCACACGTGGTAAAGTCCTTCACAGTTTCCAGAGCATGTCCCCTCCTGTAGTAGATGATTCTTTGGGTGCCGGCTTGCAGTACGCTTCCACTCCACCCCTGCTTACCCCTTCCCCCCTCCCCCGCCCCGCCGCAGCCAGCACCTGTCTCTTTCAGAGGACCTTACCTGGCCCTCATTGATAGAGAGTAGGCAGTGCCTGGAAATGCATGACCTCCTGAGGGGACTGACTTCCTCCCATCACTGATGAGTGTAGGAGTATAGATACTGCAGGACTGACCCGAAGTGGCACTTGGAGATGACACACCTTTTGCTTGGCTTCTGTCCATTCCTTCCTTGATTTCCCACCGGCTTTCCTGGGACCGCTCCACAGTGAGATAGAGTCTACTCTCTATCCTTATATTACATCATATTACATGGAATTCTTTCTTTACTTTGGTAGGAATCCTTGTCTCAGGGTCAACTTCTGGGAACCCTAACCTCAGGCACCTTCTGTGGTCCCCTTCATGCTTCGCTGTCATGGTACAGAGAGAGGGAAGAGAAGAGAGAGGGAAGAGAAGAGAAAGGGAAGAGAAGAGAAAACGGGTCAGGAAGGGACTAGTTGGAAGCTGTTATGCGGCCAAGCAGCGCAGGTAGGACTAGTACCCAGGACTTCTAACTCCTCATCTGCTGTCCTTCGAAAGAAGGGCTTGAAGCGCCAGCCCGGGCTGAGAGTGAAATGTGCTCCTTCCTCTTTCCTCACCTCCCGAACACAGTGAATCTTCTATAAACACCTGAGCGTTGCAGGTGCATCTCACCATATGGCGTGTCTGGGTCCCTGGGCCTCTGCTTCATTTTGTCTCCAAAGTGATTATCCTGTCTGATAGTAAAATCAGTTCCTTATTTCATGTCGGTCACATCCTAAATGCTGAGTTTGACTATAATTGCAGCAAGCAGACCATAATACATTTATTTAACATACCCTGAGTTAGGGTACCTCTTGCATACATTTGCATTCTATTTGCATTCTATTTGATTAAACTGGGGGGAAAACTCAACAGATGCAGCCCTTAAGGCAGGCTGGCTGGAAAGCGCCGGAGGAGAGCCCAGCTTGGCCCTGCCCCTGGGTCTGCACTCAATCAGTGGCTGAGCGGACCCTCTCCTCTGCTCTACCTACAGGGCTTACCTGGGCAGGAGCTGAGGCTCTTATGTGAGCCTCACCTTACCCCAGGATTCGACAGACCCAGGACTGGGGTGATGTCCGTCTGTGTCCAAATCCCCCCTCCCGCATATGTTACCCTAGACCATGTCCCATGAAGGCCAACCTCACCTCTGTTTGGTACTGCTGGATTCCCAGAGCCTGTTAGATGAATGAATGAATGAATGAATGAATGAACAAGTGAATGCACGTGGTCTGCTTTATCTTTGTGAAGGACAGTTCTGCTCCCTGTCCCTCTCTTGCTCAGAAACTCACGGAGGCTCCTTATGAACTAAGGGATAAAACCCAGGCCTTCCTCCCAGCGTTCGAAGCCATTCACATTTTATTCCAAACCTATGAGAGCATGGACATTGGCTGCACACCTGCCCTTCCAGGCCCATGACAATGACCCTGAAACTTGGCTTGGAAATGTCAAAGAGGTGAGCTCTCTGACTTTCCCCCCTTCCTTCTGCACCCTTGGTTAGAACATCCTGAGGTCCAGGGCCTGGGCCAAATGCCAGGGCAGGGAGGGAAGGCTCAGAAATGATACAGAGACCCTCCTGGGAGGGGACAGCCGGCAGGAACGCCCGGGTTGGTGTCTGCAAGGAAGTCAAGTTAGGGTTAGCCTCAGGTGGGCGGCAAGACCCTGCCTGCACTTCCCCGATCTGTCCAGGAGGGGGCGGCAGCGTCCCTGGTTACAGGCACCTGAGCGTCTCCAGAGTTTCTCCGGCAGGATGCACCTGGGAGTGTCGGAACGTGTGAGCCAGGTGTGGATGAGTGTGTGTGTTTGCAAGTGTGAGAGAGGGTCTGAGCATGTGATTGAGTGCCCGGAGTGAGAACGTGTGTGTCTATGGGTGCATCTATTCATTTGCCTCTCTCACTCATTCACAAGTGTTTAATTAAGTATCTATCCTGCGCCAAGCCCCGCTCTAGATGCTGAGGACACAGCAGTGAGCCAGATGGATATGGTCCCTGCTCTCATGAGACCAGGCTGGGTGGAGGGGAAACAAAGAAAAAAAGCAGGCAAACAACAAGAGTGACATCAGAGGGTGATGAAGATGGCCTCAGGTGGAAGGTGGCGATGCATTTGGACCAGGAGGTCAGACAGCGCCCCCACCAAGGAGGTGGCATTGGCCCTGAGACCAGAAGGACTAGGAGGAATCTGCCAAGCAAAGCTGCAAGAGACTGTTCTCAGCAGAGGGAGCAAAGAGGGCAAAGGGCTGACGGGTGTGTGTATGAGTCCGAGTTTGAACAGTTTGGATTGTTGTCTAAGATAGAAGGTCCTCAGACTTTAAAGAGGGGAATGATATGATGTTTGGGTTACAGTTTGAAGCCTCTCTGGCCGCTGAGTGGAACATGACTCGGAACTGAGCAGCGCTTAGACGGTGAGGAGGCTACTGCTATGGTCCAGGCGAGAGCGACCGCGGCTAGGCCCCGGCTGTGGCTGTGGAGCTGAGGAGAAGGGCCTGGACTCGTGCACTTCAGAGGGGTGCTGACTGTGGAGCAAGAGGAGAAAACAAGGGTCCCCCTGGTTCTTCGCCTGGACCCAGCTGGACTCCTACGCGGGGGGCAGCTGAGTCCCGGGCAGCTTTGCATTTTAAAGGACTGTTTCTGCCTCAGGTCTGGGCTCCCTGGCTCCTCTGACCAGCTCAGACCTCGGGGCTGGGGCAGGGTGGTGGCGGGCAGCCGCCGCTCCTCCAGGCCCTCCTCCCTCCTCTGCCTTTGGGAGAGAGGCGTCCCCAGGCCCGGCCTTCCAGGACAGAACATTCTGCTTGGATCCTGCTGGGGATCCAAGCTCCCCACCGCCCAGAGCTATATTCCCCACTCCTTCGGTCCTTCCTGGGGAAGAACACAGGCTTTGGAGACAGACTCACAGGACTTAACTCTCGAACCCCGGCTCTGTGTCATGAGAAAGCCCAGGCCGCGCAGAGGGCCACTCAGCCGAAGTCACCACCACCTGCCACCACCAACACCCCACGCACGAGTGAAGCAGGCAGATTGCAGCCCCAGCCTCCGAGCTCCCCCAGCTAATGGTGACAGGAGCCGGAGTGCTGGTGTCCGCCACACCCTGGCCATGTCACCCAGTCACACACAGTGTTGTTTTAAGTCATGAGGGTCACACGGCAACAGATAACTGAGATGAATGAGCTTGCACCCCAGCTCTGCCCTTAGCAGCGGCTTCACCTCTTTGGGGCTCGGTGTCTTGGACTGTGGAATAAGGATACGGACACCCATGACGAGGTAGTCTCAGGGGCAATCCGCCCAACCCCAGGAGGGTGCACTCATCTGGGGAGGGTGGCGAGGACAGCCGGAGCTCGAGTCCATGCCATGCGGAGTCTAGGGGTCAGTGTCCCGTACCCGCAAGCGCTCCCTAAAGGGCCAAGCTGGATGGGCCAAGGAAGGGGTGAGGTGCTGTCTGCAGAAAGGGAGCAGTACCCAGAGGCTCCGTGCTCCTGGCGCATGGTCCTGCGTGCGTCCCTGAGCCAGGGCCCAGGGGCCATGCCAGCCCGGGCCCCGCAAGTAGCTCAGGGCGTTGACCGCTCACCACTGGGGGCGGCCGCTGCTCCCGTGCTCACACCCCGGACCTCACCTCACCAGGACTTGGCAGGGATTGGCCCACAGATGCCATCTCTCTTCACCTCATCTTTCCCCGCCACCACTAAACCTGCTCTGAAACCCACTTCCTGCCCAGCGCCCCTCTGCCCTCCCTCTCTTCGGGCCCCAGTCGAGGGGCCGTCTGCTGCCCCATCACCTGATCCTGGGTGAGACACGCGGCCAGGCTGGGTGGCACTTTCCTCACCTGCCCGGAGGGGCTCATGATCCCTATTTGCCAAGTTCTTGTCAGGGTGAGAGGTAATGAAGACCACACAGTGGTAGCTGGTAGCTGTGTGCTTCTAGGAGATGCTAGAAGGGTGGGGGGGGGCACACGGAAATGCCCCTGCAGGGGGAAGCCTCGCTTCCAAGCCTCGGCCGACACTCCGCCTGCCCTCCCCGGCACCCGGGGCGGAGCCGGTCTGGGCTGGCGCTGTGGGCCACTGCCAGAACCCCCGGCCACCCACGGCGCGTGATGGACCTGTTGCTAGGCAACAGGCCTCCGCTCAGGCCCCGAGTCCCAAGGTCAGCCGCCCACCAGCCGGCCTGCTATTTCTGGGCCGTGGGGGCTGCCAGGGGCCTCCTAGATGGCTCTCCTCCATTGAGCCTGAGAGGGAGGAGGGGGCTGGCTGTGCCTTAGGGCCTCCATAAGAGAGGCAGACCCAGGAGAGGCGGGAACGAGGATTCCCAATCTGCCGTCAGGTTTGGGGACCAGTGAAGGGAGGGGGCAGGGGGCTTGCCAAAGACACAGAGCAAGGCAGTGGTGGGCACGGGCTCTAGAACTCGGGTCGACCTTCTACGTCCCATCCCTGCTGCAGAGATGGTACGGGTGGGTCAGAGAGGTCAGATGACTGACCCCAGACCACACAGCGCGTAAGCGGTGGAGTGAAGTCCAGTCGAATCTGCCTATTCCAAGGCATCACTTATGCATGCTTGTAGCTTGCAGCTGGGTCTCCTTGGAGCCTCAGGTGTCTGCGGAGTGTCTCAGGGGCCTCGGAGGGGAGGTGACAGAGGAACTGGGCTCACAAGAGGGACTCTGATACTCCCCCTCCCTTTCATCCATTTTCTTTGGGTCTCACACGGAACAACGGAAGGTAAACTGTTTTTGAAAATTTGCTGACCCCTCCAGCACCTTCATCACATCGGCACGGAAACGGAGGCTCAGAGAGGGCAAGGAGCTTGCTTGGGCAGCACAGCCCGGACTAGGAGCCAGGGTTCTTTACCGCCCCCCCACCCCACCCCAGGGCTGCCCCGAGGAAGGGAGATAACACGGTGGGCACAGGGACTTTGCACGGACCAAGCAGCAGCTAATAAAATGCCTGAGCACCAGGACCTTGACCTAAGCCGTGCCCCATCCCTTTCTTTCCCACTCGTCTTGGCACTTGGTGCTCTCAGGAATCATCATGTTATCTACAAACTCACTTGTCCAGAGCCAGCCTCCCCCCGGCCAGAAGGCCAGCCCCGGGCGCAGGGACTGGGTCCACCTCGCCATGGTCGCT
>NC_138378.1:25685623-25733138 GCF_054177405.1 Leptonychotes weddellii | reverse complement strand
TCCCTCCGGATAACTTCTCTAGTTCTCCCCTCCCCCTGCAGAATGTAATAATAGTAATAATACCAACTGATGTTATCGAGTGTCTTCTGAATGCCAGGTGTTGGTCTAAGGGCTTTACACACATCACTTCACTGCATCTTCTCAGCACACCCAGCACACTTCCAGAGGGCCAAAGCACGCTCCAAGACGAACGTGCTCCTATGGAGCCAACTGGGATCTGAGCGGAGATAGGCTGGCTCTGGGGGCCTCACGCTTTATCACTGCTCTGTGGGTGTCTTTTCCTCAGGCTTCTCACTGTGCTGATACAGCCCAGGCTGGACCTGTGACCTCATTCCATGGCATGGGATTTTGACTCCCGAGGATGCAAGGATGCAGGGATGGTGGGGCTGCTAGCGACTGTTCTGGCCCTGGCCTGATTCCAAGCCTGGTTCTCCCCCCAAGTCTGTGATTCTCAGTAATCTCCCAGTAAGTTCTCCTTTTATCCCAGTACCAAAGGACTAACAGATACAGGACAAACTGCTGATGTATCAGTTAGCAGCTGCTGTGGAATAAAACACCCCCTGAAAATGAGTGGATTGGAACAACCGGCAATTATTTCTCACAATCCCATAGGTTATTGGGAAGTTCGTCTGGTCTGGACCAGCTCATCCGGGGCTCGATGGTTAGGTTGGCCTCATGCACCTGTCTCGCAGTTGACGGGCTGGTTGGTCTGGGAGCCCTCAGCGGGGATGGTTTCCCAAACTCCAGCAGCCTGGCTCAGGCTCAATCACAGGGTTCCAAAGAGCAGCCAGTGATTCGCAGGCCTCTGTGTGTGTCACATTTGCTCTTGTCCCATTGGCCAAAGCAAGTGGCAAGGCCGTGCCCAGGGTCAGGTAAGGGAGGACGACAAAGGGCATGAACGGAGGGAGGGGGTATGTGTGTGGCCATTTCCACCATTTACCAGCGGCGGGAAGCATTCTTAGAGGCGGGTGCTGTGATGATTGCTTTTGCACAGACGGGACACTAAGGTGGGAGAGGAAGGCGACTCTCGCAGGGAAGGGCACGTGGTGGGTAGAGGCAGAGCCGGGATTTTCCAGCCCCTCTGGAATCTCGGGCCTCAGCCCCTCCTAGTTAAGGCAGGGCCCGGTGTTTCTCTCTGATGTGAAACAAGCTGATGCAGTAATCCTTCTTGCGGTAAGGAAAAGCTACAGTGAAACATTTGTTGTGCGAAATTAGCGAGTCCCATTTCCTGTGTGGAGTGCTGACCTGGGATAATTGCCTTTATGCACAGAAAAATAAGAAAGGGACCTGAAAGCGCTTTCCAGAGCCCAGAAAGGTCGCCTTCTTTAAAAAATCAATTACCTATTCCCACTTCATAGAAAACACTTCACACACACATTTTACATTCTAAGTAGAATTCAGAGCTCCCGGCTGAAATCTACCTGGAAATTCTTTCCAGGGGCTGATTGACCAGACAGAAGACCCCAATTACCTTGGCTATCCACATTTCAGGCGGCGGAACGCAGTGGCCGTCTCCATAATGAACTGCTTTTTTTCACCCAGCAGAAAACCCCAAAGTGTAAAATGAGCCTTGGATTTGGATTCTCCTCCCCCTGCCTGGGCTGCTATTGATCGGCTCTTCTGTCCGCCTGCCCCCTTCCACACACACTCAGTTGTCTCCTGGGCAAGGTACGGAAGACACTGCCTTCCTCCACATCTGCACGAGCTCCTACATCACACAGACCCACGTTCAATCCCTGTTCTGCTGCTTTCTCCTTATGCGGAATTGGCTCGTGCCTCAACTCCTCTGGACCTTGGTTTTGTCATCTGTAAAATGGGCACAATAACCAGCACATCACAGAGTCGGGCACGGCACTGGGTGTCATAAGGAGTCGTGTCAGGTGGCAGGAACTTGTACAAGGGCAGGTGGGGGGAGAGAGTGGATGTTTGTCAGGCACTTTCCTTGTCCCTCGAGGCTTAGCGCCTCCCCAGTCCTGGCTGGTGGATGGTCGAGGGTAGGGTTAGCCTCTGGAGTAGGACTGCCGGGTTCAAATCCCACGTCAGCGACTCACCAGCTGGTTGAGTTGAGGCAAGCCAGCTCACTTCCTTGTGTCTTGGTTTTGTCATCTGTACCATGGGGCCAGCCCTGGTACCTCTCTCCGAGAGTAGATGCCAAGAGGGAGTGAGCTAACCTGCCTGAGTGCTGAGCGAAGCGCCGGGTCCTCACCCACCCTGGGGGACGGCAAGAGGACCGTGGAGGTGGAGGAGGGTGAGCGTGGGAGGGGAGGTCAGCTCCTTTTCAACCTGTGGACTCGGAGGTGCCCTCCAGTGGGTGAATGGAGGTCTGGGAACACCGGGGTGCCGGGCGGGGCCTTGGGCTGGAGGCCATGGTGCAGATGGACAGAAGGCATGGAGGTTTCCGGAAGCCTATAATGAGATGCGGAACCTGTGTTGGGCCACCGCGTTCTCCCGGAGCAAAGGGCTGTGTGCAGCCGGAGGGAGGGAGAGTGTGTGGCTGCAGGTGGGCGAGCCGTGGCCTGGGCCACAGCCTCCCTGCAGAGGAAACCTCTCCAAGGAGGGCAGTGATGACTCAGTGCCACCCCGCCCGGGATTCACGTCCCGCCTCTCACTTAGCCCCCGTTTCTCTCTCTCTTGAAAATGAGGACAGCATGCAGTTTTCCGGGGCTGTGTTCCTTACAGCCGGTTCCGTCGGTCAGGGCAGGCCCCAGAGCCAGGCGGAAGGTGGCAATGACCGTCGTGTCATTGATGCATCTTGTCATCGGTCAGCTAGTCCTGGAGCCCCTGCCTGCAGGATCCTCCCAGCCCCCGACCACTTCCCAGACCTCCAGGCCTGGGATTACGGGGCTTGTCCCCGGGACCCCTCCCTGCTTCTCCACCTGCCCTTCACCCAAATCTATTGCCAACATGGCAGCTGAGGGACCCTTTGAAAATGGAAGCCAGATGCTGTCACTTGGCTCAAGACCCTCCAAAGTCTCCCCCCTACCAAGGGAGGAAAGGCCAGAGACCTTGCAATGACCTGCAGGCCCCGCATGGTCTGGCACCTCCCACCTCATCCCCCCGCACTGCAGCCACCCTAGCCCCCGCCCCATCCACACCCAGCACTCAGGGCCTTTGCACTTGCTGTGCCCCCTCCCCAGCCATGGCCTGGCTCGCCCCTCACTTCAGTCAGGCCTCTGTGCCTTGTCCCCTCTGCAGGGAAGCTGTCCCTGCTACCCTCACGCTCTCTATCCCATCGCCCTGATTTCTCTTCTTCAAAGCACTCACTGCCCGCGGCATACTTTTGTTTGTATCTGTTTCTCCCTGCACTGGGCCCTAAGTGCCAAGAAAGCAGAAGCTGAATGCACACGGGCTCTGGCTCCCCAGCAGCCAGCCTGCGGCTGGCCAGTCGGCCCCTCCGTGACGGGGACCATGCCAGTGGCTCTCACTTGCTGCCCTCCAAGAGGGAGCAGGCCCCTGATGGGCATCACTGCCCGTAACATTGGGAGGTCAGTTCCAGGACCTGTCCTGGGTCACTCTGTGGGTAAGAGGAGGCCTGAGGCACAGGGTGGTGCCCAGTGAGGCAGCTCAGGCCTGGAGTCCCAACACAGGAAACGTCAGTGGGAAGACGGGCTGGGTCCCGAGTGAGCTCCTGGAACCCCGGGCATGTGTCAGCAGGTGGACAGGTGAGCGTGGTCTTGTAGGGTCCTCAAGGCTCGGGCGGGGCTGAGGCCGCAGGCAACAGTGTCAGGGACAGAGCAGGGCCTCCGCTCCTCCCAGGCCCCAGGCGTCCGTGCAGGCTCCTTTCAGAGCCAGTGGGCAGGGTGAATGGGCGGTGGGTCCTGTCGGGGCGATTAGAGGGCACAAAGCTGAAGGGCTGGCAGCTTGGGATGTGGCCTGGGGAGGCTTCTCTGGGCAAACACAGAATAAAGGCCCTGCCTGCCCCTCACCCCTGCCCAGTGCCAGGTTATGTAATATGTTGATGCCATGAGGGGCATCCACCCAACCCTCTGAGAGCTCTGCCTACACCCCAGGAAATGAGTCTCAGGAGACTGACCCGGCTGGCTCCTGCCTCGCCAGCCCCCAGCCTGCCCGACACACACACACACACACACACACACACACACACACACCACTGTCTAAAAGAAAAGTAGAAACCTGGCTTTGGACTCAGTCACTCAAGAAATCTGTATTGGGTGTCTACTATGAGAGCAGGCGTTCTTCTAGGTGCTGGGAATACAGTAGGGAACATGACAGACAAAGATGGCTGCCCTTGGGGAATTGGCACTCTGGTGGGGAGACAGACAAAGAACATGACAACTACCTGGAGTGTGAGGTGGGGATAGGTGCTCAGGAGAAAGATAAAAATAAAGCCAGCAAAAAAGGCAAGAGGGGAGTGAGGGAGCTGGGGGGCTGCTGAGGTGGAGGACGGGAGGGGAAGAATTTCAGGAGAGCAAACGAGTGCAAAGGCCCTGAGGCAGGCGTGTGTGGCTGTGACGTGAGTCCTCAAAGCTAACAGGGAAGTGCGTGGGGCTGGAACAGCATGAGGGAGGTGAGGAGAGTACTTGCGTCAGGATGGGGACAGTGGCCGACTAAGGGCCTGTAAGGGATGGAGAGGACTTCTGCTCTTATCCGCCATGAGATGGAAGCTATGGCAGGGTTTTAGTGAAGGGATCTTGGGTCAAACCTGGCCCCGGAAGCATACACAGTGTTGTTCATCCACAAATGGAGCTGGTGGCCTGGTACCTCTTGAGGGCGTCTGTGGCCCGCCCCCCCAACACCAGCACACACAGCTCGGCCATGCTTTACTCTGAGCTCCCCGGAGCTCTGGGAGGGAAGAGCCCGGCAGGAAGGGATAACCATCCTGTCCCGCCACCAGTGGCCTGATAGGACTGGGCAGGACTGTGGCTGCTGAGGTCAGGAAGAGGCCTCCGGGTGGGTGGTGGGTCAGGAGAGGCCCCCGTATTGCCTGGTGGTCAAGGGTCTGAGCCCTAAGCCGACCCTCCAGCTGGAAAGACCCTGTGAGCTACCTACCTTACTGCTTCTCCTCCCATTGTTTTTTTTAAAGATTTTATTTATTTATTTATTTATTTATTAGAGAGCGAGCGAGAGAGAAACAGCGTGAGAGGGGAGAGGGTCAGAGGGAGAAACAGGCTCCCTGCTGAGCCGGGAGCCCGATGTGGGGCTCGATCCCGGGACTCCGGGATCATGACCTGAGCCGAAGGCAGTCGCTTAACCAACTAAGCCACCCAGGCGCCCCTCTCCTCCCATTTTTAACTGTAGCGTTTTCATACCCACAGAAGAGTTAAAAGAATCCTACAATGAACACACCCAGATACCCTTGACCCCAGTTGTTAGCATGTGGCCCCAGAGCTTCTCCCTTCCCCCCCCCTCCCTTTCTCTGTCTCTAGAGACCAGAGAGAGGGAGGTATGGCTATCCTAGTGTTTCATCCCTAAATGCTTCAGCATGTACCCATTTACCACCTAAAAATAAGGTCATTCCTCTCTACAAGAAAAACACCAAAATAACCCAAACGCTGACCACTGTACGATACCGCCATGCGATGTTGGTACCGTACATCAGCATGCAGTCTGTCAGCATCTAGCCCAAATGTCTCCACCACGTCCTCTACAGCTGTTTCACTTTGACTTTCCTCAATCTGGGATTCCATCAAGGATTAGACCCTTCATTTGCTGGTTACATTCCTTCAGCGTCAGATGTAGAATGAACAGTGCCCACTGCACCACCCACGATGCCTTTTTTTTTTTTCTTTCATGACACTGACATTTTTGAAGAGACAGCCCAGTTGTTTTGAATGACCCTCCATTTGGGCGTATCTGATTGTTTCCTCGTGATTAAGTTCGGGTGGAACATTCTGGGCAACAACACTACGGAGGTGAGGTCGCGTCCCCCCTCTCCCCAACCCCCACCATGTGTTACATAAGGAGGGCATCATGCCAACTTGTCCTGTCTTTAGTGATGTTAAATGTGATCATTCGATTCAAGTGGTTCCAACAGATCTCTCCATTGTAAAGTTAATCTTTCCCTTTGTAAATAATAATCCATCTGTGTAATGAATTATGATGTTTGAGACTGTGTGAATGTCCTGTGTGAATTCCCCCACAAATTTTCACACAGTGATTTCAGCAGCCTTGCCCGAGACCTTGCCCGAATCAGTGACTGCATTGGTGGCTGCGATGTGGAGATGTTCCTAATTCTATGAACCCTTCTATGTTCCTCAGTAAAGAAAAGTCCTCCCCCACCTTTTTGTATTATTACCACACACTTATGGATTGTTTCATCATGTTACTATTCAACGTGTTAGAAATCTGATGACTGTTGCCCTTTTTGATGTTCAAATTGTTCCAAGTTTGGCCTGTGGAAGTCCCTTCCAGCTGACTCTTTATGTGCCCCAATGTTTTCTTTAATAATAATTTCATTGAGGCATACTTGACATCGAATAAATTGCATATGTTTAAAGCGTACAATTAATACGTTTTGACATATGTCTATACCCATGAAATCATGACCGTGTTCAAGAGAGCAAACATATCCGTCCCTCCAAATGTTTCCTGGTGCATTTCCATCTTCATCTGGTCACCTTCCCCTCCAGCCCTTCACCATCCCCAGGCCACCACGGATCTGCTTGGAGTCATGTGGATGAGCTTGCATTCTAGAAATGGAAGCACCGTTCTGTGCTCCTTCACGTTATTTCCTTCCACTCAGCATCATCACTGAGATCCTTCTCTGTTACCACAGGTACCCAGACGTCATCACTTTCGTGGCTGAGTAGCAGTCCGTTGGATGGACACATCACAATTTGTCCATGTGTCGATATGGTGATGGACGTTTGGGCTATTTCCAGTTTGGGGCTATTACAAATAAAGCCGCTCTGAACATTCGCGTAAGTCTTTGCAAAAACAGACTACTTTTTCTCTCTAGTAAACCCCTAGGACTGGGATGGCTTGATCATATGGGAGGCGTACATTTAATTTTTAAGAAATTGTCAACATGCGCCCAAGGAGGTCGTACCACTTTCTGTTCCTGCCAGTCAGAGCCCGAGTTCCGGTTCCTGCACATCCTCCCGCAGACTGTCATGGTCAGTCTAAAGAACTGTAGCCATTCTATTAGGTGTGTAGTGATATCTCGCCGGGGTTTTCCTTTTTAAATTTAAATTTTAAAAAACTTCCCTTAGTGACAAGCGATGTTGAGCATCTTTTCACGTGCTATTTGCCCTATGTTTATTTTCGATTGTTACATGTCTATTGAAATCTTTAGCCAGTTTTGTACTGGGTTGTTTTTCTTACTCTTCAGTTTTGAGAGTTCTTTAAATACTCTGGATACAAGTTCTTTATTAAATATGTGCTTTGTAAAGATTTTCTCCTGGTCTGTGCTTTGTCTTCGCATTCTCTGAAGTGTCCCTCAAAGTGTGGAATTTTTACATCTCAATGTAATTCAGTTCCTTCACTTGTTCTTTCATGGATTGTGCTTTCCGTGGCATATCTGCTTAACCAAAGACCACAAAGATTTTCTCCTGCGTTTTCTCTAGAAGTTTTATTGTGTTAGGTTTTACCTTCAGGTCTACAAACCGCTTTGAGTTAATTTGTGTATACAAGTGTGAGGCATACATTGAAATTCTTTTTTTCTTCTTTCACATGTGTATCCAGTTATTCCAGCACCTTTTTAAAAAAAAGAGTTTGTTTTTAAGGACTCTCTATCCCCAACATGGGGTTTGAACTCACAACCCCGAGATCAAGAGTCGCACAATGCACTGACTGAGTCAGCCAGGCGCCTCCCAGCACCATTTTTAAAAAGGCGATCTTTCTCCACTGAATTGCTTTCATAACTGTCAAAAATCAGTTGTCTGAACGTGTGTGGGTCTATTTTTGGACTCTGTTCTGTCTTATGATCTATATGTCTATCTTTATGTCACTATCATACTGTTCTGATTGCTATAACTTCATAATAATTCTTAAAAGCAGACAGTATTAGCCTTCTAAGTTTGTTTTTTTCAGCTCTGTTTTGACCACGTGAGGTCCTTTTTATTTCCATAGGAATTTTAAAATCAGCTTGTCAATTTTTGCAGAAAGCCTGCTGGGATTTTGGTTGGGATTGCACTGAACCTATAGATCAGTTTGGGTAGAATTGCCATCTTAATATTGAGTTTTCTCATCCCTGAACAAAGTACAGTTGACTCTCATTATTCACAATAGTATGGTCTATAAAGTCTCCGTGAATGCTGAATTAGCAAATACTGAACTGTTGTTTCCGGGGGAAATACAAGGTTAGGTTCCTAGAGCCTCTAGTCACGTTTTTGTCAACTGATCAATAAACAACTTTGCTTTATATGTGTTTCTGTTTAAAGGGAACTTATGTAATATCTTTGGTTGATTTATTGCCATTGAACTCACAGTCAACAGCGTTATAACTCATGCCTGAATGAAGTTTAACACACACATTTTCTCAGTAAGGCACATCACAGCCTTAGTACAAGCGTGAAAACCATAGCACTAACTAAATAGATTGCAAACACTTGCTCACTTGCTTATGGTATGTGAGCTGAAACAAGGAGGCAGAGCATCACCTGGTTTGACCTCAGCTGGCAGTGTGGGTTGGGCTACTCACAATTTTCTGCTGTTCTGTGCATGTCTGTGAATAACTGCACGGCACTGCCATTATTGATCCGGGGGTTATGGATACATTTCGGTGAGTAGGTGAATTTCCAAGTGTGGAATCTGCAAATAATGAGGACTGACTTCTATCTCTCCGTTCATTTAGGCTTTCCTTAATTTCTCTTAGCAATGCTTTGTAGTGTTTCATAGCTTTTGCCAGATTTATCCCTAAGTAGTTCGGCATTTTTAATGATACTGTGGTTTTTTTTTTTCCTGTTTCAATTCTCGATTATTCATTGCTGGCATATAAAGATACAATTGATTGTTGTATCCTGGAACCTTGCCAAACTCAATTAATTCTGGGAGGTTTTTTGTAGATTCCATTGGATATTCTCCATAGATGGTGGTGTCATGTGCTAATCAAGACAGTTAACCTCTTCCTAATCTCATGCCTTATCTTTAATTGTTATTTCTCGCCTATTTGCACTGGCTAGAAACTCCAGTAAATGTTGAATGGTTAAGAGTGGACATCCTTTCTTGTTCCTGACCTAAGAGGGAGAATATTCTGTCTTTTGCCTTTAGGTATGATGTTAGCTGTAGTTCTTCACAAATGTTCTGTGCAAGGAAGGACACCGTGCAAGGGGTTTAGACCTTGTTAGGAAAGGTGTAGTTCAGTCACGGGCAGCAGAGAACTTTGATGCCTAGCCCGGCTGGAGCTGGCCTGGAGTTTCTAGGGGAAGCAATAGGCCACCCTTCAGTGGGTATGTGTTGGGGGCTGCAGGCCTTCAGCCAATGGTCATGGGCAGCGGGAGACAGGGCGCCGGCGGGCAGGGGTCTTCAGACTACCTGGGCTGCACACGGACTTGCGGAGAGAGTTGTTGTGTCTGTGGGACTCTCCAGGCCACGGGCGACTGTATGCAGGTCATGGAGGGGCTTTGGTTTCAGGAGGGCTGTAGAAAGGTTATCACCGGGCCGAGGCTGCAAGGTCGCAGGGGGATCACACTCTGAGCCCTTGGCAGGGGTAAGAATCCACCGTGGGACACCCCCTCCTCAGTAACCGCCCCGCTCCAGCCCTACGTGCCAAGCTGGAAATTGCAAGAAGCCTTTTCCTTCTGCAATGTCCCCCCAGAGTCCTCTACTGAGGTCTTAAAATTGTGCTCACTTTACAGGAGAAATGCCTAAAGGAATTCTGTTGCTCATCATAGAGTAATAATCGAAGGAGCATTTGGAACTGAGGGGCAATGAATTAGTAACTGACACAGGTGGGCAGAACCCCGATTTCAACCGCTCTCCAAAGCTGGCAGGGGAGGGGTAGGAGGGTTTCAAGAATAGGTAGGGGTGGGGAAGGGGTCAAAGGAACTGTCCGGGGGAAGCGAGCTTGGGTCCCTGAGAGCAGAGGACTGGCTGGGCTCTGGCGTGAGGGCAACTGGCTCAGCTCTGCAGGCATCCACCGCTAATCACCTTTTGTTCCCAGATTACTGCTTATCTGATGACCCAGGAAAATAAAGGACTACTTTTCTGTGCTGGAATCGGTGGCCTCCTTTCCCAGGCCCCATCCACAGGCCTGGCTGGGCCGCCTGTCCAGAATCACGGGACACAGATGTCCACAGGCCGCATACTACCAACAGAGCTGGGGCCGGACCCCAAGTCTCCTAGCCCCCCATCCATGTCTGAGCTGGGGTCCTCTGTGTGTCCCACCCCTGACTCCACACCTCCGCCTGGAAGTGACATGGAGCTTGGCACAGGGTAGGGGCTCAGGAAACATCCCTATGATGAAGGGATGCAGGTAGGTTTAGGGTGTATTTCATCTCGGAGTCTCCAGTGAGCAGCAGAGAACATGCTCAGTGAATGCTCAGCATGGGCAGGAAGAAAGCAGAGTAGGTATCGAGAAGCTCGTGGGTCCACTGGAGAGATCGGAGGGATTTTTTTTTTTTCAGTGTTCAAAGCACTTTATTTGTATTAATTCCTTTGACCCGCTGAATAATCCTGTGTTGGTGTTTATCACCATCTCCATCTTAGAGATGAAGACAACAAAGCCCAGAGAGGTTAAGTTAGCTGCCCAGCATCACACAGGAAGTGGCAGACCTGGGACTCCACCCCAGGCTCTGTATTTCAGACACCACTCTTACTCACCATGAGACACTGCCTCTTCGGCCATCTCCTCTGTACCCCCAGCCCTAGAAGGTGGCGCTCAGTCCGCACTTACTGAAGAGCTGACGTACCAGCAGACAATGAACCCAAGCCGACAACTTTCTGCTGGTTGCACCCTGTGGCTGGTGTCCCAGCTCTGAACAAGCCCCCTTAGAGGCCCTCTGGCTAATTTAGTTACTTCATTTCTTTTGAACCCAGGCCTGCAGGACTATGATTAATGATGGTAACACCTAACCTTTATTGGAGGGAGCTGGAGGCACACTCGTGGCACAGATGGATGCTTGCCCACCCGACACCCAGACTCCGTCAACCTTAGTAACAGGACCCCTGCGCCCTCTGCTTCCCAGCCTCCTTGGCACCACATGTGGCCATACTAAGCTCTAGCCAATGCGATGTAAGCGGAAGGGGGGTGTGGGACTTCAGGGAAGCTTCCATGGAAGGAGGGGGCCAGCTCTCTCCCTCCCTCCCTCCTTGATGTTGTCAGGGCTGGGAAGAACATGCCCGAAGCTCCGGAAGCTACCCTGGACTGGGAAGGTGACCCTGAACTTGAGCCACTTGCTGAAGAGGTCAGAAACAAAGACAGGAGATGGGTTCTCCAGTGATCTCCCCACATATGAAGCCCTGGATGGCCCTGGATTGATAGCCTCACACTTCCTTTTTTTTTTTATTAAGATTTTATATATTTATTTGAGAGAGAGAGGGAGTGCATGAGCAGGGGGAGGGGCAGGGAGAGGGAGAGGGAGAAGCACACTCCCCGCTGAGCAGAGAGATTGACGAGGGGCTCGATCCCATGACCCCAAGATCATGACCCGAGCAGAAGGCAGACGCTTAACCGACTGAGCCACCCAGGTGCCCCCTCACACTTCTTTTATGGGAGAGAGCTCCAGCTTCTCTCTTGCTTCTGCTGCTGCTATTTGGGGTCTCCCGATCAGGCTATACCGAATCCTCACCGACATGGGTGTGGTTATGATGCCCATTTTTCATTTGAGGAAGCTGAGTCCTAAAGAGGTAGAGCAACTTGAGCCCTGAAGTCTGGCAGTAGGGTTTGCATGCGTACCTACCGAACGGCGGGTGCCCCCCAGCAGAAAGCTAAGTGCTCGGTGTGCTGGGTCAGGGCTCGCTGCAGAGTGGCGGGGCTCTGCCAGACGGGCATCGGGAGTGTCAGGGTTTTGGCAGTGGCCTGGTCTGCTGGCTGGGGGAGCTGCTCCGTGTTCCCACCACATTCGAGTCTGGGCCAGGGCCCTACAGTATTTTGGCAGGGGATCCAGACCATGGTTATTAAATTCCTCATATTCTGATCTGCCCTCAAGGAACCAGCAGACCAAGCGGAGGCAATTATTGGAGGCTTTTGCAAGAGGGAAGTCATTCCAGCCCCATGTGAAAGAGGATGGGGTGGCTACAGTCCCCTGACGGGGAGTTGGGATCTCAGAGCTGCGAAGATGGTCTTGGTTAGCTTCTGAAGCAGGCCCCAAAGCTGTACGTGGTAAAGCAGTCATCCAACCCTCCCGTCTGATTCCAGAATCCACCATACCATGAGGCGCAGAGAGGAGAGATTTTGCCACATCCCACACAGCCGGCAGGAGACCAGCTGGATCTGGATCCAGGTTTCTTAATTCTTGTTCCCATTAGGTTTTCAGACTTCGGGGCCTCTAGGTTCATGAACATACGTCAGATGGTGAATGATGTCCATCTCCCTACCCTGCACTTCCCTCCCACGCACCGGGAGCTGTGGCCAAGAGACCAGCTGGAGATGAGGCAGAAATTCTGGGCCTGGTTCTTGCCCCATCAGCAACATCACCTCTATGGGTCTGACACGTGACATGGCGACACATCCCTGAGCCGGACTCGTCAGTTATGGGCCATGCCGTCCACCATAGGCCCTGCACATGGACACTACGTGGGCTCCCCCCCACCCCTGTGGGCTCCTGAGCAAGTTCCTTCCACGAGGGCTGTGTTCTTACTGATGTAACCTGCTCTCATTCATCTACTTACTAAATACGCATCGAATGTCTACTATGGGCCATGTCAGGCACAGTTTAAGGAGAGGAGAGATTATTTACATATATACACACACTTTTACATGTATTGTATATTTGTATGTTATACAGAAAACTTCCTGCTGGTGATTGTGCTAAAAAGAAAAATAAAGCATGTTAAAGAGATAGTGATGGTGATGAGGTTTCTTTAAGGGGGCCAGGGAAGGTCTCTTGGGTGTGCGAGCAGAGACCTAGATGAAGCAAGAAGTCATGTGCTCTGGGCAGAGGGAACGGCGGCAAGCACAAAGGCCCCGAGATGGAAACGTCACGTGTGCTTCAGGGACAGTAATAGGGGCACGTGGGTGGCTCAGTTGGAAGTGTCTTGACTCTTGATTTTGGCTCAGGTCATGATCTTGGGGTCGTGATTTCGAGCTCTGGGTTGGGCTCTGCACCCGAGGGGGGGTCTGCTTGAGATTCTCTCCCTCTCCCTCTGCCCCTCCCTCTCTCCCTCTCTCAAAAAAAGCCCAAACAGAATGACTGACTGAATGAATGAATGAACAAAAAAAGGACAGCAATAAGGCCCAGCGGGCCAGAGGGTAGAGCCTGGGGGCGCTGGGTAGCAAGCAGGTCTGAGGAGTGAGCGCGGGGAGAGGGGGAAGGAGGAGAAGTGCCTTCTACAGGCCAAGGAGAGGGTCTGGGTAATAGTCCACGTGCAATGGAGACCGACAGATGGTCTTGCACCTTGGCCTGCTCTGTGGTGTGGGGGCTGGATTGAGGGCTAGGTCTCAAACGCCATCGACCCTCCTTTGGCTCCTCAGGATGGGACGTGGTGAGGCAAACACCTCCCAGAAACCAGGGAGGCGCTGCGACGCTTCAAGTGGAGAGGCCAGCGACAGGCAAGAGAGGGTGCTGCGCTCGCTGCGGGCCATTTGTCCGGGCGCTGCAGGCCCTGGGGCCCCAGCAGGGACGAGCGGACGCCTAGATCCCTCCCTCCCAGGGCCTGGATGACACATCCCCCTGCTTAGTGTGGTGCGGCCCTCAGTAGACCCCGTGTTACGGTGACCTGTTCCTCATCACCCACGCCAAACCCAACACACTGGGAGCCCCCCTAGAGCCTCATTTCTGAGTCCTGTCCTAGTTAGCCCGGGTGCCTAGGACACAGGGACAAGGAAATGCCCTGAGGAGTGCCCGCCATGTCGTCTGCACGACCAACCTTTAGTCCTGACAACCACCCTATTTTATAGATGAGAAAACGAAGTCAGCGAGGCGATCTGCCTCAGCGTCCAGGGAGCCGGTGTGAAGCAGAGTCAGTCTGCATTCTTTGGACTCTGCGAGCTACCTACTACTTGCTGGATCCGTGATTGCATCTGGGTCTCAAGTACCCGTTTGCTCTTCTCCCCTCATCTGCCATTAGTAAGTAGTACGATGGTGTCGACGTCTATGACCCGCACTGGGAGGACAATAAAAAAGGACAGTAGCAAGTGTCGGCAAGGACGTGGAGAAAGGAGAACCCTCGCACCCCGTTGGTGGGAATGTAAAATGGTGCAGCGTCTTTGGAAAACAATTTGGCGGTTCCTCAACGACTGTACAGTTACCATAGGACCCAGCAATTCTGTGAGGCACGTTATGTGCCCAGGGGATCAGAGATAGAGGTCTGTGCAGAAACTTGCACGCAAATGTCCACAGCGGCGTTACTTCTAAGAGCCCCCAAACGGAAAACAGTGTCCACTGACCGTGAACAGATACAGGGGACGCGGTGTTTCCACACAATGGAATACAATTCAACAATCAACAGGGACAAAGCGCTGACACACGCGAGGACATGGATGGGCCTTGAAAACACTGCGCAGTGACAGGAGCCAGACACCGAAGGCCACAGAGTGTGATTCCATTTACACGGAATGCCCAGAATAGGCAGATCCATCGACAAAAGGTAGATTAGCCGTTGCCTCGGGCTGGGAGTGCGCTTTGGGGAGGGGATAAGTGATTGCTAACGGGTGTGATTTCTTTTCTGAGGCGGTAAGAATGTTCTGGAATCGGACGGTGCGACGGTTGCACAACTCTGAACGTATGGAAAAAAAAACACTGACTTGTACACACTTCAAAAGGGTGAATGATCTCAGCCAAGTTATTAAAGCGAACCTGTGGGTCGTCCTTCCCCAAGCCCCAGGCTAAGCACAGAAGGATCCTTTGCAAGAAGCCTTGTCCCCAGACACCAAAGCCTGGGCTTGGAATGTGGCGCGCTCACTCTCAGACCGGCAGGAAGGCGGACTTATCTGTTCCTCGGGCACACATTCCAGCGGCCTGACTCGGCCTCCAGCAGTTTTAGGATTCCTGTGTCTACAAGGTCCGATTCCGAAAAGCCTGAGCCGTGGGCCTCCGGTCAAACACCGGCCCCTCCAGAGCGAGCAGCTTTCCCGAGGCTGTGCAGGCCCGGAAGTCCAGGCTCAGCCGCCAGCAGATGCCGGGATCATCCCAAACCTGGCTCTCTGGGAAAAGGGAACTATAGGAGCCTTGGTTGAAGGCCTACTAAGTGCTGGGCCCAACACGAGGTTCCTATTTAGCCTCAACCACTGCCATTTTGCTTGAGGAAAGGGATGCGCAGTGAGACTAAGTGCCCCGTCCCCGGTGACAGGTGGCAGAAGTTCTTGTTCTTCTCGGTGCACCGAGCACCCAGCCGGCACCCCGCGGGACTCTGGGCCCTAGTTTTCTTACCCCTTGGTAGAGGGGTACACACCACACCTACCATGCGGGCCAGTAGCACCTGGCTTGTAGTAAGTGCTCATTGCTCATGGGACATGGAACGGCTGCTGTTGGCCAGGCCAGCCCCCATGGCCCGGCTCAGTCTCTGCTCTCGGGACATGGGTGTTAGCCCCTCAGCTCAGAGCCGTTCTGTCCTGCTCCTCTCGGAGCCCACCGTCCCCCTGGGACATCCCTGACCCCTTCCCCCTACCGCTGTGGTTCGGAGACCTCTCTAATCTCTCTGTTGAAACTCCTGAGGGCAGAACTTGCAGAAGCAGAGCTGGGCCTGGAAGGGCCTTTGACCGCCTGGTTGCAGCCCCTGGAACCCCTGTGATGGGCCGGCCAGGCTAGGTGTGGATTCCCGTGCCCCAGGGACAGGCAGGTTCCTCCTCCTGAGGGCCTGCTCCCCGGGTGGGGCTGGAAGGCTGGTCGAAGGCCACCAGGCAGCTCACCCACCAGGACCTGGGACCTGGGACCTGTGGTGCCGCCTGGCTCCTCCCTCCCCCAAACGGGGGCCAACAAAACCACGAAGCACTCGTTTTCAAATCACATATGGCTTCTTTGACCCCATCAAATAACTTTATTCACACAAACGTCCCTTAATTTACAAAGCCTCAGTCATTCATACACATTAGGGGGATCCACAGTGTTCAAGGAACTTAAATATAATGTATCATACCAACCCAAGTAAACCAAGTACAAAAAATATTCATATAAAGTTGTTCACACGTAGGTCCTAGATTACCAGCTTCTGTGCAAAAAAAGAAAATAAAGAAAAATAGATTAACTAGTATCTGAAGCTAACTTTGCGCCTGGGTTACTCGGTGCCTCCCTCACATCCAAGTCGTCCCCACCTGCATGTTAAATCGTGGCCTCATACTCCCCGGCTCTGATGGAGGAGGCCCCCTGGGGCACATAAAGAGTTCTTTACAACGTTCCTGAACAAACTCCCTTCCTTTTGTGTGGCCCCTCCTGGGAAAAGATGTGGGGGCCTCTGGGTAACCAGTGGGAGTGGCTTCACCTCTCGATCGTGACCTTGGAAGCTTACATTCGCCAGCCCTCCTGTCCCACCTCCTCGCTTTCCCTCTGAGGGCATCTCTCTGGACAGGAGTCCCTGACCTCCGAGCCTGGCAGGCAGGATCAGAGACGGGCCTGGCGTCCCGGAGGCCGTGCCTCGGCCCAGTGTGGGAGGACGGCCAAGGTGCCATCTCCGGGCCTTAGCCCCAGGCTTGGCTGTTGTCAGGCTGTCAGTTCCTAGGTGACTCCAGTAGCGCTGTGGTCTGGGGGCCACCACGCAGGCCAAGGGAGGGGAAGGGAGTCAGGGGGGGAGCAATAACCCAGGAGCCACTGGTGCCCCCAGATGGGTGTGTACGGGGGAGGGGGGGGCACAAGGAGGATCAGAGGGGACAGGCGCACTTGGTGGGCAGAGCCAGGAGCCCAGGCAGCATGGAGCAAGGTGAGGGCAGAGAGTTAGGGGTCCCCTTCTTAGGGGGTGGAGGCCCAACTCCTGCTGGTTCCAAGTTTCCAAAAGATACTCTGAGGCTGAAACCCAGACAGCCATCCTACAAAGATCTGTCTTCTGAAAAGGTAAACTGCAACAGCATAAATAGAACATTCCTACAATGCCGGCTCTTTACCTTTTCTCAGAAAAAAGACTCAGGCAAAAATAATCTTATTGCTCCAAACACTGGTTTTCTAGGAGACAGCTGATATGTCAAGGAGCAGAGAACCTGGGAGGAAGGGAATGGTGGAGGTGGGGAATGTCCACGGGCAAGAAGGCTGCGAAGGTGGTGGTGAGTGGTCTTAGCACCGCGGGGTCAGGGAGCAGAGGGGGTGCAAGGCGCGCGCCCCTGCGGGCTCAGCCTTCATTCGCTCTGGGACCCCCCACTGGCAGTGCCCGAAAGGAGGCCAGGCCCCATCAGGAGTCGGATCTCTGCCAGTGTTGGGCTCGTTTCTCCTCTAGCTGTAAACAGGGTATTTCTTAAGTAAACATTGAATACACTCCCTCAGAAAGGCAGCCAATTGGGGGCAAACCACGTCTGGGTGGGAGGAAAGAAGTCCCACTCTCCTGTCCCAATGCTTCTGGGATGAAAGGGGCCTAAGGCCTGCGCCTTTCGTCCCCGGTGCCCAGAAAGGGGTCAAAACGGAGCCAGTCCTGAACGGACAGACTGCAGCATCCTCCTGGCTAGAGGTAAGAGGCAGGGGGCCTGCTGGGTAGTGAGAGGCAGAGAGCATCCACCTGGTGGAAACATGGTTGCTCTGTCCTCGGCTATAGCTGCGCTTAGTGTCCCGGTGGTGGCGGGAGCCCTGGGCCTGGCTTCCCTCATGGCTCTCTGTGGGCGGGAGCGAGAGGTTAAGTGACAGACAGACATAGGGAGAAGGATGCCACGGACTTCCAGCGGAGCCAGCAGGTCTGGTTAAGCGAGGGCAGTGGAATAAGGCACTATGATCTGTCTTGCTGAGTCCTCTCGCTGGGGGGGGATACTGAGCTCAAGACCCAGAGGTCTCAGGCCCAGAACCTCCCCGCTGCGGGCTAACCGTTTCACAGATCCAAGGAGAAGAGAGTGACTGCTATTTCAAGGTTTGGAACTCCTAGAACTTGCACAGGCCTTACGAACGTGGTGGCGCTGAGATGAGGTGGCACAGGGCTGCTGCCAGGCCCAAACTGCAGGCGGAGAGGATGAAGAGGGGGAAGAGGAGGTAGCAGGCTGACCCACAGCGGGAACAGGGGGAAGGTGGCTGAGAAGCGGATGGGAGCTACCTGGGTCCAACCGAGGCTCGTCCACTGGCTGTGGGCCGAGCCGGCGCTCACTTGGGGTTGACGTCCACCTGGCTGGCTGGGCACCCGGGGTGGACAAAGTGGGGGGCGGGGGTGGAGGGAGCAAGAGGGAGAGACAGGCACTTGGGGCTAACGAGCTGGCCATCGTGAGCCTGGGAACGAGGACCTGCCACCAAGCAAGGGTAGGCTGAGTCCTGCAAGATAAGTGCTAGCCCTCCCAGGCTGCCTGCCTTGCCCAAAAGGCAGAGACATCCTGTGACCTACGGGGGCTACATTGATGCCAAGAGAAATAATGAAGGGGGACCGCTGCAGCTCCGAGACCTGATCCAGATGGAGGTTAGAGACCGGGGGAGGGCCGAGGTGAAGTTGAAGCAAAGGGCCTCAGGTTAGGCCTGAGCCTTGACCAAGAACCTGAGGGCGGGGGCTGCAGCCAGGAAACGTGGGGTGAGAACCAGTCCCCTAGTTCTCACCATCAGCTGCCCCCAAGGGGAGGGGAGGGGAGGGAAGGGGAGGCAGAGAAGGAGGGTGCGCTGCAGTCAGGGACACTGTGCTCCCCACCCTCCCGGGGGCGGCTCAGGGTGCACTCCGGTGGCCTGAGAAGCCAGAGAGGAGATGGGGTGGGTGGGCATGAAGGATTTCACAAGGAAGGGAAGGGCACGGCTCCCACCTACAGCCCTGCTCACCACGGCCAACCGTCTGCCCAGGAAGCAGCAGCAGCCTTGGTATTTTAGGGCCCTGAGAAAAGGCGAGAAAATGCCAGCAAATGTGTGGTGAGTTTGCAAGTTTGGGCTGGTGTCGCGTTGGTCTCTCCCAAACGCCCAGGGCCAAAGGACGGCCACTGGGGGGGGGGGGGAGGAGGAGAGCCCCCCCTTGGTCACACACCAACCTGAATGCCCTCCAACTACCTCCCCTATCGATCCTATGCTGGTTTCGAGAAAACAAGAAACAAAAGAATTTCTTTCCCTTTCCCCCAAGACCCCGTCTTGCTTGGTCGTAATGGGGGGAAGCCTTTGCAGCAGCCCCAGCAGCTTGCGGGTGAGAGGGACGACACGGGGCCAGCCACCTGCCCCTGCGCCCAGGGAGGTGGGGGGGTGGGGGGGCAAACCCTCAGGTTCAGAAGCCCGAGGCGAGGGAGCTGCCCGCGTGCTGGCAGAGAGCGTGGGATGGCCACACAGACCATGGTCTGCACAGACGCTGGTGCTGAGGTCAACAGGGTCACACGGGGCAAACTTTAAGGTGGCAGGCCACACATGGGCACCTGACAGCTGTGGGGGGTCGGGGGGGGGTCTAGCCCGTCCCCTCCCTGCTCTTGGTGGGTCCATTCTTTTCCCACCAGACACGTGTACGCGGAGGGAGGGCACCTAACAGTTAAGTTCCTGGGGGTGAGGGAGACGGCGCTTGACGCTGTCGCCGGCTGGGACACCATGGGCCCACGTGCAGGGCATGCCCTTCACTGCAAGGAGGTGACAGTGGCAGCCAGTTTCAGGACACCCTGTTCTTAGGGCCAGGTCACAGTCGGATCGCAGGGACTCAGGTCGTCTCTGACAACCGGGATGCGTGGCGGGCACATGTGGGAAGGAGATGATCAGGAGGCAGGAGGTGACGGGAGCTAACCTCACAGGAGTGACAGATGCCCGCCGAAGACCCGGCCGTGTCCCAGGCAGAGGTTTGGCACGACGGTTGTTTTTCCTGGGGCGGCGGGGGGGGGGGTCTTCCTCTGGGAGGGAGACCACTAACAGAAAGGTAGGCTTGTAGAGCTGGGCTGGGCTGGTGCTCGACCGCCGGGAAGTGGGGGATATCACCTCTGTCTGCCCCCCCACACCCCGCCCAGCGCTCCGGGTTCTAAAGGGCAGAAGAGAGAATGGCCTCCCACCACTGTGAGTCCTGGAGTGGCCCAGGGCTTCCGGCAGCTGAGAGAGAACAAACCCGCAGTTGAGACTTTCTTTCTTGAGTTCTCCGGGCCAAACCCTGTCTTCCTCTTCCAGGTCCTTCTTCACCTCTGACCATTTCTAAGGCCCGAGGGAGGCCCGCGGAGTCCGGCAGCGCCTGTGTCTGTGGGGGGAGGTGGCCCACAGGCTGCCTTCTGTCTTCATGCCCCCCAGGCCGGGACCCACCCTGGCTCTCCGCAGAGAGGCAGGCCTTCTCTGGGGAAGTGAGGTGCTCTAAGCAGAACTGAAGGATGGGTAAAACAAAGAAGACAGAGGGAAAATAAAGGAACGAAACAAAATAGCTCCCTAACCCCTTACAAAAATTAAAAACGACATTTATACATATGCTTTTGTCCATGTTGTTTCTCCACAGCATAGTTTCCTGCTCTTCTGAAGTCTTAATCGTTTAAATTAAAAAAGGAAGAAAAAAAAAAAAGAAAAAAGAAAATAAGATTTAAAAAAAATTAAGCGAAACTAAAAGGAGGGGGGAAAACCCAAATAAAAGCTTCACATTGCCGGAGATCCAGCTGTCGGGAGATCACCAACCGACCAAGCCACCACCTCGGTGGGCCTCTGTGGGAGACACGATGAGACTGTGGGTCCCGAGGATCAACCTGGAAGACAGAAGACAGAAGGCCGGGGATGAGCGGACGCTGGGCCGGTGGGCTCGGGGCACCTCCAGGCTCCGGATGCCCCACTCGGGGCCAGCACTCAACCCCGAGGACCTCAGGAGCTGTGACGTGCTGGGGGCCAGAGAGGTTTCTGAATACCTCACAGGGAGTGAATCTAGCTTCGCTACAACCACCCTGCCGTGGACACAGCACACTATTCTCCTTTTTCACAGAGGGAAACTGAGGCACTGTTAATAAAGACACATGACTAACATCACACTGATGGAGCAGCCAACCCTGGCTGGGAACGCAGGCTTGCTGGCTGCAGCTGCCAATCCCATCATGACCCCCATCCCTGTGCTATTAGGACAAGATGCCGCAGGACCCTAGCCATCGGTCCCTCCAGACCCTGGCCCACGTCCCTCCTCGCCCTCTCTAACTGTGCTGTACGGACGTTTCGCGCTCACGCTCTCGGGTTTATTCTGTGTCACAGACAAGTGCGGCTCAGCCCCCTGAGAACCTGAGTTAGCCAAAGCTCTCAGGTCTCAAGAGAGGCCAGAACCCCACAGCCAGGGGCTGGGGTGACTCAGGGCCAGGGTTAAGAATGAGGTTCTGCCACTTGACCACGGGCAAATTTAAGCCCTCTGCTCCTTGGTCTCGTCACTTGCACCACATCACAGGTTATTATGAGGACCAAATGAACTAATGCATCTAACCTGAGACAGCGCCTGGCCCTATTATGATTAGCTATTGCTTGGGAATTGCCTTGGTGCCAGGCCTCAGGAACAGGACCAGCCATCGGCCTTTCAGGGACCCATTTTAGTGGAGGCCTGGAACACAAGAGCCTACAGCGATCAGCCTTGAGCCAGCACCTGCCTCCAGCCTGATCAGCTGAGCAGGGCCCCATCCTAGGCAGCAATGCTCCTCCATCTGCACGGCCCAGGGACTCATCCTGGGGTTTCGGAGTGCCTGCTCTCAACCTGAATGACGGGTCTTTCGTGGCATGCTTGAAATCCCTCCAAATCCACCCCCACCCCCAGGGCTTTATTCCTGTGTAAGCTCCGTGTAGCCCGAGGAGCCGTGCCCTCCCCACCATCACTTGCTGCCTGTGCAGCCTGACCACCCGGGCCTGTCATCCTCAGGTCCCAGGGAGACAGACGCCTGGCTGGTCCTCACGGGAGGCAGTGGGGTCTGGCAATATGAGACAGCCTGTCTCCTCCTGTGAGAAATGGTGGACTCTTCTTTGAGGTCCGACTGGAGTAACGACTGTAGAGCACCTGGCCCCCAGCAGGAACTGACTGACTCCATGAGCCCACCCTGTCCTCATCCCCAACCAGCAACGATGAATGTGTTCGATTTGGACGGGATGCAGTCCGCAGCCACTGGACCACCCAAACTGCTCGCTCCTAGCTGGGCGAGGGGGGCATGGAAGGGATGCACACCCTGCTGGAGACGTGTACCAGCGCCTTCCGGAAAACAATCTGGCCCTGTGTTTTCAGAGCCTCAGGTGTGTGCAGACCTCTGGACCCTAAGGTTCCACTTCCGGAAACCCAGCTTGACTGGTCATCTTATATATGAAAAGGACTTTATGAATACAGATGCTCGTTGAAGTATAATCTACATTACGAGGCAACAACCCACAAATCCAAAAAGAGAAGATTTAAGCAAATGATCCATCTTACTCAGTGATGTAGTACAGAGAAAATGAGAAGGCAGGTTATGGCAGAAGCACTTCCCGGGGTTAAGGAGAAATAAGCAGCCTACGATGTCCCGCGGCATATGGTATGAGCAGAACCATGTAACAAACAAAAACCTCCACGTATAGGAAATCTGTCAAGAGTACATGAAAACGTTGTACTTGTCGTGGGTGCATTTTCTCCTCCCCCTGCTTACTACTGAGGACACATCACGTTGTCATGCTTTACTTTGTAATGGGAAAACCAGCGTACTCTAAGGGACAAGAAAAGCTGGCAGCCCCAAAGAAAGGTCCCTGGAGGAGCAGTCCAAGAGACCAGACCCAGGCTCTTTTCTGGGCTCTTCCACACACATAGTGGACAGCGGAGAATTTTCCACAAGCTGTCAGGTGAGGTTAGACTGGCAGTTTCTTCCTCCAGCGCAAGGCGAGGAAGGGGCGCCCAGTGTCTGCGTATGGGGAGTAGAGTGGGGGTGAATTATAAAGGTGCTGGAAAAGTATTTGATCTGGAAGAAAATACTGGCTTTCTCAGCCTCAACCTTTTCCTCTGCTACTTCTGTTTCCCTGCCTGTGAAGTCCGCTCCATCAACAACAAAAAAATGCATTGGTGGGTTTAGTATCTCAGTTTCTGACTTGGCAAAATCAAATCACCAGAAGCACATCCTGGGATGACCCAGAAGCCACCTCAAACTCTGGCTTTACTCAGCATGTCTACAACCTTCTCCCTGTGCTTTCAAGACAAAGCAGAGCAACCAGCAGCCAGGGGGAGGGAGGGCTGGGGGTGGGAACCTCACCATCCGAGACACTCCAAGTCCTTGTGAAACAGGACAAGAAAAGCCCAGGAAACTGTAGGCTAATGTGTGATCTGCTTAGCTCACCTCCGGGACCAGTTATGACCTTTTCGACACTGCTTTCCTCCCTCCTTTGGCAGGACCCAAGCTGAGGATACCCTGCTCAAAGGGATGCCCATCAGCAGGAAGGTGGCCCACGGCAGCAGAAAAGCAGCGGTCAAGGAGGCTGAGATTCAGAAGCCAGAAGTCCCTTTTTACATAATAAACTAGCAGAACAGAGTGTGCCCGCAGAAGGTCAAACCAACAGCACAGCTCTCTGCAAGAGCTCCCAAGACACCAGTGTGTAATGACCGCTGTAATCACTGGGTCCCCTGCCAGCAAGCCAGGCTGACATTTCCCATAGGTTCCTCCACCCTCCCCCGGCTTTGGCACTGGGTCCCCTCCTCCCGGGAGGATGCCTCAGGATGGCCTACAGGTCTGGGTCTGCTTCTCTCTTGGGGGCAGGGACAAGGAAAGTAAGAGGGCTCTCTTTCAGGGAGAGGACCTCGGCTTCGGGTTCCTCTCCCGCCTCCCATTACAGAAGGCGCACCTGCCCTGGGGGGCCAATGGTGGCAGGTGCACGGGGAGCCAGGCTCCGCAGCTATGAGCAGGAATGGCTCGGAGCCCCTGGTTCTGGGTTAGATCGACAGCAGACCCTCCCAGGCACCTGCTGGGGCGGGAAATGGTGTAAGGGCCCAGCCCAGGAGTAGGGGCTGGGAGCCTCCGACTTCATCCTAGCAGACGTCACACCCCGGCTCCCTGGCTGCCCAGTGACCAGCTTGGACCAGGGCCCGCCTCGTCGCTTTCCAGTGGAATGCGTACCTCTGACCACAGAGCCCTGTGCGGAGGGCCGAGTCAGGCCGCTGAGCGCAATGACAAGTGGTGTGTGATTAACCGCCACATTCGCCTTCCTGATCGTCTCATTTGGTGAGGCTGACCGCCCCATTTTAACAAGGGGACGGGCCCAGAGAGACGGAGCGGCTCGGCCCACCCCACAGCGCTGCTGAGCACTGCCCGCAGTACTCTTAGCGCCGCCGGCCGGGGCTGCTGCCGCCTGCATCTGCCGCCGGCCCCGAGGGGGAGAGGGGCCAGTGATCTGGGAAGGCGTGTTGGCCAATCCTTCCCCTTCTTTCAGCTCTCGGACAAAGCTCCCTCAGCACGTCCGACCTTCCTTCTCTGTAATCATCATCACAGCAATCGCTCACCCAGCATCGAACGTTCCAAGGGCTTTGCAGGGAACCACCCATTAAGGCAACTTTCAGCTCTTCCCCGCTGCTTCCCCCTCACCGTGTCCCCACACGGAGCCGGCGTGTTACAGCTACGGCCTCTTCTCGCCCCTCCAACCCTATGAGGTAGGCACTAGGTCGCCCAGTTCCAGAGAAGCTCAGAGAAAAGGGCTGCACGGCCAAAGGGTGGGCGAGAGAAGGGTCTGGGCCTGGGTCAGTCTCACCCCACAGCTCCTGCTTTCTGCATCGAACTGTCCTGGGAAATCCCTTCCTGGAGAGACAAGAGCTTAAGTGGAGTTTAAAACCCACCTAATCCCTTCATTTATAAACACATTCGTTCAGAAAAGGGTTCAGGGAGGGCTTGGCTTAGGTACCTCTGCACAAGGCTGGTGTCTAGAGCACATCGGAGGATGTGGAGCCATCGGGCAGGGAGTAGCCTTCTAGCAAGTTCCTCTGCCAGCTAAGCAGCTGTCTGCCTGATCAAGGAGATAGGGGAACCAGAGTGCTCCCATGAACGCCACCAGCACTTTGGAGAAGGGAAGTAGGGGAAGGGGCGGGGAGCGAGGACGAAGGGGCGGGATGGACGGGCACCCCCGTCCACCTCCTCCCGGCCCCCCAGCCTGCAGACACGGAACATCTCGGGGAAGAGAAGGCTATCCTTTACTCTCCAAGTGCGGCCCTCCTACTTTGTTGATGTCAAAATGTCATTTTGAGACGAAACTAAATGGGAATGGTTTGTGGTCCCCCGTCTCCTACTCGGCCTCCTTCTTTCAAACTGTACCATCCTTCCAAATGTGTCAGTCTGGCAGCCGCAGGGTGTGAGAATCTCCCGGGAGCCGCCACGATGCTTCAGTCGAGCATCTTCACTCAAGTGCTCTATTGGGGAAACAGCACAAGGCTGTGGTGGACAGTCCTGGTTTCTAATTCCGCCTCTGCCGCTTACCGGCCGCTTATAGCAGCTGAGCCTCCTTTTTCTTGCTAGCAAGTGGGGATGCTGCTCTTTACCCTTTTAGGGGCTGCTGTGAGGATTCAAGTAAGCTGCCTACCCCAGCACCTGGTACTGAGCGGGACACTCCGTACGATCGATCACATTGTTCACCGTGTTACTGGGTCACTCTGGTTCTCAGACCGAACTGTACAACGTATCTAGAGATGAGGCTTAATTCAGGAACTTTCTGTCCTTATCTGCAGTATGGACGTGTAGGGTGAAGGCGGGGCGGGGGGGAGCTCTCCCAATACGCCCTCTGGAAGGCAGCCTCTGCCACACCATTGCTGTAATGCCTCAAGGACAGCCAGATGGTGGCAAAGGTATCCTCAGCCCCTGTCAACCTGCTCAGGCCTAAGGATGGATTTTTAAAGCCCACGAGCCCCGAAATCTGAAATACCACTTAGCTGTCTCCAAGGATCTATTTTCCGTGATACTGTACAAGAATGTCATAGCTACCCTGTGGAAAGGATGGGCCAGTACCCCAGGTGACCACTGGCACGTGTCAGGAGGGCTCCCATACCAGGTTTCAGGGTGACACAGAGCACCTGAGCTCATGCCACCTGCTGTGAAGGTAAGAAGCAACCGTAAGCATATGTGATGCATATACTCTCGACACTCAGCAAAATGAGAAAGTTCAATGACTCGTAAATGCTTAACTGGGATTCAAACCTCAAGTCCAGTGTTCTCCATCCCTCTCATCTATTCAACAGAAAAGGAAGTCATTGGGTTGGCATGCTCACAGACTAAAGCACAATATAAACTCAAATGGTGGTATTCCTAGGTGGGGAGCCAAGAACTCACTCTTAAAGTGAGTCCTCCCTGCACTCCTGCGTGGAGGTATTATTCCTGTAGTTAAGGCTACCTTTGACATGCCAGTCAGCGTGCAAGGCTTCGAAAGCGATGCTTCCTTTGCCCAAACAAAGGGGCATGAAGGAATGATCTCCATTTTACAGATGGGCAAACCAAGGCTCAGGTATTCACTGTCTGCGTATCACACTGTGGAGGCACAGGGGCTAGGCGATGTCAGGGTCACAGAGGGCAGGCCTCTCCTAAGCAGAATCAGTCTTCCTCGCTTGCTTAATATACCAAAGCAGCTGGCTTTTCATACGCAGATACCGACTGGCCAGGCCCGGGGTTCAGCGGCCCCAGTACTACTGTCTGTCCCCATCTGTCAGAGGGACAGAGGCCAGGGAGCCAAGCTTTCTGATACACCATTTATCGAAGGCTCTGCTAGCCCCAGGGGCTCAGACAGGGGCAAAGCTAGGGACCACGGTGCCACAAGAGCACCCGGGTCTACAGAAGGGAAAAGGGCACAGGAGTCCGAGCAGAGCACACCCAACAGGGGCTCCGCAGCAGCCACGATGCTCTCAAAGGCCAGGGGCGCCATTCGCGACGGTCTCTGAGCCCTGACCAGGAGGCCAAAAGAAGGCAGGAGTTTGGGAGCAGGTCCTGAACGCGGGGAGAACGTCATTCACGGAGTATCAGGTTACAGAGCGGCGGAGAGCTACTGCTCTGTCAAGGGCCTGGGCCTCGAGGTAGGAGATCTAAAACCGATACCCCAGCTCTCCTTCCCATTACTAGTCGAGGCCCCTGAGCCTCAGCTGTCTCAGCTGACAGGGTGGCCATGTCTGCTGTGCGGGGTGTGATGTCCAGCGACGGTATCCGTACGGGGCACGCTGAGGTATACAGGAAACGATTAGCATGCGGTGATGGCAGCTTTCGATCACACCCCAACCCTAAACCTCACCACCTCCCTGGCTGGCCCAGGCAAAAATTCCAGACCAGACGACTTGGCATCAAGCCAGCCTCCTTTCTGCTTTGGGCCTCAGCAAGCGCTGGTCTGGTTGTCACCTGCCCTGCCCCTCACCCTTCCAGACCCCCCTCCACGGGCCTTCTCCCAGGGGCCCCAGCCCCCACGCCCCAGCGAGCAGACCCCCACGAGCCATGCCGTGTGCCTCCCCCCAAGCCCAACTGCCTGAAGGACAGGACAGCCTGGGCTTCTCTTGAGCCTCTCAGGGCGCCAAGCCCACAAGTCAAATACTGGCTGATGGATGGGACCCGGGAGCTAGCACGTGGCAATAAAAGAATTAATTTATGAACTTCACGGAATCATTCAGCATGACAGGATCTTAACACAAAAATCTGGTTGTAACATCCCTGCCTATAGCTGAGTTCGCACTGAACAACGCAATGCCAGGTGGAGAGAGAGATGCTCACCCTCACCTCAGAAAACCGGGCTGCCTGTCCAAGCCGGGAGGTCATCCGGGCTCATTTCCTACCGGGCCACACCATGCCATCCCCCTCCCCCCCCCCCACCTGCAGAGCTAGGTGGGGGACAGGAGGCACACGGGGACGGGGACAAATGGCTTCCCGGACACGACACGGCCGACCCGCTACAGAACCAGGCAGCTCTGGGGCCAACGCCCGCTCTCTGGCCCTCCTTCCCTCGCCGCCTTTCAAAGGGCAAGAAAATAAGGCCTTCTGTTCAATCTGGAGAGGGAAGCCTGAAATCCAGGGGTGGCCAGCGGGAGCCAGTCTGGCTTCAGTGGGCACCCCCCCGCCCCCGTTCTGGGAAAGCCAGCCACAGGAAGATGCAAATGAGAACGGTGGCCTCGCGACCGGAAGCCTTGGCTCTGGCTTCACCTCTGTGGTCTTCCCCAGATCTTCAAGACCCACGCGGCCTCCCTCCAGGACCGACCCCAAAAAAACCTCTGATGCCCAACACTGCTCTGTAGCGGGCCAACAGCTAGAGAGGCGGTGGTGGCCTTCCTGCCAGGGCGGACTCCGCACCCCACATTCGAAGCCCACTGGTCGTGGAAATCGGAGGTGGAGGTGGGGGTGAGGGCTGCAGCAGGGTAGGCCCCCCCCCCCCGCCCCGAGAAACTGAACACCAGCTCTCGAGCAGCCAGGGGCCCACCCTTCGCCCACTTCTGCGTGTCTGGAGGAGGCCGCCCCATGCATTCTGAAAGGCAGACTGTCGCTCAGGCTGGAACAGCAGATGGCAACCAGAGGAACCTAGCCCCTACTAAGAGACACTGAAGTAAACTGCAGGAAAATGATGAAGGACCCCGCCTGGTGGTGGGGACCCTGGTTTCCAGTCTCATCTAGCTCTCTCCCTGCGCCACTGAGGGGCGCTTGGGACCAGGGCAGGGGTTCTCCATCTGGGGTCCTTCGAACTCCAAGGATGCATAGGGCCTGCAAGAGCCCGGAAGGCATATGAAGTATAGCACAGGGTGCATCAGTCGCGTGCCTTTTTCTGGAGGGACAGCCCTGACACTCAGCTTCTGAGGAATCTAAGAACCACGAGCACCTCGGCAGGCTCTTATCTATCAAGGCAAAGACTCTAACCAGAAAGCAACCTGGGAGGGCTCCACGGGGTTGCCTGGGGCACAGTGGAGCAGGACAAGCTGGGCGCAGGAGCCAGGCTGCAGCTGATGGCACTAGAGCCCTGCCTACCAGTGGGATGGGGGTGGGTGGGTGGGGGGTGGGGGTGGAGGGTCCCTCTCCTTACAGATTTTCAAGGCAAAGCTCAGACTCTTAAAGCAGACAAAGGCCATGGAGAGGAGACGGGCTCTACGCCGAGTCAACTGAGCTCGATCGGTGGCCCACTTACCATGGTGAGGACACCACGCTCTCTTGCAGCCACAGCTGATGGGCCGGCTGTACGGCGGGGCCTGGTTTACTGAGAGAAGGGGGGCGAGCTGCTGCAGACAGATGCCAGCCTTGTCTCTGCTGTGTCACAAAGCTGGGCCAGGGCAGTGAACGCGCCTACATAAAATGCGGCGGCCAGTTACCATGGAAGCTTGCAGCCTCTGAGACTTTGGTCATATTACAGCAGTGCTCATGTCCGTCGCCATTGCAGCCTTGCCTAACACTGTTTTAAACCTTTTGATTTCTCAAAGCGAGCTGCCCCAAATGCTCGTATTCAAAAGCTCGCCAAATGCACAAAAGGAAGAATTGCTGGGGCGCCTGGCTGGCTCCGTCAGTGGGGCGTGTGACTCCTGTTCTCTGGGTTGTGAACTCGAGCCCCATGGTGGGTGTAGGGATTGCTTAAAAATAAAATCTCTCAAAAACAACCCCCGAAACAAAGGAAGAATTGCTGGCAAGACCTCAGAGTCTGAGATCTGGAAGGCTCTCTGGTGACCAGCAATCCACAGGACTGCACCCCGAGTCATCCCACCAGGGTCTGAGGCCGTAGACCCATTTAAAGCCGGTCTCTCTGGCCTTGGGAAGTCATGTCTGGGGGCCCTCAGGGAGCTGGGAAGCACCTGCGCCGGTAAACAGGCACTGGCTGGCACTCCAGACAAACGAAGGGGGAACTTTTTGTCTGCAGAAGCAGCCCCGGTAATTGGCAGTCGGCTACAGGGACCCCCTAACTAATTCCCTTCCTCAACTTATTAAGTGGGGATGAAGCGAAAGCTGCCAACTGCCTCAACTGGTCCCTGAAGAGACCGAGGTTCAGCTGTGGCCGCTGTGATTAGCAGACAAAGGGCTCCAGGGAGAGGCTAGGCTCCTGGGAGAAGCCAGGCTCCTGGGAGAACCCTCCTCCCTGGCCCTTTGCCAAGGAGCATGCCTAAGGTGCCGTCACAGCTAAAGGGGAGCGGTTGCTCTTCCATATGGTGACCGGACAGTCTGTGGTTAGAAGAGGCAAGACTCAAACAAGGTCATGCCCAGAGCGGTCTGTGCAAAAGGGGACCGTATGGACTTCCGGTTACAGCAACCAGACCAAAGCCCGGTGTGCCCAGGGAACTCACGGGGGGGGCATTGCCAAGAGGCTTGGAGCTCTCTTAGGGAAAAGCAGAGCACTGCAGATTGTTAGTGCAACGAATGACGGGCCTGTAAGGATTTGGCAAAAACAGACTGCACGAAGGCAACGCACAGAGCTGCCCGTTCCTGAGCTCTCGCCGCGTGCGTGGAGTTGCACTGGGTACTTCCTATTTCTTGTGCATCTGGTCTTCACACCAGCTGATAGTGAACGTCAGTGTTAAATGAGCATCATTTAGGGGCGCGTGGGTGGCTCAGTTGGTTAAGCGACTGCCTTCGGCTCAGGTCATGATCCTGGAGTCCCTGGATCGAGTCCCGCATCGGGCTCCCTGCTCGGCAGGGGGTCTGCTTCTCCCTCTGACCCTCCCCCCTCTCCTGTGCTCTCTCTCAAATAAATAAATAAAAATCTTTAAAAAAAAAAAATGAGCATCATTTAGCAGGCAGGAAATGGGGACCCGGAGAAGTTAGGAGACTTGCCCAAGGTCACCCAGCTGGGCCGTGGGAGAGTTGCAATTTAAACCTAGATTTATCAACACGCCAGGTTCCGAAGCCAGTCTCCTACTGACACCAACAGGGAAATACAGGGCTCCCAATGGCCGTATCAGCTGCTGCCCTGTCTCCCTTCGCGTGCTCAGGAGGGCGCCTCTGCTGTCTCGCACCTTCTGAAGGCCAGCCCTGTTGGGTGTCGCATCTCTTCCCTCCTCCAGGGAGCTCTCCATTCTCTCCTCACCGTGACCTACTCATCGCCAGAAAGAACAGCCTTGTACACCACCATCACCCACCTCCACTTTTTCTTCCCCAGGGTGAAGGTCACCCTCCTTAGGCTGACATTCAAGGCTCTGGGCAACTTAGTGCCATTTCGCTCTCCCACTTCACCTCTGTGTGAGCCAACCCGAAGACCTGCTCTTGACACAAATTCTCAATGTTCTCACGCTGTGTCCCTTGCTTACAACACCCTTGCGTGCCTTTTCTTTAAGGGCTATCTTAAGTCACAGGTCCTACTTGTTGCCGTTACTGACTTCTTCAACCAAAAGCCAATGTTCCCTCCACTGAGCTCCTGGGAGCACCAAGCACGGTGCCACTTACAGACCTATCCTCAGAAGCCAATGGCAGAGGGCCCTGGAGCTAGCCCTTCCTGGCCATGTGGCCGGTGGGGCACATCACTTACTGTCTTTGGAGTGGGAAGGACATCCTACCCAGGACCCATGTGAGGATGTGACGAGATAAGAAACAGAGGGGGAGAGTATGAAGTCTGCACATGGCATGCGCTCAGTAAGTCAGAAGCTAACCGAGAGGAAGTGACCCTGCCCCTTGCCCTCATGCCTTAGGATGATAAAGGCTCCAGGCTGCCCCAGGCCTGTTCTACACAGAAACAAATAAAGTGACTGTAAGCCCGCCAGCAAACTGCAAAAGCTCCCAGTAAGCACTTGTAAATGAGTATAAAACATGGACCTACTCTCCAGGGAAGGAGATGTGGTGAATAGGTAGGGCCAGCTTCTACCCCACGCCCCACATGTAGTTCAAACCAAGATGTCCGAGGATGGCTGAAGGACTGACCTTGAAGCCCCCTTCCACTAGCTTGATGTCAAGTTCAGACCTTGGGGTAGCCCCTCAGCTCTTGCACTTTAAGTGCCTGAAGGCAACTGACCACAGAGCTCTCCGCACCTCTCCCCGTTTTCTCCTTCACCCAGAATAGAAAGTATTTCCCAATTCACAAATTAAAGTGGCCCTCAAAGTCAATTTTATAGCCAGCAATCATGGTCTCGATATTATATAATCATGAAAAAAACCCGGAGAGGGAGACGCGGGCGCTAGAAAGCTGCTCTTTGGCAGAACCACCAGCCTGCCCATGTGACAGGACACTGCACAGGTTTTCAGCTCGGGAAAGCAAAAGTAAATACAAAAAACAACAAAACGCTATGTTCTTGGGACATAATTATAGCAGAGTGCATATGCAAATAAAGACAGAGAAGAGCCAGACACACCAGTCACCTAATGAGAAGCTGATTACAAAGGAAAGAACAAAACACAGCAAGGCACAGTCATCAGATGAAGGCTGTGAAGGCAGCTCTGGGTCTAAGGCAGGCAGTTGGGGCTCATGAAGGTGTCCCAGGCTTAGTCCCAAATTTGGGATCCAGCGGCACCCCAAGAAGACCCAGATAATCACTTACCAAATACCTGTCTAAAGGAGAGAGGATGGGTTGATGGCCATACACCCAAGATACATCTGTGTACTTTCCACCCCCCCGGCCCCCCACAAAGCCCCTCTCCTGCAGGGTTCACAGTCTCGGAAATGGCTCTGCCCCCCAGCCCAGTGATTCGTGGAGCCACTCTGCCTTCATCTCCCTCATTCCGTCCACCTGCAGTCCTCCAGCAATCTCCAAATGTACTTTAAATTCACTCTGCCCCATCCCATGTACCATCCGCCCTAGCCTGGGAAACTCGACTTCCTAGCTGGGCCCCAGGTCCATGCTTGCCCTTTCCAATCCCGGCAGCAGAGCCAGAGTGCTCCTGTAAACACGGAACCCGACGGGGGAAGCTGATCTGAGACTTACCACCATCCCCAACGCCAGGCACGTCAGGCTCCTGCTTCTTCCTCCCAGTCTCTCCCACCTTGCCCCTACCCATTCACTGCCCAGCTGCCTGGCAGACACCTCATCCTTCAGGTCTCAGGTTCAATGGCACCTCCTCCTCCGGCCTTGGGGAGGGTCCCCTATTTTCTGTTTCCCCCATCCATACAGGCATGAAATTTAGTTTCCTCTTAGGACCAATCTCTCAAACTGAGGTCAAAGGGCCCGGAGCGTGGGGACCAGGTCTGAGCTGTCCCTGATGTACCGTAAGCACCTACCGGTTAGGCTACCAAAAAAATTAATGGGCCCCTCTGGCGTGTGTGTTTTATTGATGGGGGTGGTTGGGAAGCATCCTGAGAGACTACTTCACGCTCTGTCACCAGGGTGGCCAAGAACTAGTACGAAAAGACAACAGAACCCAAGAGCTATGGGGTGTCTCCTGCACGGCCAGCATCCTCAGGCTAGCTTTACATCCATTTTCCATTGAATCCACATGAAAATCCTATGGGGTAAATGTTAGTAGCAACCCATTTTATAAATGAGGACTCCAAGGCTCAGAGAGATGCCTAAGGTTTAGCTGGACTGAGGTCAGGGATTATCTTCGTCTCCATGGCCCAAGCTTCATTGAACAAGTGAAGATTTCTAGTCAGGATTCAAGCCATGTCCAAGACTCCACTTGGAGACCTGTGCATCCTGTTGCTTCCCCATTCCCTATGCCCAGCTGCCTCTCAAGTTCCCCTTTCTTGAAGGGTGAGCTCCCATCCTACAACAAGGACCTCACAGGGCCCTGTACTCCCCTGAGAGTACTCTGCTGGAGATCATCCCAAGATACTCACTGTTATTATGGCTCAGAAGTCTACTCTCCCAGGGCCAGGGAAGCCCATGGAGAAATTCAATTATTTTCTTTCTCTTCCCAAGAGCAGGTGGCTGCAGGACCTCACCTCATCCTAAGGACACATGCACCGCGGGGGAAACAAAGCAAGAATCAGGAGTCCCAACTCCTGGAAACTCATCCACTGTGGAACCCACAAACATGACCGGGCTGAGGGAGCAGGGAGAGAGGGGCTGAGAGTGGTCCTTTAGAGGTGCCCTGGTTTTCTAGACAAAAAAACCACAGCCCACAGAGAAGTGACTTGCCCAAAGTCCCGATGATAGGTAATTATGGAAGGCAGAGACAGGATTAGGACCCAGCAAGCCCCTCTTCCTAGCTCTTAAGCCTAGATCTAAGCTTTTTGAGGACCAAAGGTTAAGAGGTAAGGTATGCGGCTGTGTGTTTAATAGATGGTAACGTGGCAGAGTGTGCCTTTACCTTCTTTTGCCAGGGCAGCCCTCAACCCTGACCCTGTGTGTACCTCAGTGTCACCCAGACGGCTTGCTGAATACCCTCCCCTGGTTTCCGACTCCGCAGGACTAAAGTGGGGCCAGAGAGATGCATTCTGACAAGTTCCCAGGTGATGCTGCCAGTCTGGGGACCACACTCTGAGACGGTCTGTCCCTGACACTGTGTGTGTTGGGGGATGGGAGCTAGTGAGGAGGAGCAGGGAGGAGTATGGTGATAGCTTGTCAACATCTTCAAGTTCACAGGATAGAATCTTGATCTATTAAGCAGGAAACTTCTTACTCGTGACATCCTCCGTTCCTCCCACTGATAGAAAGGAAGCAGTCTTTTGAACTCTGGTTCAACTTTGCCCAGGCCACATAATCAGGCTGCAGATCCTGAAGACTCACATCTGGGTCTGCCCATGGCACCACGAGCTTAGCCCCAACTCAGTGACACTCTATGAGTAGGTGGGAAGCCACAGTTCCAAAACAGCTGTCCCACAGCCACAGGACTCCAAACAAAACACTGCGCTGGAGTGATGGGCTCTGGCGTGTATATAACTATGGCTCTTGGTGTTACACCTGCTTGGTGCCTCTGCCCTGAGCATCTGAGGGCAGGGCAGGGAGGGGTCACCTGGATCACATAGGCGGTGACATCTGGATTTCAGTTTAGGCAACTGGCCTAAACTCCCAAATAACTCCTTCTAGAAGGTAAGAGTCACTGTGTTGTTTGGGGTGTGGTATACTCACACTCATTTCTGCTGCCCCATGCAAACCACTCATCAAATCCAAGTATGCAATCTGGTTACTAACAACAAATGAGTCTTTACTTGTGACTTCCAGTTTTCCTTATGTCTGTAAAAGGGTGGGCTGGGCTGGTAAGGCCCATGCACTCTGCCAAGATCTGACGGCACTGTGCTTCCAAGCCCATGCCTCAGACGTGCCCCAGACCAGAGCCTTCTGGAAGGAAAGACATGTCTTGGACATGTCTGAAAAAAGCAGAAAGGCAAAAAACAAAAGGGTGCTGTCCACGATATGTAAGGGTTTCCTTTTTCTAAATGGATGGAAGTAAATGCAGAATGAGTCAACTGGCTCACACCATCTCTGTGACTTTCCCATTGGAACAGCTGCCAAAGCTAAAATCCAACACCATATACCAAAGCCGACCTGCCTTCCACCATTGCTACGGTACCAGGCCTTGGAATGACAAGGAGTCAAGGTTCCCCTCCATGAGATTACTGCCCAGGCCCCATACCCGGCTCCTTTTTCCAGCCTGGAAAAACCAGAAGCATTTTCATCTTCCTCACCATGCCCTGTGGTGTGGCTGGGTGGCTCAAATCCATCTCCCCGCACCGAGTCCCTAGATATTGTTTTCTTTTACAAAGACATAACACACAGAAATCTGACCTGTATATGATGCAGGCTGAGTTATAGCTTTCCCCTGGCACCTCTAACTGGAAGTGAAATTCCTTTAAAGTTGGGAAATTCATTGCAGTATGTTATGCTATTGATTTATTTTAAACTTGGCTGGCAGTTTTAAGGCCTGCCATGCTTCTGCATCCTAGAGATGCGGGAAGAGGTCTCCATTTCCTTTGGTTCTGTAATACCACCGAGGACTCACTAGTGGCAACAAAAGGGGGGGCTGGGAGCTTATGCCGCTGCCCTAGTTTACCAAGACGGAACCCTGGGCTGTCTCCCCAGGTCCTGGGTCTAGAAGGCATCTCTGGTTCGGATTTCACGACTACAGCGGTACCCTCTCCCCTGGAGAGCTGGGTCCTGTACCCAACAAAGCCTCAGGGCGCGAAAGGCGAGTTTCTGGCGAGCCCTGAGCTGTGACCTGCTATCACCTGGTTTACAAGGTGCCACTAAACCGACCTTCAAGAACCAGCCCAAGGTGCTCCTTCCTCCCGGAAGCTTTCCCTCTGCTCCCTCCAGGCTTCCTGTATCTCTCCTGGGCCACAGCTACTACAATTAAGTCTCCATGTCATCTCCCTGTTGCTGCATGGTAAACGACTAGAGGACAACACTGGGAGGGGGCGGTTCTAGCCTGTCACCACCACCCCCAGGCAAGTGCCTGCCACATATCAGGAGGGCTCTTGCTCACCAAATGCGACTTGGTCCCAGCATCTTTCCACACAGGGCTGCGGGCAGCCACATCAATGATGGGCACCAATGACGAAGTCCCCCGCTTTAGTCAAGATTTCATAAATGAACTGGGAGATCTGTCAGGGAGAAACCTGGCCACCACTGCTATTTTGCTTTGGGTCCTCAGTCTCAAAGGCCCGGGCTATGTTCACTGGGAAGGGGCTTCTGCCAGGATCCCTGGTGGAGGGAACAGAGACAGCAGGCTGCCTTTGGGTCACATTGGAGCCCTTTCCTCAGCCTGGTGCCTGTTGGCACTCCCTCAGTGCCCGCGCTTTCCCGACGGCCATCACATGGAGCGGGCTTCTGGTCTCCCACCTTCCAACCTTTGGGTAACTTAGACTTCTGCCTGCTGTGGCCCGCCCCCGGTTATGTGGGAGCCTCACTAACGCAGCCTCGCCTCACCTGCCCACGTGTGAGGCTGTATCAGGGTGACCCAAGGGGAACCCGCACACAGGTGACCTCACCTGGAGGCGTGGACGGTGGCCCCGCTCTGGCATGCCTGTGCCCAGGTCAGTCGTCAGACTCAGAGATGCCCACGGGCAGCACCGTACACGAATACCTAAGGGGCCACCTGTGTGGTGCTCCTCAGAGGGGGAGTCCACCATCCGCCTGAAAATATAAACCCATCAAAAGCTGCTTTTAAAGAGGCTGCAGGAAGCAGAAGGGAACAGTGAAATTTCCGGGCAGATACCTTGTTTGAAATCCCGGCTCTCAAAACTTAGTAAGGGGATCCTCCGCTTCCTCATCTGCAGCAGGCTGGCGGGTGGCAGTCATGCAGATGCTATGTGGTAACTGCACACGTGGTGTCAACTATTAAAAAGTGTGGGGGCGCCTGGGTGGCTCAGTCGTTAAGCGTCTGCCTTCGGCTCGGGTCATGATCCCGGGGTCCTGGGATCGAGCCCCACATTGGGCTCCCTGCTCAGCGGGAAGCCTGCTTCTCCCTCTTCCACTCCCCCTGCTTGTGTTCCCTCTCTCGCTGTGTCTCTCTCTGTCAAATAAATAAATAAAATCTTAAAAAAAAAAAAAAAAGTGTGGAAAGTATTTCATTCAGAGCTGAAGAGAGAGGACAAGGCCTCTGCTCAGCACAAGTCAGGGGCCCCTCAAAGCAGGTTTTTACACCCAGGAGCTGTTATTGTTGGTAGAAGTGTTTGTGTCCCGGGGCGGGGGGGAGGAGAGGAAATAGGACTTGGAAGGACCCCAACCATCAGGCAGCCTTGCTTACAGCTGCATGATTACAAAAGCGATTTTGCTTTGCCCAAAGGGATGCCGTCTGGGCTAGGAGGAGCCAAGGATGCCAGGGAATAGGAGAATGTGAACCACAACAGCCCTGGGGCAGGCCTGTCCCCTCACGGATGCTTTGATGTCCTGCAGAGCTTCAAGAGACAGACTGTCCCTGGGGGCCACCCGCCCCATTACATAACCCCAGCTCAGCTTCCTCCCGAGGGTACAGCCAGAGCTGTCAGGGGAGGGCAAAGGCAAGAGCAAAAGCTGGCCCCCAGGGAGATGCCTGGCCTTCTTGACCTGGGGGAGCCCCGAGAAAACACGAGGAGACAGACCAGGCCCCACGGTCTCCCTGGATGCTGGTACCTCCGGCCACCAGGTCCTCAGAGTGAAGACACAGCTAATTTCCCAGCGAGAAGAGAAGCAAACCTTCTGGATCCTCATGCACAACCCCTCCGCTCTTAGCCCTAAGGAGTGCTAGGGTGACGGGGAAGGCCAGGCTGAGACATCCATTTTATAGACAGGGATTCAAAAGAGGCTCAGAGACTGCAGATCTGCTTGCATCCAAGGATTGATAATCACCAGCTAAATACATTCCCCTCCCAAAGATCTTTCAACTTTAAATAAAACCCCTATCCCGTAAGGATCTAATCATCCGCTTCAGGGCGAGGACGGCATTTCCCTCCTTCCATCCTCTTTGGAAGGTTCAAGATTCCACCAGAGACTAACTGGGATGAGCCTCTGGGGTGTAGGAATCAAACCAACTCTGGTCCCTTCGGCGGTTAAGGCTTCATGGAGAAGGTGTCCTTGCTCATCCCCTCCCCCCGCCCCGTTGGGCTACCTAGCTGTTCAGCACGCTGTACTTTTCGGGGTACAAGAAACTCCCAACTAGAAGGCTACTAATGGCCATGCGCCTCGTGCTCACGTTACTCATCTCACACTCCACTCAGCGCGCAACTATTTGTTGAATTCCGTTATAAAAACATGATTGCTAGATGTTTCAATGAGGCATTACCCCATATCAGTGGACACCAGGGACTCAGACATGGGTTCAAATCTAGGCTTTGCTCCTTATCAGCTGTGACCTTTGGGAAGTTGAAATAATGGTCAAAAAGCACTTGGCCCCAGGGATGCAGTGATTATCAACATCTCTGGCCATCTTCAGCACTGTCGCTCTCCTTCAAAACCTAACCCCTCAGCCCCCTCCCCCACACAAGGCGAGGCTCCAGGTGGGGGGGTCTCACCCCAGAAGCTCCGTTTAGTGTGGCCACCTCCCACAGGGTCCTGAGTGAAGGGCATGTGTTATGTGCTCCTGGATTTGTTCAGGTCTGTCCTCATGGCTGGACAAGGAAGTCACACTCAACCGAGAGGGGACCTGAATACCTACCTATTTGTCCCAAGCTCCCAACTTCTCACGGAAAACCCGTTTCTAGTTTACCCTCCGGGGATTGTTTTGAAAACTTTGCTGTTTAAAATGAACCACATTAAGAATTTCTTTTCCATTTTTTAGTTTCCAGTATCACTTTTAACTCGACACCTATAATGTGACACAATTGGGGTATAATTCTGCCAAAAAGTAAAGAAGTGTTCTGAATTGGTTTCTACAGCTTCAATGTGAGCCAACATGCTGTTGCCTGTTAGATGAGCTGAAGCTTGTGAATCCCCAGGAGACCATCAGGGGTCCAAATAGTGGGCTGGGGACCTCCACCTCAAATCTCATAAAAACAAGAAGAATCTGAAGCCCAGGTCAAGGGGTCAACTCAGGTCCTCTAGCATATGAGCCCAGAGCCACATCTTTGGACCTCACGCCAAGAATAAATATATCCTTTATTACCTCAACAATAGGCTGGATTTTTTTCCCCTCTGATGTTAGGCAGCTACCAAGATCACATATGGAACAAAGAATTATTTTCTACGACCCTTCAGGCCACACCAACATCTAGATTTCCTTCAGCTGGCCTGAGCTGCCTGCTCCAAATAAATGTCATTCAAGGACCCTGACTATCAAAGGCCCTAGTAACCGAGGCTCGTCTATGAGACAGCAAACTTGGCCATGAATGCAGACTCCCTCCCGGCAACGGAGGTGGGCGGTGGCACCTAGAACAGCAGTTTAGCTTACCCACTTTGGGTAAGGTCTGTGGCTGGCTGGGAGGAAACACTAGGAATTATTAAACATCTTTAAAAAAATGACAAATAAGGGAGAGACAGAATCCGCCATTGAGTAATCTTTAAAAATAGGTAAGTTTTCTGGAACAAGCAATTGGCCACAGTTGCCTGGAGTCCAGCTTTGTTTAAAAAAAAAAAAAAAAAAGCTATGTGGTAAATCCACTGAAGCAAGGCTACTAAAGACCACTGTCTTCAGAGACAAAGAGAGGACAATACTTTCACCTCAAGCCAAAGTGTGTATCTAAAATTTAGCGTTTCGGGGCACCTGGGTGGCTCAGTCGTAAGCGTCTGCCTTTGGCTCAGGTCATGATCCCAGGGTCCTGGGATCGAGCCCTACATCGGGCTCCCTGCTCAGCGGGAAGCCTGCTTCTCCCTCTCCCACTCCCCCTGCTTGTGTTCCTCTCTTGCTGTCACTCTCTGTCAAATAAATAAAATCTTAAAAAATAAATAAATAAAATAAAATTTAGCGTTTCATTTAGGCAGGTCATACAAGGCACTTTTATAACCTCCTGTGATTCCAACAACCTCAATAAGATAAACAGGATCTACCCCCCTTTAATGGATGATAAAACCCAGAGAGATAATGTAACTTGCCTGAGGTCACATGGCCAGTAAGCCCCAAACATGGAACCACTCAGTCCTGGACAGCTCAGTAGGCAACACTCCTTCCAGAGGAATCCCATGTTTCCCACCCAAAGTGCATTTGTTCACTGTTGCAAAAAAACTAAAACCAGTGAGCCCTGATTTGAACACTACTCTGAAATCTACAATCCCAGATTACGGAGACCTTTCTGCATCATGCCAAGCTAGGGACAGAGTGTTGCCTATATGCAGCTGGAGTATGAGTCACAATAACAGGTCTAATGGGAACGCTGACAAGGAGTAAGGACACACAAGTTCTGTCCCTTCATTTGGGACCTTGAATAACTCCTTCTTTCTAGATCTCCAGCTGCCCCCTACTTCAGCAGCTCCCCTTCACAGAAAATTCCTCAGGAAGAGTCATCTATACCACTGGTTCTCGGAAGTGTAGTCTAGAGTGAGGGACTCCATGAAGCCAACCCTGTTCGTAGTAACACTAAGACATGTTTGCCTTTCTCACATCCTCTCTTAGGTGTACAATGGAGTTTTCCAGAGGTCACACGCTGAGTGACAATGGCACCAGGTTAAAATCAGAAACAAATAAGAGAACCCAGCTATTAAGGCAGATAATAAAAAGATTTGCAAGAATATAAAACAATACCACTCTACTCACTAAATTTGTTTGAAAAGAACATTTAAAACATTTCTCGGTTTTAATTTTTAATATTACCAGTATCCAAAGATATAACCCCAAACAAAAGCTTTTTAGAGTCCTCAATTTCGCAAGTGTAACTGGGCTTTTAAACCAAAAACCTGGAGAATCACTGGTCAACTCTCACTGCCTCAATTTTCTTCCCTTTCATTCCCTCTCAAACCTGCTGTGGTTTGAGGGGTTCTCTTCATTACGTGCCACCAAAATTGCTCGTGAGTGCCACTGACTTTGGCTAAAGCCAAAGGTCAATCCTCAGTCCCCATCTCCCTCAACCCACCAGCACATGGGCCACGGCCAATTACTTCCTCCTCACCGTGTCTTCACCTGCTTCCAGGACACCATATCCCAGGTCTCCTATCTCGCCGGCTCCTTTCCTTCTCCCCAACCTCACTGTGGGATGGCCCAGAGCCCAGTCATTCTTTGAACTCTCTATCCCCCCCTCTGGTGCCTTGGCCATCTCTAAATTTCTATCTCTAGACCAGATCTCTCCCCTGAACTCCAGACTCCCAACTACCCACTCCACCTCTGTACTTGGATTTTAAATAGGCATTGCAAACTTACACACGGCAGCAAAGCCTAACCTTCTCCAGCCCAACCTGTTCCTCTCCATGTCCCTCCCGTCTCACTTGGTGGCAACTCTATCCTTCCAAGGGCTTCCAAGGCCAAAACCTCCAAGCCCTCTTTGATTCCTTTCTGTCATACCTTACATTCAATCCAGCACGAAATGGTTGGCTGACTTCAAAATTCACCCCAAATCTACTATCCCCTCCTGGCTCCATTGTTCAAAGCCACCATTCTCTCTCACCTGGCTTGTCATAGTAGCCTCCCATCTTTTCCCCTCCCTTGTTCCCCTAGAGTTTACTTTTATCACAGCAGCCACAACGATCCTTTCAAAAGATCAGCTATCCCACAGCTGAACGAACACGCATTCAGGACTTTCCATCCTACCCAGGCCCAAACCCCCAAATCCTTACAGTGGCCTACAGGCCTACTCTAGTTGACTCCTAGTTACCTTTCTTGCTTCTTTTCTTACTACACTCCCCTCCCAGCTCTCTAACCAGCTTTCAAGCCTTTATACTGGCTGTTCCCTCTGTCTGGGATGCTCTTTTTCCAGAAATCCTCATGACTCACTCAACTCCTAGCCTTTACTCAAAAGGTCACTGTCTCAAGAGACCCACCCTGATCTCTTCCATTTAAAAGTACACCTCCACCCTCCACCTCCCAGCATTCTGATCTCCCTTGTCCTGCTCTAAGGCCCCCAGAGCACTTGGCATTTTCAAACATACTATGTTTATTGTCTATCTCCCCACCAGGATGTAAGCGCTACAACTGCAAGAATTGTTGTCTATTTTATCCACTAAAATATCTTCTGTAACTAAAATAATCCCTGGCAAATAGTGTGTCAATATGTTGACTAAGTGAAATTAGCTTCTCTATCTATAAAACTTAAGTGGGGAGCAGGGGTAGTTTGGACAATAGCTCTTTCCAACTCAAGCCTCTGATTCCTTAACCAGCCAGACACAGCTCATTGACACTGCAAATGATTTGAAGCTTTTGGCACTACAAGGGTCAGCTCCTGGTTACACAGACCTGGGCCCAGGCCCACAAATCTAAATGCCCGGGCCGGGACACTAGGCTAGGGTACGGATCAAATAGGCACCAGCTGACCAAGTATTGTTGTCACTAGTGGTCAGGGCCTGGGACACTCAGCAGGGCTATGTGCCTCATCTTCTCTTATGGCAACGTCACCTATTTCTCCTACCTGGGAATCACCCTTCTTTTAGCTAGAACTTTGCCCTGCAAACCAGGACAAATCCCAACGGTGGCTGTCCAAATGGAGACCTGATCTCAATTAGTTTTGACAACCCCACAATCCTAACCCAAATTCAGGTCTATCCCAATGACAACCTTCATCCTACCCCAGGACAAAACTTGAATTCTAAGAGGCTTTTTTTTTTTTTTAAGGTTTATTTTAGAGAGAGAGTGTGCGTGCACGTTTATGGGGGGGGGGAGGGGCAGAGGGAGAGAATCTCAGGCAGACTCCACGATGAGCGGATCTCCCAGAGATCACAAACTGAGCTGAAACCAAGAGTCAGGTGCTTAACCGACTGTGCCACTCAGGCGTCCCTCTAAGAGGTTTTTTAAAAGTGGAAGCGATAAGTTGGAGATGAGAAGTGGTGGCATGAAATATGACTAAAATGTGGTCTAGCCAACCCTTTCTGGGCTCTAACACGGCACTACCCCAAACCGAGCTCTGGAGAACACTCTCACTCAGTGGGCAGCAGGGCAAACTGGCCTGCCATCTGCCAAAGTGCTCAATGTTTCTGGGAAGCAAGAATTAAACCTAGTGGCTCGCTCCCGAAGTAAGTTCACTGAGAACACTACAGATGTGACCAGGCTCCGCTCAGCACTCACTGAGAGCAAACAGCACTCCGAGGGCGATGGGGGGAAAGGAAGGGACCAAGAACCCACCCAGGCGACCGACGGCTCTGTGCCCAGGGTGACCCCTGGGATTAGCACCACCCCTCATCACCTCATCTCAAGGCTTCAGCAAATATAAGAATAGCTTATTTCCAGCTTGCCAGATTAAGAAAAAAGGTAGGATGGGGGGAGGGTCATGAGGAAAATACACCTGCACTTAAATTAGAAGGACAGTGGATAAATGACCTAACCCCTTGCAGGGTGGCAAAGGGGAAACCAATTGCTACATACCCACCTGGCATATATGGGAGGAGTCAATGTTCTTGTCCCTTCTCACAAAGCTAGGCTGCCTTACTTGAAAACAAGTCAAATCTGACCAATACACCAGCCAGCCTTTGTATCTATTGCCATCAATCTCTCCCAATGTATTGCTTTCTTCTGCTTCCACATCTGGCCGGCTGTCTTGCTAACTGCCTGCCTTGATGATGATCCAGGCACTCCTCCATCCTCAGTGCTACTTAATTTCCGGTTCAACAACATCGCCTTACTAGCACTGGGAATAAAATCATTGGTCCAGCTGCTCTCTCAGGCTCCAGTTCAACTCCGTTCGCATGTACCGGAAGTCCTTAACGCTGCACCCTTCTGCTCTGGTATGCATGTGGCTCCCAAATGCCTCCTAAGGTCAAATTCCAGGGTCCCCGTTTCACCTTATTTCTGATCTTATGTCCCTTGCTCACACCCCAGACTCTGGTCCATCTCAACGACCACTGCCCTGCCCGGTACACACTTTTGGATTTTCCACCTCAGCTCTGCCTAACTCTCCTGACAGGTCACTGTCTGATTACCAAAGGTCTGCTCTCTTCACTACCCCAAACTGGCAGAGGCGCTCAAGTGTGCTAGGCTCCCTCCAGCTTCAGGTCCTTTGCAGAGGTTACTCCTTTTACCTGGAATGCTCCCCCCAATTCCCTACTCCTGCCTCAGGGCACCATCACCTAAAAGGCTAATTTCCCTTAACATCATTTCTCATTTGTCGTAAAGCACCTATGACAAATAACGATCAATGTTTCTCTCCCCGACTAATTCAACTAAGTTGCAGAATTCATGAGGATGGGGGAGCCATTTTCTGAATTTGCTCACCGCTGTTACCCCAGAGCCTAGCACAACACTTGACAAATGAAAGCCCACAATCAATCTCTTAAATAAGCAAAGACTTCCATATAAGAATATTCACTCACGCATTATTTACACTATCTAAAATGAAGGAAACCCCTCAGATATCTAAAATAGGAAAATGCTTACATTGTACATATAATGGGACATCGATTATTGAAAACCGAACTTCCAAAGTATCACATGGGGAGATGCTCAGATGAGTATTCAAAGAGCAGGAAACAAAACTGTACCTAAATATAGCACGGTCTCAACTGTGCAGAATTGGACATGTGAATAGGAAGGATACAATTATGGATAATGTTTATTCTCTGAAAAAAATTGTCCATTATCTCTTTTGCACATTTTCTCCAGTAAGCATTTATTAATTGACGAGAAAAAGTATTTCTAAAACACATGAGACTCTGCTCAAATGCGATGTCCCCTCAGAGAACTTTCCTATACTTTTCAGCTCTCACTCCCCCAAAGCTCTCCTCCTCAAGACTCAGGCGGGTCCTCTCACAATAAGCACTCGGTTGTCTTCAACCCTCCATCGCCCCCCAGCTCCATGGGGCCTGCTGTAGGGCCCGAGATGAAGAATCCAGTCCAGGAAGTGTGCATGCAGAACAAAAAGAGTACACTCACCTAGTTTAAAAACACTCAAGATGCTTTGCCCTGAATTTTAAGCAGCACATGTGACCTGGTCCATTCTGGTTTCAAGTTCAAAGGCATCAGGCCGGTCCTGTGGGTTAGCAGCTAACATATCTTTCAAGAGCTGCTTGATCCCCTCAGACATGGAAGTCCTGCGTTTCTGGGGGATATGCAACTCCATCTTTGGGTTTTCTAGCAGCGCCTCACCAACAGGGACGATTTCGGTCCCCTGTTTGATATAGGTCCCCAGGAGCTCCTTCTTGGTCTCAGAGTCAATAAAAGTGATTCTTTCTATCATTGCCCAGATGATAATGCCCAGGGCAAAGATGTCGGCCTTGGCTGTGTAGTGTCCCTCCCAGACTTCGGGGGCCATGTAGAAGTCTGAGCCGCAGGCTGAGGACAGCCAGTATTTATTCACATTCACATTTTTGTTGTCTTGATGGCCCTCTTTTCCTCGGGGGGCTAACCCCGCACAGACCTTGCTTAGTCCAAAGTCTGCCACCTTGAGGATGGGGGTGCCAGACCGCTCGGTGATGAGGATGTTGTCTGGCTTTAGGTCCCTGTGCACGATGTGGTTTTTGTGCAGGAAGGCAATGGCGCTTGTGAGCTGTAGCATGAAGCTTTTGTTGGTGGCTGGGTCCGGCCTCCGGGACAGGACGTACTGATTCAGGTCTCCACCTTCACAGAACTCCATGACAAACCAGAGATAGCAGGGCTCCTCGGCATAACCCAGGATCCTTTCTCCTAAATCGAAGGAAGACCGGAAAGAGCTTGAGTGCCACGGACACATCCACACCTCTCAGACGACACGCATGCAGCACAGCGGACTTACGATGGGACAGTGGTGACCAGGCTCCCATCCGAGAGGACCAGCAAACCCCGCACGGAGCCAACACTGCACCAAGCAGGCCCAGCTCTACTCACATGGGATGAGTCAAGGGCTAACAAGCTAAGGGATGACACAGGCTGCGGACACTGGGGTCAAGCACCTGGCTTTGGAATTACCCGGTGCCTGCTGACCGGTTCAATGAATAACCAGGAGGCAACTGCACTTAGCTCACCTTTCCAAGTCTCTGCTTCTGCCGCCACACCTGTACACAGCCATACGTCACTCACTCACAGAATACCTACACTGGCCTCTGACCTTCAAGCTGGTATTCACCCTCCCCCCACCCCGGGGGGGGGGGGTAGGACGGAAATAGCCCCATCTTAAAAGGTGAAGAACCTGAGGCTCCCAGAGACTTAGAGTCCAGGGACTCCAATCCATGTGACTGGGAAGCCACTGTGTTTCATTCCAGTGCCTCCGGATCACACCCCCCATGGCTCGCAGGGCTGCTGATGAGACAAGGTCAAGGGGGCAAGAAGGCCGTAAAAATGTCTGTTAATCCTTATCAGGCAAAGGACCTCTCCTCCCCGCTCTCCTAACTTGCAGGACTCTTGTGGATGCGCCTAGAACACGGCACTACAGTTTCATTTGAGAGGCATATTCCAGTGTTTGCTGCTCGCCCACCGTATCTGCCTAGCACAAGTTAGGTCTGTAACAGGCCCCTCTCTCTACAAAGCTTAGTTTCAAGGAGATAACAGGTAAGTATATAAGACAGCAAGCATCTTAAGTATCTGCATTGAGGTCAACTTTTACAACGAGCAGTGACGGGTGGGTAGGAGTTGCCAGATCTGGGAGTCAGAAGGCGCAGGACCTGGGTTCCACCTACAGGACAGGCAGTAGATCAGTGGGGAGAAGCAAGAAGAGAATTCTAGGCTGAGAGACAGGATGGATAATGGGACATGTGAGAGGTGTAAACAGGAAGTCTGGTGGGAACAGGAGTCCAAAGCAGACACAGAAGTTAGAATCAAGTCGTGTTGGCTTGACACTCCAACTCTGCCTTTCAAGAAGTCTTTCCTTTTGTTGAACCAATAGAAACTCCAGGAGAGCTGGTGATCGGCATCTCCAAACAAATCCCAATGTTCTTTATAAAGCAATTAATGGCACACGGAGTCCTTCTGTGGAAGTTATTTGAGGACTATAACTGCCCCCAAAGTCTAAATAGGCAGAAGTCTTATCTTGCTGAGGAAAAGGCGGGGCCTGCCGTGGGTGGTCATATGGATCATTCAAGACTGAGCGTGAAGACCAGTCCTCTCATCCCTAGTACGGGGTCTCCATTCCACCAGGAAAACAAGAGCTACATCTCTTTACATAGCCTCTGCCAAAGCTGAGTCTACAGAAGCCACTGCTTTGGGAGTTCTAGGTTGAGGCAGGATGAAGAGAGATGGACAAGGCAAAAGCTCTGGGTTTTTGACCATGAT
>NC_138378.1:25676322-25685523 GCF_054177405.1 Leptonychotes weddellii | reverse complement strand
ACTTGTCCCAGAGGCAAGAACCACTTCCCTGCACGGGCCAGGGCCGTGGGCTCATTTCATCAGAAACCGCAGCATGGGTTTTCAGGCAGGAATCCCCTGCTGCCCACTCACAAACAGGAGAGGCATGCGACAATTCCAGTCCTTTCCCTCTGGCAGACTGCCCACCTGGGCCCCTGCCTACCTCCCGGTAGGACGGAGGGCACGTGGCACCTGATGCGTTTCTGTTGAGAAGCCAGCCAGGGTGAAGTCACAGGAAGGGCCCAGGCGAGAAGGTGCCGAGTCTGGGGTTAGATGACAACTCTGTGCCCTGGCGAACTGGGTAGGCTCCTAGCTCGAAGGGAAACATGGCGGAGACAGAAACGACGGGAAGGACCTTGGGCAAAGGATGGCCGAAGCTCTGTGAGCCTCTGAGGCCTCCACCACATTCACAGGGACACCGACACCACATAGTCCTGGGAGTTAAGTCACAGACAAGAAACAGATTCTGCAGGGCCTCAGATACTTTGGGGAAAGGACATCCTGACCATCAATAACCTCTCCACTGGGCCTCTGTCAAGTCCGAGGAAGCCACCGATCCCAATAAGCCCAGTGCTGTAGGCCACAGAGTGAAGCGCTAGGAAAAAGGACGTTGAAATCAGAAAATGAAAGTGGATGATTTTATCATATTGCTCAGACCGTGAATAGCTAAGCCCATGTTCTAGGCAGACCAGGTGGTTTTGAAGTGCTCCCTCCCTAGAAAGCCTTCTCTCTCCCCAAATTTCTTTCTGCTGGTGCATCTGTGAATGTGTACCTTCACCCCCTGCCCAAATGCCAACCTACTTGATGCTTGCCTGACCTCCCAGGTGACTTCCCTCTTCTGACTGGCCACAGCTCTTGTCTTCTAATTTACCACAGTGACTGCACACTGGGGAAGGGAAAGTGCTCAAACTTTCAGGGATCACCAAACCATGGTCCTGCAAGGACACGGATTCCTGCAGACATATCCCTGGGGTCCACTGGTCAGTAGGGGCTCATGAAGGTCAGGTGGTCCCAGGGAGCATCAGTGTCCATCCATCTCACAGCCGGCCCGGCAGTTGCCCAGCCAGCCTGTGGCTACCCGCAGTTTCAGGATGGAGAACCGGAATACACACGCACCAACTAGAGCAGAATCCCCACATGAAGCTTACAATGTTTTGAGTGGATAGAAACAAAATTAAATTTTATAATTCCCTTGTTTGGTACAGCCTGACAGTTCTGTAAGGTGAGAAGAGTCAAAGATTTAGCTTCCCAGAGCGAGAGAGAGATGGAGTGTTCCCTGGAAGTGTTAAGGATTTCAGGTAAATTCACCTAAGAGGCCACTGGGTTCCAGGCACTATGTAAAGGCTCACTATGTTGAGCCGTCTATGCTCTCTGGATGTGCTTTTACAGGTTGGCAAACTAAAAGGAAGGTTAAGTAACTTGCCCAAGATCACGGCCATGGCTGGTTGGGTAAGACCTGAGCCTCCGCTGCCAAGTCCTTCCACCAACACGATGCTGTCGCCCGGGTCCCAGGGGGCTAGGAAATGCACTGTGATTAAAGAGACAGGCCCACCTTCAGGACAGTTTGATTACCTTCCCTTCAAGCCCAACAGCCTGGAGACCACAGATTATACTCTATTTCAAAACATTCCATGCCACAGTTCACAGGGACACAAGAGAAAATGGGGGAAAAAAACAAGTCAAGCAGGTGTCTCCCAACAAAATGTGGCCTGCTTTGTTCAGAAACTTGAGGCCCGCAGGCTTGGCAGAAGAATGAGTCGGTGTGAGCTTTGGGACAGAAGGCACCTCCTAGAAAGGGATACGACATAGCCAGGGGTTCATGAGCCTATTCCCAAGCTGCCTCCAGAAGCTGGGATTTCCTAACTCTAGTCAATCCCATTTAAACACTTCCTGGGCACACGCTGCTTGTGAGACACCAGAGATGAGATCAGCAGTCGTCTCTGCCCTCGTTCAGGTTTCTGGTCATTAGAAGCAGAATGACAGCCCACAGGGATGAGAACAAGGAACAGGGTGCAATTCCGCCCAAGGAGTGGGCAAGGTGGTTAGGAGAGAGGCAGGCTGAAGATCACTGAGGGGTGGCCCTTGGGCAGTGTCTCCCAGGATGGCGAGTGAGCACACCACACATGGGGTGGGAGCTCTCAGCTCGGGACCCAAGTCATCTGGGGTCAGCACATAAGAGATGTAGCAGGAGATGCGCAGAAAGGAGGCTGAAGGTGAAGCCGCTGGAGTCGGGCCCTAAGAAACGGGGTCTGGCAGACTGAAGGATTTGAGCTTAAGCTCTAAGAAATGGGAACTAAAAGTTCTTGACATGTTTTAGAACGATACCCTGCTTACAGAGTCTTAAGTCACCAAGTTTAAGACCTACCATTTAAGTAAGACATACAGGCTGCTAAGAACACTACCGCACACAGCTGCTTACACTGGGTTCGGATCGCCAAGATGCGGCCACATGCAAGAGCAGGTCTCAGAATCCCTCCTACAAGTTCCCTCTGCAGGCATGAGGAGTTAGAGATGGAAGACAGCCTGGGAGCTAAGAGATTCATCAGGAGTTTTGGAAACCCCAAGAGGTGAGGACTGGCAAGGGAGAGATGGGGGGGGCGGAGATCTTGAATCAATAGAACTTAGTAACATCACATGTCCTCTGTGACAGGAAGGAAGCATGGAGAGAGTACTCTAGCCAATCCTCTTACTCCAAACCCCTATCTACTGAGACCATAATTATATCCCCTTTTACAGGGGAGGAAACAAAGGCTCAAGAATAATTACTTGCCTGTGGTCTCACAGCTAGTAAGAGACGGGCCCAGGCTCTACAGTCTGGATTCCTAACCATGATCCTACAGCCTAGATGTTCTATGGCCCACCGCTGACACAGATTCTTTGTTAAGTTCACGGACATATGCCCCCAAGGAGTTTCATGTTCACCAAGTCCCTCGTGTTGATAGTCCAATCACACGAACTGCAGGTTCATTTTTCAGTAGAGCACTAATTAGGATTTTGACTTAAATGCACCAAGTTCAGCAGTATGCATCACAAGTCTTAAAATTGCTCAATCCATTGGACATAAAAAAAACTCACTCTAGGAATTTATTCTAAGAAGAGTACCAAAAACACAAAAACCAGAAACGAACGAGACCCCTATCACCGACAGCAACAAAAAGGGCACAGCAAGCCCCCGAGGCACCCAGAACGGGTATCCTACACAACAAAGTAAAAGTGAAGGATCGAAAAGAATGGTCCAAGAAGAGTTAGTGGTTAATTACAGTATTGTCACTTGGCTGAATGCTTTAAAGGGCCATGTTATACTTCTAATTTACTTAAATAAAAAGTCAAAAGAGGAGGTCACGTAACAGGTCAGAAGCAAGTTTAATGTGAAATGGAAATAAAAGTAGAATATAAAATTGTAATTTTAAGAAAAAGGGTTAGGAAAAAAAAAAACCTAGAAAAATGAACTCTGAATTCATTATGACTACAGCCAGCCGTTTTTGATTAGTTAAAAGCTATATATTAATATATTTTAAAGAAGTGGCTCAGCTGACAATCAGTCCTGAGAAGCTGAAGACAAGGACCCTTCCCAAGACAAGCTCTTCTTCCAAAGAAAGATGAGCACACAGACCGAGCCCTGGTCCCCGTCTCAATGACCTTGGGCTGTGTCCTGTCACTATAAAGAGGCTGGGTCCAGTATCAACACACAGGGTGTGTTCAAAGTACTTCATGAGATTAGTCAAATGTCACTGTGCACTAGACAATCAACCCCTTAGGGTGGCTGCCAAGACAAGATACAGTGTCCTACAGAGGCCAAGAGGCCAAGAACCTGCAGGCCTAACAGAAAAGACAGGACAAGGGCTGCGGAGCCTGCCAGGCCCAGGGTCGGCACCCCCACTGTTCACTTCCATGGCTATGTGACCCTGGGCGAAGGTCTTATGACCCTATGAATCTGTTTCATTATCCATAAATTGGGAGACATCTACCTGACCGGGCTACTGTAAGGCCTAACTGTGATACAGGAAGCATTTTGCATGGTACCTGGACACCGGAGCATACAACTACTGGGTGTTAATTATGTTAATATGTCTGGACACCAGGGGCAGCCCTTGGGCAGTCATAAGGCAGCAGCAGGTCAAGCACACGGAAACTGGAAGGAGCTTCTGGATGTTCATCTGGAACCTGACCCTTCACTGGTGGTACTGGACAAGTTACTTGACCTTGATGGATCTGGATTTTCTCCCGTGTAAGACCAGGTTACGAAAACACCCAACTTCAAATGGGGGATTAAATGAGCACAAACATGAAAATACTGAGCCTAGCTATTAGGACTGGAACATTACAGGGGTCTTGTTAAAATGCAGACTCTGCCAGCCAAGCAGAGAGTGGGAAGTAACCCCTGGCGGCCCTGGCCCATTCTCCTCTCCACATGCGAGGGCCTTCCCACTTAATCTAGGCCTTACCTCTTGCCAGCATTGCTTCTGTTTACCCTTTTACAACTCATCCTTCCCTCCCCTCAACTTAGTCCACATTCCTGGCAACCGTTCCCCTAGAGCACCTCTCAGAGGCTGCGGTGAAGTAACATCTGTGTTCTGTCCGTCTCCGCCATGAGCCTGTGCACGGCGGGAGGAAACCAAGTCTCTGCACTCCCCTCGGTCCGCCTCACACATAGCAGGGCCTCAATAATTGGGTGAAATGAAACAAGAGGAGAACTGTGAGCTGGAGGCTTAAAAAAAAAAAAGACACAGGGAAAGTTCTAGTAGTAGGCATGGAGAATGTGTATGTTAAAAGACAACGAGGTAAGGATCCAAAATTTTTGGGTCACTAAGGACCCCACCCAAAGGCCAAATCGGAGTTGAGAGTGAACTGATGTTTTATAGGAAGCTAAGCAATTCTTGGAAATTTACACTATAAAAAGCCTATCCTGTGCAACCCAATTAGCCAAAACTCTCATTTAAGCCAAGGGTTGTTCCTGTCTCCTGAGGCTGATACCTAAAATCCCCAGTGCACACAGAAGGCAGGCAGGCAGCAATAAGAGAGAAGTCTGCATGGTTGTCTCAAGACACTGAAGGGCAGACCAGAAAGGAGGAACAGGGTCCCTGGCAGCTGAGACACAGGGGAGGCACCTGTAGAGACCGGCAGTGCCAAATACTGATTAGCACCTAATTACAAAATAAACAGTGGCCATTAGTTTCTGAGTAAAATGTGATTATGCCCATTTAACAACCAAGAAAAACAGAAGAACCCAGAATTTAAGCCACCTGTCCCAAGAGTGCAGCACAGCAGTCAGGAAGTGCGGACTGAAGCCCGAAATGCCTGTGTTTGGACCTCAGCTTGGCTATCTGCTTAGCTATTCTACGTGGGGCAATTTCACTAACCTGGGTCCCCTCACCTGTAAAATAGGGGTAATTATAGCACCGACTTCAAAAGGGGGTTGCGAGGATTGAATCGGTTAATGGGTATAAAGTCTAGACCAGCACCTGGCCCATAGCAATCAGTAAGCTGCAGCTCTTACTAATGGTGACAGTGGAACCCAAACCTTCGGACTCCCAGTCAATGCTAGCGCTCTGTTTGTTGTGTCCCGTTAATTTCCAAGGCCATTAATGACACCTTTGATCATGTCCAAGTAGCCGATCATCACCCCCCAGCTCTCCGCTTTTCTGAGGCCCAAGGCATAGTAGACAATTCAGAGTTGCTTTCTAGGGGTCTAGGCGGGGGTGGGCCAGCTCTGAGCGTCAGGTTTTCCTACAGACTGGGGTGGGTGTGTGTGTGTGCAGGCTGATAGCCAGTCCACTGCTAAGACCCCAGTTTCCCTCCCCACACTAACTCCTGCCTCACTTTCTAGGCTACCCACCTCTCGGGACCTTGAATTGTGGTCATCTGGGCCTGTGTCCTCTGCATGCCTCATGGAGGAAACTTTGCCATAGCCTCTCCCGCAGTGCCTGGCTCACAGTCACCACTGGGCACAAATGCACAGACCACACTTACCAAGGGCCTAGATTCCCACCCATGTGAAGCCGCCTAAAGATCTCCTGAGCACAGTAAACATGAAATAGTCAGTAAAGCAGAACTAGTTAGGGTCTTACCAAGATGGGATAAGCTAGACCCCCAGCTTTTCCAAACTTCTTATTTGGTCTTATGAGCCTTGGGTTTCTCCTGGAGAGGATATATCATATATATAAACTCCTTATTCATCGCTGTTTGTCAGAAGGATCAGTGTGTGGGTTAGAGAGCACGCAGGAATTTGAGTTTAGTTTGACAATGAGTTCAGGCTTGCCTGCTGTCTTCTAAGTGGCAGCAATCTTGAATTTAGTTTTAGGTGCATTCAGGACAGGGTCCTTTGGCAATGGAAGCAAGGGGATAAAAGCCAACTGTTGATGTTTTAACTCCTGTTTTTTTGTGACAAGTACTTAAAAGCTAAACAAAGACATCATCGCATCCACCAAATAATTTACAGGATTGTTAATCTGGTTTAAAAAAGTCTGGGAGCCTGGTTTGAGTGCTACCACTAACCCATATGAGGCAAGTCCTGTCTCTTTCCCAGGGTTGTTTCCTTGCCTGTGAAACAGAAGACCAGATCAGGCTTCTAAGACCACTGCTGACTCGAACTTCTGTTTACTACATAATGCTCTATGTGCGTGGCCTATGTTCAGGGAAGGACAGGAGACCTAGAAGCCTATCAAAGTTGGATAAGACTAAGAACTGCATTAAGAAGTTTCTCTTTTCTTTTTGAGATTGGATTTACAGGTCAAATAATTTCTTAAGACTATAGAGATGCCTTCTGCATATTCAATAAAGCGCTGATACCAAAGAGGGAAAAAACCCAACTATTCCCTATTTGGCCCATTGTAAAATAAATCCCACTTCTTCTCTACCTATCTACATGGTCCTAGGCACCCTTCTTACAAGCCTATCTTCTCTGCCAATTCCTAGCTAACTCTAGATTATCATTCTTGTTAATCCTGTGCAATACTCTGTAGAAAGTCCTTGTTAACCAGACAACTTGCCTTTCCTCCCATAACTCTGATGAGCACTTAAGTCTTCCACAGGTCCTCAAACTTTACAAATTAAGTTCCTTTGGGGGAAAGGCTGCAGTCCGCGGGCCACCCCCCTCCCCGCCCCGCCCCAAATGCTACTGTGAGGACTCAGTAACTACGTAAATTTAGTTGAAAAGAGACTTTAAGGCAGATTAACACTTTTTTGGCCTATTCCAAAATGATTCTAAATTGCAGAAGACGGGGCAAAAGGTGACTGCACAGGAGTTTGTTTAATGACAGGGTTGAACCAGATTATCTCTAAGATTCCTTCCAGCTCTAACATTTCTGAGTGATAGCAGCATGCTATAAATCCAGTGCCCCAGGACTGATTAAGACTGCTCAATTCTGGAAGCTGAAGGCAGAAAAACTTAACCTAAGAGCAATGTGGGTCTTTTTGTTCTTAACTTTAATAATAGCAGAAAACAATGCCTATTTACTGCTTGCTAAATCAACATTTGACATGTAAATTTCAATGTCAGTTTCATCAGCTAGGCTCTGCACCATTTCCTTTATTGCTCCCTCTCTGAGCCCTGAACATTACCTGACCCATAGTAGAGGCTCAAGTATTTTGAAGACTCCCAACAACTGAAAGGGATGATTGAAGTGTATGGCCTATAGCAAAATTATTTCATTTCTCTAGACCTGTTTTAATTCACAGAGAGAGGCAGAAAATACCAGTGTTTCTCTCAACCTGGTGTTACTGACAACCCAGACAATAGGATGTGCTCCACCGTCAAACTTGAACAAGAACACAGTGAATTCTAAAAAGGGATGACGAAAGAGGACTCCAAATGTGGACTGAACTTGCTGAGTTCCTCTTTATCGGAGCACTTAGGGGCATTCCCAGGCTGCACAGCAGCTCGAGGACACAGGCACCCTTATCTTATGGATAAAGGAATGCTCCCCACAGGTTTTAAACAACTTGTCCCATGCCTCATGTAGTCAGTTCAGACGAGCCATGACTTAAAAGTGAGCCTAACCGCAAAGCCTATGGTATTAACCACGAGGCTATCCTGCCACTGTTTACTGTGGAGTTCTGACAAATTCTACACACGTGAGAATCTGAACAATATGTAAGGAGGGGGAAGCCAAGACTTCACACCTGGGTGGAAGTTTCAAGACTGGCCTCAATGAACTGAGGGTAGAAGGGGATCATTGGCAAAGTGAATTCCCACATCCCAAGGCAGTCATGTATTATGAAGTCCAGATTATTCATTAATCACAGTGGAGAAGACAGTCTGAGAATGCGAGTGAAGAGCTTTTAGGACACAGGTAAGCTTCAAAGACTCTCGTGGAAAGTCTTTTCAAAACAAATCTATTCACCCTGGGGAGAGAAGGTGGGCTTTTCCGAAAGGATGAGGCAGGGCTGAAAAAGGACCCCAGGTGATGTTGATCATATCCCTCAATCCACTGTCAAAACAACTGACTTGAAATGGGACGGAGTTCTCCTGGGATGGGTTGCAGGAGTTTAAAATTGGGCAAAAACTCCAAACAAAATGCCCTGTCCAACCCCACCCCAAATCCTACCCATTCTTAAAGGTCAGTTCCAGTTTATTGGGGAAGTGAGGGCATCATTACCCTTTGAAAGGATCTAGGCCTTGAATCAACAGGTCTGGGTTTATGTCACTTAAGCTCTGAATAACTGTAAGGAAGCCCAACTTCCCTTACAAGCTGATTAACCTCATCAACTTATATTTGTTTACCTCTAATCCTTAGTTTCTCCATTTATAGAGGAGAGGATTTACTTTTAAAGTTATTACCTAAAGTCACTCTGTAAGACATCTAGGACATAGCTGGGACTCAGATTAGTAACCTCTCCCCTGAGGAAGTCTCCTAAGACCTTTCTAGCCCCCTGGCCCTCTCCTCTCTTTAGAGATCCTTGGCTCCTTTTAAGTCTGAACAAGACATGCGACTACTGGGCACTCAAGATAAACTCACTCCCTAACTGCAGCTAAAACCCAGAAATTAGGATAAGCCCTCCCATGACTGCAAAAGCCCCTTTGCTTCCCTGAGGCCCATCTTCCCTATAAACACCCAAGCCAGCCAGCCAGCCTCAGGGGGTTTAGAAAAAGATTAAGTATGTAAAACGAAGGAAAGGAAGAAAAAAGATGTTACATGTTATGTGACAGCTCTAGGCCCACGGCGGGGGGGGGGGGGGGGGGGG
>NC_138378.1:25556258-25676222 GCF_054177405.1 Leptonychotes weddellii | reverse complement strand
AGGAGGGAAAGAGAAGAGGCCCTAGAGAGGGGGCTCTGAAGTTCTTCCACCAACTCAGCCCAATCCCCCTCACTCCCCCCGTGGAACTCAAAGTGCTAGAAGTTTGATAATAACAGTTCACCTTTACTGAGCACTTAACTAAAATAATGGTGAGCACTTAATGAGCCCCTTTTTATGAAAATACCAGCTCCCGTCTGTGCCAGGGACTGATCCGGGGTCCTGAGATGAGAGGAGGGCCTATTAGTCTGGGCCCCGGTTAGGAGGGCGTGTCTGGGCCCAGGCTGACAGGACCAGGACCAGGGCCTACGGGCCTGGGGGTCCGCTGGGGCCGAGCCATCCAGAGCAGCGGGTCCAGGCCCCGTGTGGGCGGGACAGCCGGCGGCGCTCCTACCTTTGAGCGAGGTCTCCACCAGGCGCAGGTAAAGCTGTGAGCTCTTGTTGCCGTGGCTCATGCGCTGGGCTAGCCCGTTGCGCTGCAGGACGCACTCCTCAAACTGCACGACGTTCTGGTGGCGCCGCTTGAGGCTGGTCAGGGCCCAGAATTCGGCCAGCGCCAGCTCCACGTTCTCGGGGGCGTCGCAGCGGATCTTCTTGACCGCCACCCGGGCCCCGCTGCGCCCGGCCACTGCCTCGTAAACCACGCCGTAACTGCCGCGCCCGATCTCCGCCAACAGGCTGTACCGCGGCCGTGCCGACCCGCCGCCGCCCTCTGGCCGCCGCCGCGCCAGGTAGGCCTCGCCCGGGGCCTCGGCCGCCACCGGATCCATGGCCTGGGCCGCCGCCGGCCTCAGCTTCGCGCTGGGCGCCCGCGGCACTGGGCTTCGCCTTTTCCGCTCGGGGCTTTGTGTACCTCTGCGGGTGCCGTCCTCCTCCCCCGTTTCCATGGCTGCGGGCGGCGGGGGGAGCAGCAACGGCGCTGCCTGGGTCCCCCCTGCCTCATCCCTCCGTCCGGCCCCGGGACGCGGAGGAGCGGGACCCTGGATTGTGACCTGCGGGCGAAAGAATCGGTTTAACCAACTAGGCCGAAGCGGGGAGGAAAGGAGCCCAGGCCGCAAGGCGCCCCACCGCCACCTCCTCCGGCGGCTGCGGCCCCTTTAAGACGGAAGCCGCCGCCGCTGACTGAACGGGGGAGGGGAAGGGGAGGGAAAGCGGGAGGACGAAACCACTAGGCTGTGGCTCAGAGGGGGAACCGGAAAGAAAAGCAAAACACCCCCCAGCTTCCCAGTTAATTTATCGCCCAAGAATAGGAAAAACAACGACCAGCAGTCTTTACGACTTAAGAAAATTGCCTTAAGAGGCAACTCTGACTGTGGACCTCTTGTTCCCTGCCTGGTCCCCCCTGGGGTCCCCTTCCCCGCATCCCGCCTTGGGTTCTCCCGGGTGTAAACAGTCCATTGAATTAAGCCTGAGCGGTGCTCGGCGGACCAACCCAAGTCCCCGAGGGCGGCGGGTGGAGGAGGCTGGCTTAAAAGTTCCGCGTCCCTGAGCCCGCCAAACTGGGGGCCCGACTGCCCTCCTCAAGCGCCCGAGGGGACGGCGGTGGCTCCAGCCTCGGCGCTCTTTGACTCCGCAGACTGCGCCCTTACCTGGCTGGCGTCCCTCCACTTCCGGGCGGCCCGTTTCCCCCCTGGCGCCCCGGGCTGGGGATGGTCCGCTCCGGGACAGGGCTGCCTCCGGTACGGAGCGGCGCGAGAGGCGGCGGCCCGGGCCGAGTGTGCTTCGGAGCGTGCTGCGGCACGGGTGGTGGCGGCGGCGCCCGCGGGGGAGAACCGGGCGTCCGGGCTCCCGCGGCTCTCCACGTGTTCGCGCCAGCTGAGCCCTTTACATAACCTGTTTATATAAGCCGCACCTCCCGCCCGCACTCGGGCCAGCGGGGGCTCCTGGTGGCCCATCCCCCGGGAGGCCGGTCGCGTACGGCGCCGCCTGGGTCTTGCCAAGGTCGACAGAGCAGCCGCAGCCGGGCGCACCGGGCACGCCGCGCGGGGCCCAATCACAGGCGAGAACACCCAGCCAACAAAAAATAGGCGCCAAATTCCCGCGATCCGCTGCGTGCTCCGGCTCTCCGTGCCTCCCTGCCCACCACGGCCTCCTCCCTCCTCGCCTTCGCTGTGTGAAGAGGGGCTGCGCGTAGTAGGCGCCTAATAAATACTGATTGGTTGATTGGATTGGTCGGTTTGATTGATTCATAGGCAGTGCCTGGGAACCTTCCGGACTGGGCTGGAATCCACACCCTGCCTCCCAATAGCCCCTTTGATTCTGGGCAAATCATTGTCCGGTTCCGTGCCTCAGTTTTCTGTTCTGCAAAAGGGGTGATTGGACCTTAACCTCCCAGTGTTGATAGCGCCAAATGAAATATATATATATACAAAACATATTTTGTATATAAATATAAAAAATATATAAATACATATACTAAGAGTGGCTAAGTATATATGAATATATATAATAAGTGGCTAATTGGGTGCAAGGCTGAAAGTGCTATTTTGTTCACTGTTTTGTACTCCAATGCCTAGTACGTACCCGTTGTTTTTAAACGGAATCTGGGTATTTATTGAATTCCTATAATGTGCTAGGCACTGTTCTGAGTCTCTGAGGAAATAGCAGTGAACAAGACAATCTACCTTAGTTGAGGGTCTATGCCCTGGAGGAGACAGATGATATGGGTGATCTTGTGCAAGTTAATTAACTTGTGTCTTTTAGTTCCCATCTCTAAGATGGGAAGAACAGTAGTTGAGTCACGGTGGTTGTACAGTTAAAACACTTAGAACAGGACAGGGCCTTGCACACAGTAAATGTTAGATACTATTAACTGAACAAATAGAATAATTTTTGACATGGATAAGTATGATGGAGAAAAAGAATGAGTGAAAAAGTGCTTTGGGTTTGGGAGCAGGCCCCTTCTGATAGTGTGGTCATTGAAAGGCTGTAATTTTGAGGGGATAAAATTTCAAATTAACATGTAAGTTACAAGAATAGTAAGGAATTCTCATATACTTTGGGCCATGCTAATGCTGCCGAAGTGAACACAAGAATTCTGATATACTTTTAACCAAAATAACAAATTGTTATATTTTGCTATGTTTGCATTATCATAGTCTCTCTTATGTATGTGTATGTGTATATAATATGTACATATACTTTTTTTCCCTAAATAATTTTGGAGTGGGTTTCCAGACATTATGCCCCTTTATCTGATGTACTTCTTGCGTCTATGTCCTAAGAACGTGGACATTCTCTTGCACAATCTCAGGGTAATGATCAAAATCAGGAATTTTAACAATGATATGATTCTTTTAATACACCTTTAATATTTAAATTTTGCTAATTGTCCCAATAATGTAGCCATTCCCCAGGATACAACTCAGGATCGCAGGTTTCATTTAGCTGTCTGGTCTTTTTAGTTTCCTTTAATCTGGAGAAGCAGTTAGTTCCTCAGCCTTTGTCTTTCATGACCTTGACGTTTTTGAAGAGTACTGGTGAGTTATTTTGTAGATGTCCTTAATTTGACTCTGTCTGTTATTTTCTCCTGATGAGATTCAGGTTATGCATTTTTGGCAAGAATGCCACTGAAAGAAATTTATGTCCTGAGTGCATCACATCAGAAGGCACATGGCTTGGTTTGTCCCCAAATTAGTGATATTAACTTTGATCATTTAGTTAAGATGCTGTCTGCCGACGTACTCCACTGAAAAGTTGCTGTTTTTCCCTTTGTAATTAATAAGTATCTTGGGGGAAGATATTTTGAGACTATCCTGTTTTTCATCTCAATGTCTGCCCACTGGTTTTACGTTCATTGATGATTCTTGCCTGAATCAATTATTACTATAATGGTTGCAAAATGGTGATGGGAAGTCCTCTGTGTTGGTTTGCTAGGGCCACCATAACAAAATATTACAGACTGGGTGGCTTAACAGAAATTCATTTTCTCACAGTTCTGGAAGCTAGAAGTCCAAGATCAAAGTGTTGGCAGGTTTAGTTTCACCCCTGAGACCTCTCTTCTTGGCCTGAAGGTGGTTACCTTCTGACTGTGTCCCCACAAGATCTTTCCTCTGTGTGGGTTATCGTTTCCTCTTACTGTAAGGACACAAGTCATATTGCATTAGGGCCCCACCCTAATGGGCTTGTGTTAATCATCTCTTTAGGTTTTTTTTTAAGATTTATGTATTTATTTGAGAGAGAGATCGAGCAAGCACACAGAGGGAGAGGTAGAAGGAGACTCCTCCCTGAGCAGGGAGCCTGACGCAGGCTCTATCCCAGAACCCTGGGATCAAGACCCCCAGCCGAAGGCAGAGGCTTAAGGGGCTGAACCACCCACACGCCCCTTCATCATCTCTTTAAAGACCTATCTCCAAATATGTTCCATTCTAAGGTACTGGGGCTTATAAATTCAACATATGAATTTGGGGGAACCTGAAGCCAGCCATGCTAAAACTAGTGGTAAGGCATTAAGGAAGCAGGAAGAAGTATAGAAGCCGTGAGACAGGAACAAGCTTGATGTTCAACTTCATCCGGCTGGTGAGTGTGTAAAGTGGTACAACCACTTTGGAAAAAAAAAAGTTTGGCAGTTTCTTATGAAGTTAAATATACATCTACCCTATGGCCCAGCACCTCCATGCCTCGGTATTTACCCAAGATACATGAAAATTTATCTTCACAAATACACTTTCATAAGAATGCTTATAGTGGCTTTTTCCATAAGAATCCCAAACTGTAAAACACTCTAATGTTCACCAATAAGTGCATGGATAACCAAACTGGGGTCTTCCTATACGGTGAGATGCTGCTGGCGTGGGGGGGATGGGGAGGAATACAACAACATGGTTGAATTAAAATAATCATGCTGAATGAAAGAAACCAGGCACAGAAGAGTACAGACTACATGATTCTGTTTACAGTGCTTGAAAACGCAAACCAATTTACAGTGACAGAAAGCAGATTAGTAGTTGGGGTGGGGAGGCAGGTACATGAGGAAAACTTTTGGGGCTGATGGATATGTTTATTATCTTGAAGTTATCTCGTGATCATTTCCGGGGCTGGGGAATATGTTAAAGCCACTTCAAACTGTACACTTTAAATAGGTGCAGTTTATGTACATCAGTTTTACAGCTTTACCTCATTAAAACTGTAAAAAAATGGATTAAAAAGAGTCCATGCTGTATGATTCCATTAATATAAAGTCAAGCAACATTGATCTGTGGCGGCAGAAAACAAATCAGTGGTTATCTTTGGGGTGGGAGTTGACTGCTGAGGGACACAAGAGCATTTTCTGGGTGATGGAATTTTATTGTACGGAGATTATACTGCAAATAAAGTTGATTTAAAAGGTGAAAAAAACCCCCACCAAAATCCTGCCACGCCATGAGCACCTGTATCTTTACTCAGAGCTTCCAAGGATGGAAAGCTGCAGGGTGCTGGCCCGGTTCCCACCATTACTGGCTCCAGAGTTGAGCAAGGCCAATGGAGTCTTTCTCCCAGCTAGTGATCCCACCTGAGTCTTTTTTTTTTTTTTTTTTTTTAAGATTTTATTTATTTATTTGACAGAGAGACAAAGAGAGAGAAGGAATACAGCAGGGGGAGTGGGAGAGGGAGAAGCAGGCTTCCTGCTGAGCAGGGAGCCCGATGGAGGGCTCGATCCCAGGACGCTGGGATCATGACCTGAGCCGAAGGCAGATGCTTAACAACTGAGCCCCCCAGGTGCCCACCCCCCCACCTGAGTCTTAGAAGAGAGGTTGGATCTGATGTTCTGGGAGAACCACGAGGAGCATAAATCTTTTTGTGTGTGTGAGAAGGGCTGGGCTGCTTGAAACATTGTTGGTGGCTTGACTGAGTTTTTTCCCCCTTTTTTTATGGCTTTTCTTAAGTTACAGAAGGAAGCCTCTTCTTATTTTAATCAGTTGCCAACAGCTACTAAAGTTGTCTGTCAGCTACAGGAATTAACAAAGTATTCTCGTGCCAATCCCGTGAGGTGGTTACTATCATTAGCCCCATTTTATAGATGAAGAGACTGAGGAGGGAGGAGGTTGCCCAGCTAGGATTGGACCTGAGACCCCAGACTCTTCACTCTACCTTTCCTGCTCAACCCTCCCCAGGGTAAGCATTTATGTGAAAATTATGGCAAGCCTTCCATGCCTTTCTCTGTCGGCGTGTCTGCCTGCCTCCATATCCCCGGAGCCTCAGATGGTGCCAGACATATGACTGGAGCCCAACATTTAGTGACAGAAGAAATGAAGGAAAAGGGAGGGGCAGCAGTGAGGTCTGTGCCCTTCCAGCAGGCCCCTGCCTTTGAGGGGCTGACATAGAACATAAGACGTAATGGAGGGCGGGGCACCTGGGTGGCTCAGTCGTTGGGCGTCTGCCTTCGGCTCGGGTGGTGATCCCGGGGTCCTGGGATCGAGCCCCGCGTCGGGCTCCCTGCTCCGCGGGGAGTCTGCTTGTCCCTCTCTCTCACTCCCCCTGCTTGTGTTCCTGCTCTCACTCTCTCTCTCTCTCTGTCAAATAAATGAATAAAATCTTTAAAAAAAAAAAAAGACGTAATGGAGGGCTCCTGGGCTGCTCAGTTGTTAAGCATCTGCCTTTGGCTCAGGTCATGATCCCGGGGTCCTGGGATTGAGTCCCACATCGGGCTCCCTGCTCGGCGGGGGGCCTGCTTCTCCCTCCCCCTCTGCTGCTCCCCCTGCTTGTGCTCTCTCTCGCTCGCTCTCTGTCAAATAAATAAAATCTTTAAAAAAAAAAAAACAAAAAACGGTTTTTAAAGATGTCATGGAATTGCGTGGTCCTGAATAACATTAGTCCTGCACAGGATACTAAAGCAGTTTGTAAAGCGATAGCAAGGGACAGAGCAGGTGCCGTTTGAGAATGGTGGTTTGGGAAAACCTCTCCAAGGAGGTGACCGTTGGCAGAGACCTGATAGAAGCAAGAGGCAGCCAAATGCCTGTCTACTGGAAGAGCATTTGTGTCAGAGGGAAGAGCAAGTGCAAAGGAGGCCAGTGTGGCTGGAGCACAGGGAATGGAGGAAGACAAGCAGGACATAGGGAGAGATGTGGTGGGCTGGTGGTGAGGACTTGGGGTTTACTGAGACTCTGTGATATACGGAGCACCACAGAAAGCGAAGGAGCAGGAGAATTGAGGCTCACAGATGTTGTTACTCTGAGAACTGTCCAGAGGGAGAAGGCAGAGTGGTGATGCTCCCTGCCCATCCCCGTATTTCAGGGAGAGGAAACATACCCCAGGGGCAGCCATGGGGGTGGTTCCATGGGAAAATGGGGAGCTCTGGCCCAGGAGGGGAAGGTTGGGTGGAGTGGAGGAGTGTGGAAGGAATGGAAGCTGGGGGGGGGGGCATGAGATGGCTCTAGTGGGCTAGGAGAGAGTGAGAGGGGGATGAGGAGGGAGGGTGGGGCTGGGTGGCAAGGGGCTCTGGCAGAGAATGCTGCGAATTGGTGGTTGTAGCAGGGGGAGGTGAGGCTCCTACAGGGGTAGAGGAGGGGACTTCACTTCGGAGGGCTATGGAGGTGCTGAAAGACAGAGGCTCGAGGTAGGTGCCTTAAAGGAGGGCATATTCTGAGTAGGGGACCCAGGAAGGCCTGGGGAGGCTCTGCAGCCAGCTTGCACTCCCCTCCCATACTGGAATGGGTTTCACTGGGCTCCAGGAGGGGTCTCCCCCAGGAAAACTGGAGCTTGTTACACTGCCCAACACCAAGGAGCTCACAACAACTATGTGGGAGAGACAAACCGTCTCTCATTTAGTGAATGGGAAGATTGGGCCCTGAAAGCCGTTCCATCCCAAACGAGTGCAACAGCTGGGATCCGAACCCCAGGCAGCCATGGGTTTGGGCATCCAAGCTCTTAACGCTTGTACAGGTGTTCTCAAGCTTGGGTGCATACCGGCATCCCCAGGAGGGCTGGTTAAAAAACCAGATGGCTGGACCCCAGCCCCAGAGTGACAGCTAATCAGTAAGTCTTGGGTAGGGCTTGATCATTTGCATCTCTAGCTTGGTCCCAGGTGATGCTGTTACAGTTGCTGGTCTAGGGACCGACCACGCTTTGAGAACCACAACATTACACTATGCTGCCCCTAGACTGAGCACAAAGCTGAGACCATTATAAAGGATTGGCATTCTGGCAAAGAATTCGGAGATGGATTGGAGCTATTACAGAGAAAACTAAGCAGATAAGACACACAGTGATTGTTAAAGCCAAGAAAACAAAAACGATTTATAACAAAAACATTGTAATCATCATAAACTACAACACTTAGCTGGAAATAATATTACATTGTCATTATAATGTAAAAACAGCACATTGATTTAACCAAAAATTATGCTGTAATTATTTGGGGAAAATTGGAGAGGGTGTGTGTAGAGAAAGAGTGGAGAGAGAGAGGAAAACTAAATTCTTATTCTCCATAGCTGTAAGTTAATAGAAAAGCCTAAAATTAAAAAACCTTGGAAGTGCCACCATAATCAGGTTTGAAGAGACAACCACAGAATGAGTTACTGCTTCATGGATGAGACTTGGAGGTGGCATTCTTCTTTTTTTAATTTATTTTTTAAGGTTTTATTTATTTGACAGAGGGAGATAGCGAGAGCAGGAACACAAGCAGGGGGAGTGGGAGAGGGAGAAGCAGGCTTCCCGCTGAGCAGGGAGACTGATGCGGGGCTCAATCCCAGGACCCTGGGATCATGACCGGAGCCGAAGGCAGACACTTAATGACTGAGGGAGGTGGCATTCTTCTTATAAGCCTTGTCATAGGATCTAGTTTGTAGTAGTAACTAACTCTTAACCATTATGTATATTTATTACTTGGATTAAAATCTAAATTAAAAATGAAAGTGGGCATGGGATTTAGCTACCACTGAAGCAGCCTGTCCTCTTGGTGGCGCTGTTCAGCTTCTGGCTCTGACGCCCACCCGTTGTCCTATGTTACCTAAAGGCATCAGAAGAGCTGCAAGTAGTTAGGTACTCCAATCACACCCTGGGGACTCTGCACTAGAGACTCTGGTCCCCAGCCAGACTCAGCAAAGGCGGCCTCTTGTCTCTTTAACGAGGGTCCAAGTCACAGAAAACAAAGATGCAAGCAGATAACCGGTACCGTTTCCCAAACTTAATGGATTGTTCTAATTTCGTATGTTCTTCCTACTGGCCACTGAAAAGGCTCAGGAATTCCAACCTTTCTTCCTCTCCCATCTGGGAATAGTATAAAAATTCTCTGCCAGGCTATGTACCTGAACATTTGCTGCAGAAAATTAGTTGCCAGGTTCTTAGGAGTTGTTTATGATTTTTGGAAAGATAAGGGAATATAATGCAGAAGTAGCAGGGCAAAGTCCCTGATTCTGTTCACGACTGGGACATTCAAAATAAATGGTTGGGGAATCAGGTTGAAATGTATACAGCCACAAGGTGACAAAGTACACTTGCTGATCAGAGTGTAAAGGATACAGCCTTTTAGGAAGGAAATTTGATAACTCATTGTTTATTAATATAGTTAAAAATTCATATACTTGGATCCAGAGATTCCATTTCTAGAACTTATCCTATAGAAATACGTCCCCAAGGATGGAGCAATATATGTGCAATGAGGATTTTTATTGTGGTTATTTGTAATAGTAAAATATTAGAAATACTCAGGTAGCCGAGACAGGGGATTAGTTACATACTCATTTGAATATAATGTAGCCATCAAAAAGAAGGAATTAGCTCTGTATGTACTAGCACGGAACTAGTCACAGCATACTGTTACATAAAAAAAAAGCAAATGTAAACTAGGATCTATAGTGCGACTTCATATTTTGTTTTAATATATATTTGTACGTTCATAACTGCTAATCTTCACTGAGTTGTTTCTCTGTATTTGTTGCTATCCTAAATGCTCTCTTTAGACTTATTATTCCAATAAGCCTAGAGGGTGGGTTCCATCATCTCCAGTCTCCATAGAAACTGAGGCACAGGGGCGCCTGGGTGGCTCAGTCAGGGTTAAGCATCTGCCTTCTGCTTGGTTGGGGTCATGATCCCAGCTTCCTGGGGTCAAGCCCCACGTGGGGCTCCCTGCTCAGCGGGGAGCCTGCTTCTCCCTCTCCCTCTGCTGAGCTCTCTCTCTCAAATAAATAAATAAATAAATAAATATTAAAAAATAAAAAGAAACCGAGGCACGGAGAGGTTATGTGATTTTCTCAAGGCCATGCCACTAAAAAGGCGGAGCTAGATTTTAAACACGGGCACACCTGATTCGTGGTCTTAAACCATCACATGATACAGCCTGTGTACTTACATGTTAGTTTCATGCATCCATAAAGGAACATTTAGATAAATAATACTCTAGATGCCAAGAATTCCCTTCAGGTGATTCTTCTACTCTCAACATTTTTGTATAATTTGAACTTTAATGTATGTCTTTTGGTTATTAGTTTTTTTAAAGATTTTATTTATTTATTTTTCAGAGTGAGAGAGAGAACATACAAACAGGGGGAGCGGCAGGCAGAGGGAGAAGCAGGTCCCCGCTGAGCAAGGAGCCCGATGCGGGACTGATCCCAGGACCCTGGCATCATGACCTGAGCCGAAGGCAGACGCCCAACGACTGAGCCACCCAGGCTCCATATAGCCTTTTTTTTTTTTTAAATTGAGGTATAATTGACATATAATATTAGCTTCAGGTGTACAACGTAAGGATTCACTATTTGTATGTATAATGAAATGATCACCACAACAAGTCTGGTTAACATCGATCATCATACATAGTTACTACATTATTTTTCTTGGGATGAGAACTTTCAAGATTTACTCTTACCAACTTTCAGATATGTAATACAGTATTATTAACTATAGTCACCATGCTGTACATGACCTCCCCTTGACTTACTTATTTTATAACGGAAAATGTGAACCTTTGACCCCCTTCACTCACGTCACCTATCTGCCCAATTCTGGCAACCACTAATTTGCTTTCTGTATCTGTGAGCTTGGGTTGTTGGGGGGTTTTGTTTTTTCTTTTTTTAGGTTCCCACATATAAGTGAGGTCATTACAGTATTTGTCTTTCTCTTTCTGGCTTATTTCACTAGCATAATGCCTTCAAATTCCATCCATGTTGTCACAAATAGCAAGATCTCACTCCTTTTATGGCTGAATAATATTCCTATCTATCTATCTATCTATCTATCTATCTATCTATCTATCTATCTATCATCTATAATATATATATTCCTCTATATAATACATGTATTCCTATATATGTATATCACATTTTCTTTATCCATTTGTCCATTGACGGACATGACACTCAGGTTGTTTCTATATCTTGGCTATTGTAAATAACGCTGCCATAAACGGGGGTGCACATACTTTTCGAGTTAACATTTTAGTTTCCTTTGGATAAACACACAGAGGCGGAATTGCTGGATCCTATGGTAGGTCTATATTTAATTTATTGAGGAAACTTCGTACTGTTTTCCATAGTGGTTGTACCAATTCCAGTCTACAGTTTTGCCCGGCTCTGTTGCACTGCAGTTTTACTTTCGATTTTAGTTGGCCAGTGAGGAATGAGGCTGCACTCTAGGTATCAACCTCAAAGTGTTATCCGCTGCTGTGCTGGGCCCCCAACATGACACATTGCCTTCCTCTCTCTACAGAACTCATTATTGGTCCAGCCAACATTTACTGGGCACTTGGCCCTCTGTGTGAGCTGGGGATCTGGAAGAGCAAGACAAGTTCCCTGCTGATAAAATCTCACTGCATTGTGAGGAAACCCGCCACGTTTAAAAATACAGGTCTCCATTGGTGAGTGTAATGGTAATAATATTAAAGAAGCACTTACCAGGTACTGGTTCAAACACTTCTTACATATACTAATTTATTGAGAGGTCCTACTATTATTTCTTTCTTACAGATGAGGCACAGAGAGGTTAGGCAACTTGCCCAAGATCACACGGCTAGGAAGGAGAAGATCAGGGAATTCCAATCCAGGTAAGTGCTCTCGGGAGCACAATCAAAGAGCCCAGCCTGTGGTGCAACAATCATAATAAAAAATAGTATTAACAACCCTAACAGTATCTGTCGCAAATCACACGGAGCTGTGTTGGGTTTTAAGTGCTTGCACATACTTCTCTCCATATTTGGTAGTCCTAAATATAAGGTGACCCTCCCATTTTTCACAATAAGAAGATTGCAAAAAGGAAAATATTTGGGGGGATGAACTCAAATATATCAATTCTTAAGGCTGTAGATGAAATAATCAAATGTCTATGTGTAATATTTAATTTATTACTTTAGGTATGCACATACTTTCAAGATTAATATATTTAAATAAGTTTAAATATATATTAATAAATAATATCTTAATTGAGAAATACTGGTTTTTTTCCACTCTCACATTTTACAAAACAGTTTTATTCCATCTCTTCCTGTGCGTCTTTGATTCTAGGATCGTTATTATTACCAGGGATGGTTTCTGAATCACCCAACTCACTTTCTAGATCACATAAATTTCACTCCTATTGAAATTGTGTGTGATGCAGCACTTTTTGAGCCTGTATTGATTCTCTTGCTGAAAGATTTTAACCTCGAAGTCCCGATTCACTTAATCTTAGGACACTATTGTTTTTCCGTCTGTCCCATCGGTTTATATTCGCGATCACAACATCCTAGCATTTAATTTGTTGCTTTTAAAGTCATCTTTAGAAGGCTGGCTTCATTATAGGGTTGTGAGGCCAACCCCCAGTATAACGACTATGTCTGTGTCAAAGATTGTTTGCTTTTTTTTTGAAACCACTTCCATCCGGTGACTTCTATAAATTGGTCTTCCTCAAAGATACTTTGTTGCTTAAAATCAAGTAATTGAGAGTCTAGGGAATACATAACATTCTGTAAGCTTTTGTAAGAACTTAAATATAAGGCAACTCTCACTTTATGTCGTGGGGTAATTTTTTAGGGATAAACACCCTGCCTTATGTCCAGATACTTAACCACATGTTAACCTCACCTATTAAACGTGGTGAACCTGGCTGTGCAAATCCGTGTGGTGCCACTATCCTCACTTAACATGTGTGTAATTTGAGATGCAGAAGGTAAGGTGACTTACCCAAGGTGCCTAGCAGATGGCAGAGCCAGAGCACAACTCAAATCCAAGTGTATCTGGCCCTCTCGCCCCCACCTCTCCCATTAAAGCACTGGAAAAGTTTCTAAACCAGCTTCCTAATTTAGATGGCTGGCTCTGGTAAGTCTCTGGGGCTGTGTTGACAGAATGCTAACACTGATTAATTTATTATTCTTTTATTGCCTTCTGCTTGTATAGCTGTGTGCAGTATTTCATAAAGAGAACGGCAGAGCAATTTGCAAATATAAAACCCAGATGCTTAATTTTAATTTCTGGGTTTCTGTTTCAAATCCATTGCAGAACAAGGCAGGTTATTTACACTCTAAATAGATGCTCCGGCATCTATGTCTGAAGACCCCCCGGAAGCTGCTCTTAGGTCCTGAAGTGATATATTTACTTATATTTGTTTTGCTCTTGAAAGGCGACCATTTCAGGTTTGAAGTGGGAAGTCAGTGGTGCCTCCCTTCCGAGTGCAAGGGTCCATTACAGGTGTGTGCTGGAGCTGGTTCCTGCGGACCCGTGAGAGCTGATCGTGTGCATCTCTTCCCAGCTCTGCTCAGTGACATCACATTGGCAGCTTGAAATTGCCACGGTGGGAGAATTTACCCCATGGGAATTGGCAAACCTTATACATCAAGGCTCCTTCCACCCCCACATCACTCCCCCAAATGAGTGAATCTCCCCGTGCCTTGGGAATCATAAGAGTACTTCGCCTCTAGATTACTCTGAAGATATAGTGAGATGAAGCAAGTAAAGCACAAGGCATTGCTTGTATGTTTTTTTAAATAAATGATACATACTGAGAGTTGAAAACAAACAAACAAATGTTACAAAAGTTTCCTTGTCAACCTGGACTTCCATTCCAATTCCTCTCCCAAAAGGCAACCTGTTTCTCCAAATCCTTCCAGAGATATGTAAGCATATATAAACGGTACACGTGCGTGCGTGCGTGTGTGTGTGTGTGTGTGTGTGTGATCTTCTTGACACATGTATATTTTTTTAAATGGCAGCATATCATGACAGTATTTAGCCCCAGCCATATATGTATCATATATACATCTCATGTGAGATACATACACATATCATATATATGTATATGAGAAAGGGAGATTCACTGACATACATATATCTATCTCTATCCATCATCATCATCATCATCATCATCATTCTCATCCTTATCTATCTATGATAGATAAACTGGCTCATAGATCTAGCTTATTTTTATTTTTATTTTTTTAAGATTTTATTTATTTATTTGAGGGAGAGAGAATGAGCAGGGAGAGGGGCAGAAGGAGAGGGAGAAGCAAACTCCCCGCTGAGCAGGGAACCCGATGTGGGGCTCAGTCCCTGGACCCTGGGATCATGACCTGAGCCGAAGGCAGACGCTTAACCAACTGAGCCAAACAGGCACCCCTAGATCTAGCTTATTTTTTTTTAAAAGATTTTATTTATTTATTTGAGAGAGAGAGAATGAGAGAGAACACATGAGAGGGGATAGGGTCAGAGGGCAAAGCAGACTCCCTGCCGAGCAGGGAGCCCGATGCGGGACTCGATCCAGGGACTCCAGGATCGTGACCTGAGCCGAAGGCAGTCGCTTAACCAACTGAGACACCTAGGCGCCCCAATCTAGCTTATTTTTAAGGACTGCCCATTATTCCGTTTGTGGAAGCACCATGGTTTATTTAACCAGTCCCCTGTGGGTGACTTTTAGGTTGTTTCCTACCTCTTGCCAGTACGAACAATGGGCACTGAACGACCTGTCTTTTGCACATAAACACGAGTGTATCTATAGGCTTATTTCCTGGAAATGAAGCTGTTGGGTCAAAGGGCATAGACATCTTAAATTCTGATTTGATTGTCAAATTGCCCTTCGTGGGGAGTCCAATTTACTCTCCAACCCCTGGCGTAGTGGGTCGGTGAGTCCCCATAGCCTCAGGACATTGTCCAGCTTTTTCATCTGTGCCATCTGACAGTCCTTGGCACCCGGATAGGTAAATGATCCTCATGATTCTTATTGCTGGAGAAACCCAGGTCCAGGGAGGAAAGGGACTTGCCTGCCCTCACCCGTATCCAGGCTTCTGCACACAATGCAAAGAACTGGTGGGTCCAGGTTGATACTGACACCATCAGGCCCTCCAGGAAGTAGGGAGCGACCCCTGAGCACTGGAGTTCTGTGAACTCTGCTTTGCAGGCTTTTTATCATCCCTGTTTTTCTTGAGTGAGATTTCTCAGGAACACTAAGGATCAAGAGGGTGAGAAGTTTTCGTGCTCCGGGAGGCTTCGGTACAGCTCGTTCCCTATTGCTGAACAGAGTAAGTTTTCTGAAATACAGACCTTGTCATCTCATTCTCCTCTTTAAAACTTTCTGTGACCCCACCTTTCTCAAAGTTCCTGGATCAGCAGCACCAGTGGCACTTGAGACTGATTAGCAATGTGCATTTTCGGGCCTCACCGTTGACTTGCTGAATCAGACTCCTTGGAGGTGGGGCTCAGCATTCGGGCTTCAACAAAGCCATCCGGTGATGCTGATGGGCACTCCAGTTTGGGCACCACTGACTTACAGAATGAAGGGGCCCCTCTTCATCATATGCCCCTCACTCCCCTTTCCTTTTCCTTCCTGCAACTTCTAAACACACCTAGCTACTGGCTCCTCAAACCTCCCTGCACTTTCTCACCTCTGTGCTTGGGGCCAGAAACCCTTAGCTGTCCCCCAATTTCTATAGAGCAACAGAAGCTCACATTTTGAAATCCCATTTCCCAGCCTCCCTTGCAACTGTGTTCTGACCCATGGGATGTGAGCAGAAGTGGAGTGTGCAATTTCCTACTTGTGCCCCCAGAAGGAAAGAACATGTCTGCCCTTCCGCTTGCCCATGTCCACCGGCTGGAATACAGACATGATGGTTTGGAACCACGCAAACAGATGAGGGCTGTGCCTCAGGTATGGTGGAGCATCAGGAGGGAAGGGGCCTGAGTCCCTGACACAGTAGGGGCTCTAGACCACTTAAGCCTGGACTGTGATACATGAAGAAGCTTCCATTTTATTAGGCGCCATTACTTGAGGTCTGTGTGAACACAACTCTCTTCCCCAATGTGCTAGTGTGCTGACCCACCATCTGCCTGGCAACAGCCCTCTCCTGCCTTTCAAGGACAAAATCAAACGCACTTCCTTTCCCTGATCTTTTTTTTTTTTTAAGGTTATTTATTTATTTGACCGAGAGAGACACAGCGAGAGAGGGAACAGAAGCAGGGGGAGAGGGAGAGGGAGAAGCAGGCTTCCCGTGGAGCAGGGAGCCCGATGCGGGGCTCGATTCCAGGACACTGAGATCATGACCTGAGCCGAAGGCAGATGCCTAACGACTGAGCCACCCAGGTGCCCCTCTTTTCCCTGATCTTAGGAGAGATGGTTTCTCTCTCCACCTCAGAGCCCTGGTTGCTGCCTAGCGTAGACTCAAGTCATCTCTCCACTGGAGCAGGAGTTCCTTGGCTGGGAGACCGGGGAGCGGGAGGGGCATGAGCTTTGTCATGGTGGAATATTCCACAGGTCTGGCTCAGTGTCTGATGCAGAGTGGATTCTAACGAACATCTTTCAGCTTCGGCTGTTTTTCTGTGCTCCCTGCTCAATTGTGCTTTGGTGAATTCTTTGGATGAGAAATGAGAACCAATTTGTAATCTGGAATGGTGGTTAGAACTGTTTTTCTCTTCCCAGAATGGCTGTGGACCAAGTGGACTGAGACTGGCCACCAGTGGGTGCTTTGGGGATGACCTGGGGGTTAGGTGTAGGAGGATAATAATGCAGGAGAAAGAATTCATTACGTCTCCACACAACCCGTGAAGCCCCCATCTTCCCATGTTTGTTCTGAATGGTGTGGAGAGGCCTCAAGGTCAAAACTTGTGAGAAATGTTGACACAGTGAGACCTTTCTCAAAAGACCACTCAGTCATTGCAAACCCATGTTTCATGCCCCAGGAGCCTCCTGGTTTCTCAGAACAATGTTTGTTCTTTGGGACCAAGCTATGCCAGAACACTCTGACCTTTATTCTGACTCAGAACTAAAAAAGTCTAAAGCCTATATTGTCAATCAGTTGGTGCTCTCTCTCGCCCTCTCCAAGGGCTAACAAGTTGTTAATATTCCATTGGTTCATCAAATATTTATTGGGTATCAGCTTTTTGCCAGGCACTGTATAAGGTGCTTGGAATACAAAGATGAAAAAGATGTTCTCCCTGTCCTCACTAAGTGCAGGCGCAAATGTATGTAAAAATGATCACAATAATGCAAGAATTTCCAAAGGGGGGCCCTGAGACCCTTTGAGGGGATCCATGAGGCCAAAACTATTTTCATAATAACACTAAGACATTATTTGCCCCTTTCACTCTTAATTTTTCTTATGTGTATGGTGGAATTTTCCAGAAACTGTATGATGTCTTTTATCACAACATATTATAATGCAGAAGCAGACAGGAGAATCAGTTGTCTGTGAAGCCAGACATAAAGAGAATTGTGTAAATTTGTAAAACAGTGTTACTCTTCTCACTATTTTTCAAAAATATATTTCATAAAAAAACGATTTGTCTATATTAACATAAGATGGGCTTATTATTGTTTTAAAGGTAATAAATACCTAAAAAAATCTCCATTTTAATCTCTAATATAGCAGATTCCAATTAATATGGCCCACAGGAACAAAATCTCTTTGCAGTCCTCAATACTTTTTTTTTTTTTTTTAACTTTTCACTTTGCGATCACGGTAGGTTCACATGGGGTTGTAAGAAAGACTGCAGAGAGAGGCTGTGTACTCTTCACCCAGTTTCCCCTGATGGCAAACATCGTGCGTAACTTCAGTACGACCAGGAGGCTGGCGGTGATACAATCCAACTCCCTTATCCAGATCCCACCAGTTGTGTGTGTGTGTGTTTAATTTACACCACTTTATCGCATGTGTAGATTTGTGTGTCCACCACCGCAGTCAAGATGTACAACAATTCCATCACAGTGATCTCTCCTACTACCCCCTTGTACCCACAGCCACCTCCCTCCCTCTCCCCTCCTGGACCCCTGTTCTCCCTCTCTATAATTTTGTCATCAAGAATATTCTATAAATGATGTGATGCTTTGTAAAAAAAAAAAAAAAAAAAAAAAAAAGAATATTCTATAAATGGAATAATACATTATGTAACCTCTTGAGATGGGCTTATTCACTCAGCATAATTCCCTTGAGATCCATCCCAGGTGTTGTGTGTATCCAGAGTATACCCCTTGCTTTGGTGAGTGGTGTTCCATGGTGTGGACGCACCACGGTTTACTGAATGGTTCCCCTGGAGAAGGACATTTGGATTGTTTCTGGTTCTTGGCTATTGCAAATACAGTTGCCATGAGCATTCATGTACAGGTTTTTGAGTGAACAGAAGTTTTTACTTGTCTGGGGTAAATACCCCCCAAATACAATTGCTGAGTAGTACAGTAAGCATATTTCATTTTGTAAGAGGCCATCACAATTTTTTTTTTCTGAGTGGCTGTATCATTTTACATCCCAATCTATGAGTGATCTAGTTTCTCCACATCTCCGCCAGCATTTGGTGTTATCACCGTGTTTTATCTTAGTCATCCCAATAGTTGTGTAGTGATAGCTCATTATGATTTGAATTTGCATTTCCTGATGGCTAATGATGTTGAAAATATTTTTATGTGCTTACTTGCCATCTGTATATCCTTTTCAGTGCAATGTCCGTTCATGTTCTTTGCCCATTTTCTAATTGGATTGTTTGCTCTCACTCTTGGGTTTGGAGAGTTCTTTATGTATTCTCAATACCAGTCCTTTGTCAGATATGTGGTTTGCAAATATTTTCTCCCAGTGCTTTTGTCCTCTTTACAGGGCCTTTCTCGGAGCAAAAGATTTTCATTTTGCATGATCCAACTTATTATTTTTTTTATGAATCATGCTTTTACTAAGAAACTAAGAACTTTTCACACAGCCCTAGATCACAAAGATTTTTTTTTTAAGTTTTTTTTTTCCCCCAGAAGTTGTATAGTGTTGGGGTGCCTGGGTGGCTCAGGGGGTGAGTGGCTGACTCTTGATTTTGGCTGGGGTTATGATCTCAGGGTCCTGGAATCGAGCCCTGTGTCAGGCTTTGCACTCAGTGGGGAGTCTGCTTGAGGATTCTCTCTCTCCCTCTCCCTCTGTCCCTCCCCCTGCTCTATCTCTCTCTATCTTAAATAAATAAATAGATCTTTAAAAAAAAGTTGTGTAGTTTTCATTCTACATCTAATCCTTTTTTGATGAAAGAATTTGAGTTAATTTTTGTATAAACTGTGAGGTTTAGGTCAAGGTTCATTTGCCTCCGAATGTCAATAATTTCTAGGGGATCCTGAGACCACAGATTTGAGAACTTCTATAATAAGGTATATGATGTACTCCAAGACAGGTATGTGCAAAGTGCTGTGGGAAGGTTAACTTTGAATGAGGCAGTTCTCTTGAAGACTTGCCAGAGGAGGTGACATTTGAGTTCTGCTTTGGAGGATGAATAGGCTTTACCAAGCAGAGAAAAAAGCCTTGTTTTCTTTTCTGTCCTCATTGGACCTAAGGAGTCAGGCAGACCGTGGTTGAAATCCTTCTTAATTAGCTAAGTTACTTACTTTTCCTAAGCCTCAGTTTTCTTATCTACAAAATAGGTGGAATAAGTCTTTCTTTTCAAGGAAACTTTGAGGATTAAATAAGTACCTAACCTGGCAAGCATGGTACCTGATACATGGAAGGCACCCAATGAATTGCTTTTGCTCCCCATTTCACTATTTCCTTTACATTTTATGCATGCTATGGAGTTAGACCTTTCCTTTCATGGTCAGGCTATATTGGCTTCATTCTTTTTTTCCCCCACATTGCTCTAGATGAGTGGTTCTCAGACTTTATATATCAGCTGTCACAAAGCCGATACTCAATATTTAGTCATGAAGGGCTTTAAAACACACATTATAGAACTTCTGATTCAGTAGGTCTGGGGTAGGGCCTAGGAGTTTGCATTTCTATTTTGGGGGTGGGTGTTGCATTTCTTGCAAGTGTCCAGGTGATGCTGCTGCTGCTGATTTGGAGAACACACTTTGAGAACCACTGCGTAGGTATTCCCAGTAATTGTCTTGTATAGAAGGAATCAAAATATTCACGTCTACATGTAAATAGGTTCTCAAGGAAATGGCTTCTTGTGTTTGGTTTTCAAAATCCATAGAAAACTCAATGGGGAGACTTCTGGTTTTAAGATGGCTAAGTTTCATTTTTGTTTTTTATTGTGGTAAAAAACCACCCAACATTACATGTACCATTTTTACCATGTGTGAGTGTGCGGTTCAGTAGTGTTAAGTATATTCAAGGACGGCTGGGTTTTCTTTCTATCTTGTTCTCTTCTCATTGGATCCACTTCAGACTATAAGAAGAAATGCAAACACCCCTTCCATTTTGATGAGACAAGGAGACATCTCTAACTGTGAAACACAATACATGAAGACAGAAACTGGGTTGGGGAATGACAAAAGATTTGGCAGAATGGAGGAGGGTCCACCATCTTGCCTAAGGAGGGGTGTATATTGACGGACAGCCAATTCACCCCAGAATCCCGGAAGGCTCTGGAATTGGCAGAACCAGGTTTTGCAGAGGTGGAGGCAAGGGAGAGGGCCAAAAACAAGAGAACTGATGGAAATTCTTTGTCATGGGGCACTTTGACCCCTTGTTGAGAGGTGCTTCTTTCCTCAGGGGTTTAATCTCGGGAAAATTTTAACCAGAGAGGTTCCTGCTTTCATGACCACAGTCCCAGCTTATGGGAATGGGGGAGAGGGTGCTGAACTAGACATAGGGGTTGCCTAAAAAGCTGCATTCTGAATGATGACACCCCCAGCCCTTCCCAGCCGAGCTCCAGAATATTTGCATGTAGGCTCATTCAGCAACATCCCCTACCCCTCTCCTGCCCCAAGCAGTGACGTAGAGCTTCCTTTTATGAAGAAACCCAACTGCCCCAGAGAAAAGACCTGCAATTGTGCCATCCAGGACTTCTCACCAAGTCCAGCTGGACACTCAGTTGCCCTGAGTATTTCAGGTAAGTCTGGAAAGTGAAACATATCGGTTGTCAAACCTTCACCATGCTTGTAAAGCTTTCAGTGATTGCCTCCCTTTGAAATAAAGATGATTAGTCACTAAGTTTTCCAATGAATGAGAGAGAGGCAAGAAAAGGTTGCAGAGGCAATGCTTTGCTGCAATTGCCACTTTGGCCTTCTCTGGGCTTGTTTGGGCAGCTGCTACTGAAGGGTTGACTTATGGAAGGGATCCTTAACCTGGGATCCCTGCTGTCCTTGACAGTGGGTGCCAGATTCTGCATAGGTGTGCATACGGGCTCATGACTGGGGTAGAACGAACACATCAGATTCTCTGGGGGGAATCTGAGATGCACTAAGGGCTGGGCCACTTACTGACCAGATTTCTAATTTCTCACTGTGGGCTTGTTCCCTGCATATATTTTGCCTCCTCACGCCTCTGGGCTCTGTACAGACAGGTACTTTGACTGGGAGCACCTTTCCCTTGTTGGTAGAGTTAATTCCCACTCCTCTTTCCAGACTTACCTGAAATACTGGTTTTCTAGGAAGTCTTCCCTGACCCCCAACCTTCTGTCTGGGTTGGGTGACCCCCTTGGTGCTTCCCCAAAATTCTGCCCACCTCACTCATCTCCTTTAGAGGGATACGTCTGCTGTCTCTGGATGCAAAAGCCCCTTTTCTCCCAACAGCCTGGTTGGAGAGCTGAGTAACAATCTCCCAGCAGCACCTGCTCGCCCAGTCTCAGGATAAAATGCTTGTTAATTGGGCTGAGAGCTGGACTGGGTAGGTGCTTGGGAGTAAATCAGCTCAGGCCTTTGAATTACACTTCAAAGTTCAGCAGAAGGCAGAATGAGCTGACTGGGAAAAGAAAAAGGGGAAGACAGGGCAATCACTAAAACTCTTTTTGCCTCTGTCCTTAGGTTACCTACTAGGGCTGGGTTTACTGAGGCTCTTCTGAATACTATGAATTTGAACCTGAACTTGGTAAAGGGAAGGGGGGTGGTCAGGGCAACACCTTGACCCTCTGATTTAGCACCAGATGCTAGTGTCTGCCAAGAGAAGGGTGCAAAGTACCTAAGTTGGTCCAGCCCTCACCCACATGATATGTGGAATAGACATTATTATTTGGAAGCCACCCTGCATCTGAACCCCTATGCTCTATTTGAGGAATTCCTCATGTTATGTGTCTTGATGGGAGGCAGACACCACTTCATTTCTGTTACAGGGTTTTCAATCTCAAACATTTCTTTTCCATTCTTTCTTAGAATGTCCATCTCTCTGCTTACATTGCCCATCTGTTCTTGCATGTGGTCTACTTTTTCCATGAGTGCCTTTAGCATAATAATCATTTAAAATTCCCAGTCTGATCATTTCAACATCCTGCTATATCTGAGTCTGGTTCTGGTGTTTTCTCTGTCTCTTCAAACTGTGTTTTTGCCTTTTAGTATGCCTTGTGATTTTTTTGTTGAAAACCAGACCAGATAGAAGAAACTCCAGTAAATAGGCCTTTAGGGATGTGATGGTAAAGTGTAGGGGAGGGCAAGCATGCTGTCATCCTGCTCAGTCTTCTAATGACGCTGTGTGTCTGGGCTGTGGACTTCACAAGCATTTCTGTACGTGGGACAAGATGGCTAGAGGGTGCTGGCGTTGGGTGTTTTGTTCCCCTAGGTCAGTTAGGCTCTGATAAGACCCCAATAGGTTAAGCTCTGGTAAAATAGTTTCTCCCGAGGGCAGGCATTGGTAAGAACAGAGTGCTTTCTTGTATTTCCTCTTGCTCTGGTAGAGGCATGAACGGATTTTCCTCCCATATTCACTGAAATTCCAATATTCACTGTGAGAACTTGGTCAAGCTCCTGGAGGAAAAACTTGTAAGGGTTCCCCATGACTGGGATCCCCTAGAGGCTATATCTCTCAGTCTTATTCACGCGGAACCTCTTGCAACTTGTCAATTGTCGTTCAGGTGTTCCTGCCCTGGTGCTGGCTCCCATGAACGTTTCTGCTCCTGCAAATCATGATTCTTCGTATCTGCCTGTCTGTCCAATTTTAGGGGCAGCCGTCTGCCCTAGGACCTCATTTCTCTTACAGATCCAAGAAGAGTTGTCAATTTTTCAGTTTGTTCAGTTCTGTCCTTATTGTTAGGACAGAGTGATGACTTCCAATTCCTTACATGCTGGACTGGAAACTGGAAGTTGGGGATTTTTTTTTTTTTTTACATTTTTTCCATTGTAGTAAAATATCCATAACATAAAATTTATCATTTTAACCATCCTTAAGTGTCCAGTTCCAAGGCATTAAGTACATGCACGGTGTTGTGCGACCATCACCACCATCCATCAGCAGAACTTTCTTATCACCCCAAATTGCAACTCCCTACCCGTTAAACAGTAACTCCCCATTAGGTAAGGGCTAACTTTTATACCATTGTTGATGTCATCATTATTAGGACGTAGGGAACACCTGCAATTGTTCGATTAGGAGGCTGGGCATCCTTCTCAAGAACACGTTTTGGGTGGGGCATCATGATTTACTTTTTTTTTTTTTTAAGATTTTATTTATTTATTTGAGAGAGAGAGAATGAGAGAGAGCAAGCACATGAGAGTGGGGAGGGGCAGAGGGAGAAGCAGACTCTCTGCCGAGCGGGGAGCCTGATGCGGGACTCGATCCAGGGACTCCAGGATCATGACCTGAGCTGAAGGCAGTCGCTTAACCAACTGAGCCACCCAGGCGCCCGTCATCATGATTTACTTTTAAGAAGGGGGCTGATGGGCTCAGCATGTATGTTTTAGGGAGGATGGGTCACTCGTGACGAACAACCGGGGACTGAGTGTGCTGTGGATGTTCCTTCAAGTCAGCTCCAAGCAAGCCCTGGAAATCTGTCCTAAATGAAAATATTTATCAGGATAAACGTCCTGGCTCCACATTGACTTCATTTCCCTAGTTTTGTTTTATTGTTTCATCTGCCCAGGAATGGAACCTTGAAACTCCCAGAGAGATGAATGGGAAGATTCCATGTGCTGATCTCATTTCCAAATGTAATTGGTACCTGAATTATGAAGCTTCCAAAGGCTATGTTAACAGAGCCATCCATTCTCCTCTCCGTCAAGGTGGGCCAGCATGGCACAGTGATGCATGTTCATTGTTCCAGCAATGGGGAAGTAGTGGAGTTGGTACAACCTTTCTGGAAGGCAATGTAGCAGTATGCATCAAAATTTTAAATTTGTAGAACCTTCAGCCCAGCAGTTTCATTTCAAGGATTTAATTCTTCTCAAAGAGGTAATTGGACGAAAGGATGTTTGTACAAAGATGTTTAATGCAGCTTTGTTTACAGTTGTGAAAAATTGGAAACATTCTGAATGTCCAACAATAGAGGACAGTTTACGTCAATTACGGCACACAATGGTGTGTTTACTATGTGACTGTTGCCAAAGACGGGGTTGAGCTGTAAGGAGAGAGAAACCTCTGGAGTATTCAAGCATATCCTGTAGAATATTTCTCTCCTTAATGTTCTCCCACTAGAAAGACTCTTAGTTATAATACCCAAACTGATAGTGTAGATGTGTCTGTCAATAACAACGCTTTTTTGGGGCAAATGTTTATATAGGAAAACATTTATATTTAGATCCTAAAACTCATTAGGACATTTTATTTATTTATTTATTTTTAAAGATTTTATTTATTTATTTGACAGAGAGAGACACAGCGAGAGAGGGAACACAAGCAGGGGGAGTGGGAGAGGGAGAAGCAGGCTTCCCACCGAGCAGGGTGCCCGATGCAGGACTCGATCCCAGGACCCTGCGATCTTGACCTGAGCTGAAGGCAGACACTTAACCAACTGAGCCACCCAGGTGCCCCTAACACGATAGTTTTATAAAACATACATATGTATGTATGTGCATATATGTATATGTATGTGTGTGTGTATATATATATATATATATATACACACACACATATATATATTTTACTGAGTTTTACCTCAGTAAAATTTCAGGAAATTTATTGAGGGTTTTGAGGTTTTCCCATTTAATATAATGGCAATAGGTTTCCTTTTGATACTTTTATTAAGGACATCTGTTTTTTAAGACCTGGTTAGTGGAGATGAAATGGGATATGCCCGGACTGGGAGGGGACCCTGCTGCCCTAAGGCCGATTCCTACTTCTGTGGGTTCCCTGGCTCCCCGTTCCACTTCTACCCTTTCTGTCCCCCAGGGCTCAGGATCTGCCTACCTGCTGATCCTTGCAGGGGCTTCTGACCCTGACTGACCACATCTGGCACAGCCCCTGGGCCCCTCACTCCTGCAGCTGAGCTGGGCCTCCCCAATTCTAGCATCTCCCCCTTTTGCTCAGCAGCACCCCCAATCTGGAGGGAGTAACTGCTTTTCAGGTTCCAAGCTGGAGCCCCTCAAGTGCCTCACCCGTTCCAAGTCCTTCCCTCTAACAGATGATCCTCCTCAGCAACCCGAATGGGGGGCTGGGAGCAAACAAGCAACAAATGTACAACTGTAATAAAAGCCCAAACCGAAAACAACGAGGTTGGTAAGTAGGTTGTGAACAATGGTTACCCTAGTTAGGAAGCTTCTGGCTGTATGTAACTCAAAGGGGTGAAAAGGTGAATGAAATCTTATCATCTCACTCAAGAAGGTCAGATTTGGTGGCACGATGACGTCATCAGGGACTCAAGCTCTTTCCACATTTCTGCTCGGCCATCTCCAGAGTCTCCTCCCCTCCCGGTCCCAGGCGACCGCCATCATTCCAGGAGTGGCGCGCCCACGGGGAATGGGTACATCGCCAAGAGCTGAGACTAGCAGATCTCAACCCCAGCTGCCTCTCAGCAATACCTGTGAGGTCTGGGCGTCTCTCTGGGGGTGGGACACCTAGGGCTTCACATAGGATTTTTTTTTTTTAAAGATTTTATTTATTTATTTGAGAAAGAGCGAGAGAAAGAGGGAGAGTGAGTGAGCACGAGAGCAGGGAAGAGGGGCAGAGTGAGAGGGAGAAGCAGACTCCCTGCTGAGCAGGGAGCCCGATGTGGGGCTCAATCCCAGGACCCTGGGATCATGACCTGAGCCGAAGGCAGACGCTTAATTGACTGAGCCACCCCGGCATCTCCTTCACACAGATCTTTTAATTCCCTAGGTATTTTTGGTGGGCAGTACAGATCAGAACCACTCTTTCACACTAATCATAATTCATCCCCCAGGGCCAGGGATGGGGCTACTTTCCCTGAAGGACTTGGCCGCTAGACACCTGAAGAATAATGAGGGTTGCAGCAGAGAAAATGATAGAAAGGGTTCAATGTGTAGGCGAATGATAGTATTTGACAAATATGGTGTGCCCCTATTTCTTTAGGTGAAAAAAATCATGTAAGTATATAAAATGACATATACGTCAAGAAAAAATTCTGGAAGACCATAGATCAAACTTTCAATCTTATCAAACTTTCACACTTACCATAGTGTGGGGTAGGGGAGAATTAATTACAGCTGGTTTTCACTTATTTGTTGAACTTTTAGAATGAACATTAATCACCTACACAGAAAAACAACGAAAATAGATGCATTTTGGAAAAAAAGATTAAAAAAAGACAAAACAAGACGTTGTAAGGGATGGAATGCTGCATTATCCCTGTGAGGTAATCTCTGTGGGGTGAGCCCAGTTCCTTGTTCAAGAACTGATTGCTACGAGCTTAGCATTTATCACTGACCCAGCAAGTCTTCCTCTCTTTCCCATGTGACCAGGAGGAAGGCAAACTGATCAGTACACTCCTACTTCCCTTGCCAGTGGTTGGGTTAGTGGCCAATAAGATGTGAGGAAGCATCTGCTGAAAGTTTCTTTACTTTTCAAAGAGGCACAGGAAAAGAGGGTCTCCCTTTCCCCCAGCCATATTCTTCACTATATGCGATGCCTTGATATTGAAGCCGCAGTCTTGTGATTAGGTGGGAACAGAGTCCACGCACAGAGGATGGCAGAGTGAAAATCCTTGGTAGCAGATTTTCAAACTGGAAGTGTAATTTCCATACAATAAAATATGCAAACCTTAAGTGTACACAGCGTGGCAAATTTTTATGTATGTATTCACTTGAGTAACCACTACTGGATCAAGATGCAGAACATATCCAGTGGGTTCTCCAGACGGTTCTCTCATGCTCCTTCCCAGGCAATATCCAGCACCTACTGTTCTGATTTCTAGCTCCATAAATTATTGTACCAGAACTTCATATAAATGGATTCATGCAGTACTTACTATTTTGTGTTTGGCTTCTTTTGTTCAGCATGTTTTCTTTGACATTCATTTATGTTTTTATGTACACCAGTAGTTTATCTCTTAAAAAAAAAAATCACTGTGTAGTGTTCCAGTGGTACCACAATTTTGCTGATCCATTTCCTGCTGATGGACATTTGAGCTATTTCCAGTTTTTGGCTATTATGGGGGGAAAAATGTGCAATAAACATTCTATGTACCCATCTTTGGGTGGATGGCTGTCCTCATTTCTCTTGAATGTACACCCAGGAGTGAAATTGCTAAGTCATGGGATAAATAACACTTTAGTTAGTTAGTAGATACTGCCAGTTTCCAAAGTGGTTTAACCAACCTATACTCCCACCGGAAGTGTGTGAGATTTCCAGTTGTTCTAAGTGCTCATCAACGCTTGATATTGCCAGTCTTTCATTTTGTCCATTCTGGTGGGTGAGTAGTGGTACCCTGTTGTAGTTTTAGTCTGCATTTTTCTGATGAGTTTTTCAAGTGCATTTTGGTCATTTCCTCTTCTAAGAGGTGCCTGTTCAAGTCTCTTTCCCTTCTTAAAAGTGGGTCGTTTTGTCTTTTACTTATTGATTTGTAGGTGTTCATTTATATTCTGGATATAAGTTCTTTGTCAGATATATGGAATGTAATATCTTCTCCCAGTCTGTAGATTGCATCTTCACTTCCATAATAATGTCTTCTGGTGAACATAAGTTCTTATATTTAATGAAGTCCAAATTATCAATGTTTTCAGTATAGGGTTTTTTGTTTGTTTGTTTGTTTGTTTTTGTGCTCAATTTCAGAAATATTTGCCTACACCTAAGAGCATGAAGATATTTTTCTATATTTTCCTTGAGAAGCCTGATTCTTTTTAACCTTTACATTTAGGTCTGTGATCTACATCACATTAATTTTTATATATGGTGTGAGGTAAAGATTCATTTTTTCCCCCCATGCAGCCTATGTTCTGTATGGATAGCCCATTTCTCCAGTGCTGCTGAATTTCAGTGGCACCCTTGTTGGAAATAAAATGAACATACATGTTTGGTTCCATTTCTGGACTCTCAGTTCTGTTCCACTGGGTCTATTTGTCTATCTTTGTACCAATACCACACTGACTTAATTACTATAGCTTGATATTAAGTGTTGATATCTGGTAGTGTATGTTCTTCTTCAATATAGTCTAGGCTGCTCTTGTGTATTTCCCTATAAATTGTAGAATTAGCTTGATGATTTCCACACATAAACTTTGTGGGAATTTGATTGTGATTGTATTAAATCTATAAGTCAATTTAAGGAGGATTGATTTAACAGTGTTCAGTCTTCCAATCCTTGGATGACTTTGTTGAACATCTGATTTCATTTAATCAACCCTGGAGTTACCTTACCTTGGTTTTCTTGTTATTATATAACAGGATAATATAAATCTATCATATACATATTTTCCTTGCTGCTTAAGTAATTTTTTTTCCTGGTTACTTGCAGCCAAAAACATCTCAACTAATATAACTAATATAAACTTGTCCTGTAGTGTGATGGATTAAGCAAAAAGCTTGAGTCTATGGTACATCCTCTGTGGCCACAACTAAGTCACCTAACCTCTCTTGGCCCCTTTCCTTATCCATGGAAACCTCATGAGATTGAAAGTTCTTCTCTTTTTCACAAACTAGTGAACACTGGCTCATCTTTTTCATCTCAATTTAAGTGTCATTTTCTTTGGGAAGACTTCTCTGACTCTTCCTTTTAAAAACCACGGTATTCTTTTCCTGGGGTGCTAGGGTGGCTCAGTTGGTTGAGCGTCTGACTCTTGATTGTGATTTGGGTCATGGTCTTGGGGTCATGGGGTCGAGCCCTGAGTTGCACTCCACGCTGGGCATGGAGCCTGCTTGGGATTCTCTCTCTCCCTGCTGGTACCCCTGCTCATGCTCTCTGTCTCTCTCTAAAAAAAAGAAAAGAAAGGAAAAGAAAAGAAAAGGAAAGAAAAGAAAAGAAAGGAAAAGAAAAGAAAAGATATTCTTTTCCTATACATGCCTTTCAAAGCAGTTAGTATACTGTAATGTCATTGTTTGCATATTTGTCTCCATCAATGCCTTACTGGATCAGTCAGGGACTGGGACTCGGTAGGGAGCAGAGAACACACTTAAAGGGCTCAACTGAAGAGAGTTTAATGAAGAGACAATTATAGAGGAATAGAGAGGATTAAGGAAACCCATAAGGGATGATGAGGTGTCCCAGGGGCTAGCCATTATCTCTGAATAATCGAGATAAAGCAAAGTGTTACTGGAACCCAGTGAGACCTGTAGCTATGGAAGAGGGGCTCCCCAACAGATGCCCTGGGCTATAGGGGAACATGGCCATCACGAGAACCATGGGCAGGTAGGGAGGGGAGAATAGATACCCACCCCTCTCTCCCCTCACCCTCCGACTTCAGCTCCCATAGGATCAACCCAGTCAGAAGACAGAAGGGAGAGGAATCCAGGTGACACCATCTGTAGGGGTCATCCTCTTGAGGCACAAAGTAGAGCAGCAAGGGGCAGAAAATGGATATAGGAGAAGAAAGAGCCAATGGTCAGTATATATACTCACCTTCAGCATGAGCTTCTTGAGATTGGACGCTAGACTTTGAAAAATATGTTGCCATAGTGTTCTGCACACCTGTTACAAAAATCCAAACAGCATAGAAAATTAAAAAAAAAAGCCCTATTAGCTCCAGCATAACCACAGCTAACTATTTGTTACATAATATTTCAGGTTTTATATGCATGCACACTGAATATGTGGGTCTGCGGAAGATTGTGTTTCCAAAAATGACCACATCAATATTTCTGGTCCCGTATGCTCTTCCAGACATTGCCACTCCCCATCGCTAGGTGAGTCTATTTCCCCTCCCCTGGAATCTGGGGAGGGCTCTGTGATTGCCTTGACAGATAGAATGTGGCAGAAGTGACGCTGCCTGACTTCCAAGGCTAGGTTATGAAAGGCAATATGGCTTTACCTGGAAATCTGTTTTCCTGGGATGCTCACTCCGGGAAGCCAGCCACCACATTATGCAGAAGCCCTGGTCACAGGAAGAGGCCTCGTGCAAGTGCGGTGGCTAATTGCTCAGCTGAGGTCCCAGCTGACAATCAGCATTAATTGCCAGATAAGCGACAGAATGAGTTTCCAGATGATTCCAGCTTCCAGCGTCTGAGCCACCTTGGCTGATGCTGCATGGAGCCGAGGCACTTATCTCTACCAAGTCCGGCCCGAAATGAAGATCCGTAAGCAAAATAAAAAAATTTTTTTTTAAGATTTTATTTATTTATCCGAGAGAGAGAGACTGAGAGAGAGAGAGCATGAGAGGGGGGAGGGTCGGGAGGGTCAGAGGGAGAAGCAGACTCCCTGCCGAGCAGGGAGCCCGATGCGGGACTCGATCCAGGGACTCCAGGATCATGACCTGAGCTGAAGGCAGTCGCTTAACCAACTGAGCCACCCAGGCGCCCGCAAAATAAAAATTTTTTTAAGCCACTGGGATTTTGAGCAACTTGTCATAGTCGTAACAGCTAGAAGAGAGGTCATAGCAGGGAGTTGAACTCTCAGGCTCTGGAGTCAGATTTCTTGAGTTCTTCTCTGCCACTTATTCCTGTGTAATATTGGGCAAGTTGTTCAAATTCCAATCCTTACTTTCTTCACCTGTAAAATGGGAACAGCGATATTAAACATCTCACAGAGTAAGATTAGTGTATAAAACAATCAGCTCAGTCCCTAGCACATAGTAATTATTATAATTCTTGATCATTGATTCCCTAAAAGGCCACCAGGAAAACTTGTTGATCAGACAAATCTAAGTGTATTCAACTTCCTGCAGAAAGGGAGACCACCACCTAGAAAAAGTCTTAGGGGCGTTGGAAAGTGAAGACGTTAAGGAAGGATACTGCCGGGGCGTTAAAGGCTGCACTGATCATATAAATGGGTAACTCATTAAGGTGGTCATATAAGGCAGGTAACTAGTTGAGATTGGGCAAAATTTATGACCTAAGAGCTTTGGATTGTGGGCCCAGAGAGGCAAGGGACTTGAAGTGAGTCCAAATGAGCACATTCTGTTTCGGTAAGTAAGGCATTTGGCTGGTTCTGTCTTTTTTTTTTTTTTTTTAAGATTTTATTTATTTATTTGACAGAGAGAGACATAGCGAGAGAGGGAACACAAGCAGGGGGAGTGGGAGAGGGAGAAGCAGGCTTCCCGCTGAGCAGGGAGCCCGACGCGGGGCTCGATCCCAGGACCCTGGGATCATGACCTGAGCCGAAGACAGACGCTTAACGACTGAGCCACCCAGGTGCCCCTTGGCTGGTTCTGTCTTATCTTCCGTGAGCAGGAATTTCCTAGAGCAAGCAACTAAATTATTACTTGGTCGCAATGTTATTTAATGCAGGGACAGAAAAGAGTGTTGCTTTCAGTTCTCATTATTATACTTTTTTTTTTTTCGTGGAAAAGGGCTCCTAGCCTACCCCACCTATTATATTGAAACTTGCCTTTCTTTTGAACGACGTTGCTTGGATATCTTTCCCTATCAGTACATATCAATTCATTTTATTCTTTTAACAGCAGCTTGATATTCACTTGTATGGCTACAGCATGATCTGTTTGCCTTTTCACCTATCAGTAGACACCTGGTGTGTATATGCAGTGGGGTGGGGGGCCCAGACCCTTAGCACAGTGCCTGGCACAGGGTGGGCACTCAGAAAGGGTTTGTGACTGAAGGGAGCGTGTACATGAAATCTATAAAATGCCACGTACGAGTAAGGTACAGGTGGATGGCTGGGCTTCCTTGTTACTCATCTTATCCCATCCGGTGTTGTCACCTGTGTTAAGAATCATCTCAGGATGTGCATGGCCCGAGAGGCCCTGGGGGTCCCTATGTGCCCCCAGGGAAGAATGGGTGAGCCTGGAGAGCGGCCACGTGGCAAGCTGACGCAGGGCTGCATGGAGGGTGCAGCTGAGTCTCCGAGCCACGCAGGTGCCCAGGACAGAGGTGGAGGCGTTGAGTCCGTGCCAGTGGGAATGGATCGTGAGTTGTAGCTCAAGCCATCGGGACAACCACTGACCAGGCAGGGCAGGGGGCACCTCACGGAACCAGCAAGGCCCCAGAGGACCGGACAAGGGCCTCTTCTTCCCGTTGCCATGAGGACAGTCCCCCTACCTCCAGACATCGAGGAAACATTTGAAGACCAAAGAAGCACCGCTGTAGGGGTTTTCGACTTAGAACCAGACACACCATCTATGAAGAAGAGGCTGGTACAGAACGTAGCCATAGGGTATTCAACAAGGGGTGGTACCACACCCATCAGGGGCATTTGGAAAATAGGGAGGGGGGGCGTTTCCTCCCACTTTTTGATTATGTGAAAATGTTCAAGCAGAAAAGTAAGAAGAGTAATTGAACCAATGCACATATATCCATGGCCTAGATTTCTCGATTGTTGTTTGTTCCATTTTTTTTTGAAGTAGTTGAAACCAAATTACAAACATCCTGACATTTCACCCCAAATGCATCTCTGAAAAACAAGAACATTTTTTCTGCATAACATGGGGGCGTTCTTAGTTGATGCTGGGGAGCTCTGCTGGCAATTCCGAGGGCGAGGAGCAGGGGTGCTCAATGTCCTCCGATGCCTGGTCTACTCCAGCTCAAGGAAGACTTGTCGCCCCAAAGGTCCAATAGCATCATCCTGTGCAAAGCCTGCTCTGTAGAAAAGTTTGTGTGGGAGGATGTGTGGGGGTGTGTGGGAAGGGTGCTATCACATATCTGTTCATTTTATCTGTATGTCTTTATTATAAGAGTAACACAGAATCTACTAAGATGTGGGGGTCGCACACACAAAAATTATACAGGAGAAGCAGGGAAAAAAAATCAGCCGTAGTCTCATCTTCTAGAGCCAACCACTGTTAATATCTCAGCACATTTCCTCTAGTCTCTATCTTTTCACATAGTTAAGATCATACTCTCTCTATGTACTATACTATGATCTATAGCTGTTCTTATATCTATACTAGTTATCTATTTTAGGAAGGCTTACTTTTAATTGGTTATTTAAAGTCTCCTGACTCCTGCCTACTCGCCACAATCTAGTAAGGTAGGGAGCTGGAGAGAAAGAGGAAATCTGTTTCTGAAATGAAAAATATGCCACGTTAAAAAAAAAAAAAAGAGCCCGATGGGTCACTTGTCAATTTGCTTTTACCCTACCTACTCATGACCTCAGTTAAGCCTCAGAACAACTTTGTGATGTAGGGCATCTCATGCCCATTTTCTGGATGAGATACGTAAGGCTGAAAGAGTTTAGGAAGCTACCCAAAGGCTCCACAGCCTGTGTGCTTCACCATTCTGACTTATAACCCTGAATAAACCATGGGCTCCTGACCAGCTCTAGGGAAAGGGAAGCAGGGATACTGGGGATGCAGGGTAGGCATTTGACCCAGGGATCTTGGGAGATGAGAGACTCACAGACTCTCTTCTGCTGGATCTGGAACAACAAATAGGACTTATCCAGGTTGGAGGGGGTACCTCTTTCCCCCTTTGATCATCTACTTCTCAGTTGGGTGTGGTTTGGGAACAAGAGCTTACCCACCTATGTCTTACACAGACCTGGGGCCAGTACCTGGAGTGAAAACACAAATTACCTGTAATAGATTAAAGATGGCTGCAAATTCTTTGACATTCTTTCCATTTGAGAGGAGGAATATGTCTTCCTCCCTTTGAGACTGGACAGGCTCAGTGAGTGCTTGACTAACAGAATACAGCAGAAATGAGGTTGGGCCCATTTTCAGGCCAACACCTTTAGAGACTGGAAGCTCCACCTTCCGTCTCTTGGAACACTTGTTCATACAATCCAGCTGCCATGCTGTGAGGAAGCCCAAGCAGCCCCGTGGACACGCCATGGAGAGATAATATAGGCCATTGCTCTATAGCCCCAGTTGAACTCTTAGCCATCAGCTAGCACCAACCCGCTACCCATGGGAGTGAACCATCTTGGAGGTGAATCCGTCAGCCCCCCTTCAACCTCCCCAGCTGATGTTGCATGGAGCAGAGATGAGCCAACCCTGCTAAGGCCTGCCCAGATTGCAGATTTGTGAGCAAAGTAATTAATCATTGTTATTTTAAGCCACTATGTTCTGGAATGGTTTTTTATGCAGTATTAGATAATCAGAATACCACCACTTTCTGAGCTCATCTTCTAAGGCAAATTATATATGAAACCTTACACACATACCGTCTCTTTTTTTTTTAAGATTTTTATTTATTTATTTGACAGAGAGAGAGTGAGCGAGAGCACAAGCAGGGGGAGCCGCAGGCAGAGGGAGAGGAAGAAGGAGGCTGAGCAGGGAGCCCGATGCGGGGCTCCAACCCAGGACTCTGGGATCAGGACCTGAGCTGAAGGCAGACGCTTAACCGACTGAGCCCCCGAGGCGCCCCCATACTGTCTCCTTTAATCCTCACACTTCCCTCTTAGGTAAGAAAAACAACAGCTAACGTGTATTCGGTGTTTGCTATATGCCTAGTGCAGTTCAAAATCCTTTTCTATGCCAATTCATTTAACTGTCCCAATGACGCTGTTTCCTAGGGACTTTCATTCTCATTTCACAGACGTGAAACAGGCACTGAGAAACCACGCTGGTGGCAGAGCCAAGGACTCAGCTGGCGGGTTTGAAAGCCAGCAATCCTAACCACCGTAATGCTCTGCCCCTCCGGCAGAGGACTGATGGGGAGGCTGAGTCTCAGAGAGGTGAAGTGACTTCCCCGAGGGTGCACAGCTAATGAATGCCTTTGGAATGCTCATCCTCTGGGTTCCTCGCTTGAAGCTTCCACGGTCCTGACAATGTTGACCACCCCCTGGGGCCTGTCTCTGGGTGATGCTGGCTGGCTCTGACCTCTGATGATGTCCCCTAGCTTGACCTGCTTCCTTACTCTGCAGCTGTGCCACCCAGCATCCTTGGGCCATTCCCACGCATTCAATTCCATCCTCAAAGCCCTGGATTTTTCCCATCAAGAAAGTGCTTTAGAAGAATGTGCTTCAGGCTCTGAAGGACTTTCCAAGAGAACTTTCTAACACTCCAAGGATAGTTTGTGCTTTGACCACTGCCTGGCTCCAGGCGATCTCTGGGTCCTTCCCGCCCAGTTCTCTCCTCTCCTGCACCTGCTACCCCCTCTCCTTTGCAAATGAGGGGTGGAGGTGAGCAGGGCAGGATGTTGGGGGATAGGAGAAGGTGAACAGGACCTCTGCAGTCACATAGACCTGTGGCCTAGGGTGATTATTTAACCTCGCTTATCTGTAAGGTGGGATTATGGACAGCCTCTTCTTCATAGGGTTGCTGTGAAAATCAAATGAGGTCATGTATGTGTTTTCCGGAGCCCCTTTCAGTATCAGTGTGTGTTGCCTGGAGCTCCACAATTGCCCGTAGGCCCCACAATTGTAAGAGAATGTCTAGAGGCTTCTGTGGCCATCTGCTGAAGCCCATGTGTCTGCCCACAAGCGCAGGGGGATCAAAATGTGCCTTTTGCCTCCCAGATGTAGGCAGAACTTCCAGGAATGTCTCCCAGAATGTGCCAGTAGGATTGGTCCACCAAAGGAGCTTCTGTGATGAGGAAGATGAAGATTCAGGAAGCCTGTGTCTCAGTCGCTGGCTCCAAGGCCACGTTGCCTCAGCTGAGATGCATAGATCAGGAAACTGCTACCCCCTCTCCTTTGCAAAGGCCAGGTGGAGAGGCTCTAGGCTCTAGGGCCATGCTACCTCTGCCTTGATCGAAGGCGACCAAACGGATGTCCCAGGACCTTCCTCTTAGTAAAACAAAGTGAGGCCCCAGTCCCTGGACCTCTGCTGTCCCTGCTGCAAGGGAAAAAAAATGCTCCAAGAACACACTTGTTAATGCAGAGAGCGGAAGTACATTCTCCACCTCACTTCTAGCTTCCACACGATGTGGCCATTTTTGGAAATCAAGTTCCTCAAGGACCCAGTCTGTAGACTTGCGCTCGCCAGCCTGTAGCATGTGGTAAAGTAGGCCCAGGGGCGGGGTATGGAGTTGAGCGAGCCAACCCTTGATGTCAGAAGCACACCCCAAATGTAGGAACCATTTTCCTGGTCACTGCATTGGTTTGCACTTATCACTATCCCTTTCTGGTGCCTTTCTTTGCTGGTGCCCTAAGCACATGCTCATTCTGCCTCTGCTAGACTACGAGCCCAGTGAGGAAAAGGTGAGCAGTGACAGCTTGGGCCTTCCCAGGCAGAAAGGTAGAAAGTAGGCAGAACGTCCATGTTGTCTGTGCTCAGATGAACCAGCTTGACAGAACAAAGAGCCTGGCCATGGAGCCTCGAGGCCTAGACTCAAGATTAATTCCCCGAAGGAAGCCCTCAGAAGGTGAGGCTAGGTGATGCCTCGGGGGCATGTGTGGGTAGAAGAGGACGAAGCCTGGGGCAGGTAGGAAGGAGACTTTCTCCCACCCACCTCAGCTGTCTTGGTGGGACACCAGTTATGAAGGAAGAGAAGCAGAAGACACACCCGTTCCTGGCAGCGGCTTCTCCCAAAGTGAATCTGGGTCCTGTCTGGCTAGGGCGGATGCTCCTGAGGTGTGTGGTACCTGAGCTCCTCACTAAGCACCGTTGCGAGCATGTCGGAAACCAGCCCTTGGTGACGTAGTGCAGCACAGAGGTTAAGAGCCAGGGCGCTGGAGTCAGACCATCAGTGACGTGGGGAGAGGGACTTAAACGCTCCGAGCCTCTGTTTCCTCTTCTGGATAGGATGGTTAACATCTGTACTGCACAGGCAGAGTAAGTCCTGGATATAGGGAAGCAGTTACTAAAATGGAAAGGGAGAGGGAATGGACTCCCATTGAGGACGGACTCTTTGTCAGCTGCTCTCTCTACACCATCTCTCTTAGTTCTCCCAGCAGTTCAGGGCCCCCAAGTCATGAATAGTGACTCCCGGAGCTTGCAAGTCAGGAGCACAGAAACAACCCTATGAAGTAGGAATTTTCCTCCCTGTTTTATACGCTTTTTTTGGTGGGGGAGGGGCAGAGGGAAAGAGAGAGAGGGACTCTCAAGCAGACTCCCTGCTGAGTGCAGAGACCGATGCAGGGCTCGATCTCATGACCCTGAGATCATGACCTGAAACTAAATCAAGAGTTGGACGTTTAACCAACTGAGCTACCCAGGCGCCCCTGTCCTTCCTGGTTTAGAAAGAAGGAAACTGCCGGGGAGCAGGCACTTTCAGGGCCTCACCTGCATCCTCCTGCCCTTACCACCCCTTCCAACAGTGGGCACCTGCATTTCTTTGCCCAGGCGTTTCCTATTGCCCTTGGCCTGGCAGCTAAAGGTGCTGGAGCATCAGCAATCCCCAGCAGCTTTCAACCACTGACTGGTGGGAGTTCGCGCATAAATAGTCTATCTGTGTTGATCCTCGGGGTGGATATCCCTGAGGTGTGGGTTCTACACTGTGTCCCAGAAATCCCCAATGGGATTAAACTTTCCATCTAATAAGATATAGTTCTCCTTATTACACATGAAGAAGTTCTCACCCTCTCTCCCAAAAGAGGAGAAGCACCATCCCAACAGGCATTGTATCCATTGCTAGCTATATTAATTGTTCCCCAGTTCTGTCATGTCCCACTGAATATTGTTATCGGAAGACCAAATTGTAAGACTAAATTTCAAAAACTTGTGTATATAAAACAAAACTATGAGAAGCATAAAATAGCTCAGATCCAATTAGCAAAACGTCATCAATGTAGTGAATCGGTATGATATTTTGTAGAATATCATGATAATTAAGATCTCTACAGATTATTGTTTATGGCAGAGAATGGAATTGATGTATTCATGGAGCACAACTGGGAAGGTAGACTGTTGTCCCTGCTAAGTAAAAACAAACTGCTTCTAACTGTCCGTGCACACTGATCTGGGGTGGGGGGAGGCATTAGACAATCCAGTAGACAATCCACTGCCTACTAAGTGCCTGGGGCCTTGTTGATGTGTTCCAGTAAAGATACTAAATCTGGAACAGCAACTGTCGTGGGAAGCATCACTGGTTACGTTTATACGAGTTCACATTTTTCAAGATCTATCTGATTTCCTCATAGGTCAAACTGGTGAGTTAATTAGGGTACGTGATAGGTAACTTATCCCTACTTTTTTCAAGTCTTTGAAAGTGACAGCAATCTTTGCAATTTCCCCAGTGACGTGGTATCACTTCTGGTTTGCCACAGCAATAAGAGGGGAAGTTCTAAGGGTTTCCACTCTGTCTTTCCTACCATAGCGATCCTCTTCCCATTGGTCGGAGAGCCAGTGTGAGGACTCTGCCGGTTGTCAAGTATGTCTATTTAAATGATAAATTTAGAAGCCGGGAAAATAACCTACAGGATGGATTTGTGGATGAACTGGGTCTACCGCGAATCTGACTTGAGCTAAGATTCTACTGCCTGACCACTGTAACCCCCACTTTGGGCTGCAGTGGTGTATTGGGTCTCCAGGAATAAGCTTCAGTTTAGAGCCAGTGTCTAGTTAGCTCTGAAATTTTCTTTCTCCTCCTAATAAAGTCACTCTAGCAAATGACTGGTGGTCCTTTTGGGGAACTCTTACAAGAAGATTTACTGTGCATATTTGAGGCAGTGTTGCAGGGCCGTTCTTCAAGGGTACCCCACCACTCCTTCAATCAAAGGGCTCTTACTGTGTGAATTGACCTAGGCTTCGAAATTGGGTGAGAGCCATGACTCTTTACTGTGGACATTAGGTCAGATTTTTGGCTATGAGACCTAGAGTCTTTTCCTGTTATAGAAATCAAGCAGTGCCCTCCTAGGGTGGCCATCTGTTTTATCCCTAGGATTCCATGATCAATTAATCATTACAAAGATCTTTGTGTACCAAGACATCTAGTTACTGGTACATCCCTGCTGCCATTAGATATACCCACCTGGTCTTTAGCAGTTAAGTAATACCATTTGTCCTCTGCTACTTCAGGATCCCATGATTTCCACTGAAATCAGGGAGCCCATATCAACAGTGACATTCCCTATAGTTGAACCTATCATTCAAAAAGAGCAACCCCAGAGCTTTCGAGAATATAGGTGCTCCCCTCTCAAATGTATTTCTCAATGCCTTAATCAAGGGAGTGTCTTCTGGGTGTTCTCATGGAACACAGTTGGTGGGTGGGTGTACAAGTTGTACATGACAAATCCAATCAAATCTTCTCATGTCTTCCATATAATTCCAGGCATATAAATCCAGGCTGTAGCCTCTCAATTTCATTAAATGTAGGTGACTGTTGAGTTCAAGTCTCAGTCAATCACCAAGTGAGCTGTTAGAGACACCTCCAGGGGTATGAGATAACAATAAATCTAGAGTCTCTAGTAGGTTCATCTACATCAATGAATTTGCCTACTGTAGTGTTATAGTCCACCATCCTTGGTCTAACACTCCACTCTTCAAATCCAGACCCACGCATGGGATCCCAGATTTCTGCTGATAGGTATTAGCAAAATTTTGTAATTCTTGGATATTTAAGCTGTTTCCTCCAGGATCATCATGTGTACCTGTCTCCATAAAGCATACTAATACCCTACGTGTGGGTTTAGTGGCAACTAGAGGTGGTCGTGGTGGGTCTTGAGGAGAGTGAGCATACCCTCTTAAGGCATTTGCCTTAGATGAAGTTATCACGGGGTTCAAGGAAAAAAAAAATGCTAGTGTCCTAATACACCAGGGGGAAAGCTACTGCTACTGATAATGGATGCTCAGAATGACATAGGGGTTCAAGATTGTCAGTTTCATCTGGATTCAATCAGATGTTTCCCTTTCACATTTTATGATCCCATTCTTTCCCGATCTAGTTTCACATGAACAACTCAATGAAGCTGTGAATTCTATTGTTATTGACATTCAGCCACTCATACAATTAAATTCTATATTTTCAGTCATATCAACCTTATGTCTTTAGGAAATAAAATATCCTTTTAACTTCTGTTCTTTTTTTGTTTTTTTAGAGTGGGGAGGGGCAGGAGAGAGAGAGAGAGAGAATCTCAAGCCTAGCGTGGAATCTGACACGGGGCCAGATTCCACGACCCTGAGATCATGACCTGAGCTGAAATCAAGAGTCGGATGCTCAACCCACTTAACTTCTATCATTTTAACTTCTCAGGCCATGGTTTGAACTGAACTTGGCATTTTTTTTCTCTATAAGCATTCCAGTCCACTCAAAGGAACATATCCCCCACTCTAGTCATTATCGTCATCATTACAGCCATAGAGTCAAGTGAATCATCTCACGGGGCTCCCTGGGCGCTTATTTCAGCTGGCTCTTCATCACAGTCGAGCACAGGTGATAGCTTATTTAATCAGCGCTGCATGCAGTGGATCACTCGCATCCCATTTCCCATTGGCGAGGAGCTCATTATTGCTCTCAAGCCCAAGGGTATGACCACACCAACACCAAAGTCCCATTTTTACAGGTCTGTCTCCGGAGACTACTCCTATCGCAGCCAGAGTCCATCAGGAGATAAAAACTACACAGAAATTGGAACAGAGAAAAATTAATATAAAATTAACCAAAAGAGAAGATTGGAGTAACAAAGAATTGGCTAGTGAGAAGTAAAGAACTTGCGAAGAATACAGGAATAGTGGATACAAGGCTCTGAGGGTAGTCCTACGCTTGGGACTAAGAGAGCGACCTAGGAAAGGCTCCCGGCCCCAGGGCTATGACCCAGACCTTGGAGAGGGCCAGTGGGATAGTGGATGAGCCTCTGAGTCCTGCATCTGCAGGATTTGCTGGACATTTGCCCTCAGGGGTCCCAGTGGGGAGCCATCTGCCTGGAGATGCGATGCCTTGGAGCTTGCTATAAAATTGCCCGGGTGGGGGGTGGTTCACAGGAAGGTACCTGGTCTGTAGCCTTCCACTCTGGAGGCACCTGAAGAGCTCCTGGGGAAAGCTGCTTGTCTCTGGGCACTCTGCAGGAGTTGGTGCTGGCTCTCCAGAGGCCGAGGGTTGGAGAAGCTGCCAGGCCCTGGAGAAGCCCCATACACTGCGGGAGAAGCTGCCAGGCCCTGGAGAAGACCCACACACATGGCTTCTCAGTGTGTGTCAGGAGCTGGGACCTGCTGAAGCCGCAGGTGCTACCCAGAGCCTGGTGCTGCATGAACCAGGCAGAGCTGTGGAAGCCTACCCGGGAGAGTGGGCTGGAAACAAGAAGAGAAACCCCTTCCTCCTTCAGGGTCCTGCCCTTGCCGCTCGTGACAAAACCTAACATTGTACCAGCTGGCAAAGGAGAAATAATTACAAGGCCCGCCTGCAGTATGGCAGACTCGGCAACAAGGGGTGGGACTAAGGCAGTAGATTTATAATTGGCACCCCGAGAAGACATGGTGAATTCTCTAAAGCTGCACTGATAGAACAGCCACGTGAAACCTGTGGCTAGAGGCTACTACAATTTATACTCATTAAAATTAAGTAAAGGGTTAAAATTCCCATCCTCAGTCACACTAGCCACATTTTAAGTTCTCAGTAGCCACATGTGGCTAGAGGCTACTACATTAGAACAGGGCAGATATAGAATATTCCATCACCAGACTTCATCACAGAAATTTCTATCAAACAGTTCTGATCTAATGTATCTTTTTTTTTAAAAAAAAGATTTTATTTATTCAAGAGGGAGAGAGAGAGAGAGAGCAGGGGGAGGAGAAGAGGGAGTGGGACAAGCAGACTCCACGCTGAGTGTAGAGCCCGACATGGGGCTTGATCTCAGGACCCTGAGATCATGACCTGAGCCGAAACCAAGAGTCTAACACTTAACCGACTGAGCCACCCAGGCGCCCTCTAATCTAATGAATCTTGATTGCCTCTTTGCTTTGGCTGCTAGAAATCTTGGAGATAAATTCAATCTCCAAGGTCAAGGATAAGGTTAATCTCTAGCAAAGTACAAGCCTATAATCCTACCCTTGGCCTCCTTCATCTCAATTTTCTAATCAATTCATTCTATCTTGCTCTATTCATTTTGGTAAAATATTTTAAAATATACATTTTGGAATTAGGATGGGCAAAATAAAAACTTTTGGGGTAGAATTCACTTATTTTATTTTATTTTAAGATTTTTTATTTATTTATTTGACAGAGAGAGATACAGCGAGAGAGGGAACACAAGCAGGGGGAGTGGGAGAGGGAGAAGCAGGCTTCCCGCGGAGCAGGGAGCCCGATGCGGGGCTCGATCCCAGGACCCTGGGATCATGACCTGAGCCGAAGGCAGATGCTTAACGACTGAGCCACCCAGGCCCCCCAGAATTCACTTATTTTAAAAGCTGGGTGAGTCCTTAGAGATCAACCAGCTCATTTCCAAACACAGAAGTCAAAGTCCAGAGAGTGAAAGTAAGTCATCCAGAGTCAGAGAGTCAGAACCGGAATGGTGATTCAGGTCTCACGACTCCCACCCCAGGTCTTACGGCGCAAGACTAGCCTGTGTCCAAGATTTGAAAGACAGGGTAATGTCATCCAAGGAAATAATTAGACCTGAGATTTGAACCATGATTCATGGCTCTGCTTTGAGGCTCAGTGGCTCAGAGGAGAAGGGGTATATAAGCAGGTACAGGGAGGGGTGGTGGTAGCCCAGGACAGCCATGTCAGGGTCACTGTCATCCTTACATTGGTCTCTTCATTCACGGACGGGGCTAGTTGTTCCTCTGCCACCATGTTTACACCTCAGGTGTGCCTTGACTCCAACCTGCCCTGCTGTCCTCCTGTGACTCTCTGTTCCACTCTGTCCCCAGTGATGCCTCTGTGCCCTCACCTGACACTGTCCCTTATGAAACTGCAAGGCCACAGCATGCTGTGATTGGCAGGAGTTGCAGATAAGTATGTGAAAGCTGTCTGTGTATACATATGGCTCATATAAATAACATGGAGAGAGGTGAGGGGCCAGCCCTCATGCTGTGGGGCATTTTGTGTGTATACTCACCCGTGGACCAGTTCTTAAATCTGCCTGCTTCTCTATCCCTACCACCCCACCCCAAGCACAGACTTGTCATCTCTTATCTCTGACATGTAAAAGCCTTCTAATGGTCCCCCAGCCCTAATTATTTCCTTTCTGTAACAAACACTTTTTTTTTAAAGCATAATTCACACACAGTAAAATTCCCTCTTTTTCACGTACAGTTTTGTGAGTTTGACAAATACACAGTCAGGTAACCATCACCTTAATCAAGATATGTAGAACAGTTCTGTGACCCCCAAAAGTTTCCCTGTGCCCCTTTACAATCAAGCCCTCCTTCCCTCTATCCCTTGGCAGCCACTGATCTGTTTTCTATCTGGAGCTTTGGCTTTTCTCAAATAGCATGTAAATACAACAATACAGTAGGTACTCTCGAGTCTTCTCTCACACAGCATCATTCTTATGAGATTCAGCCACGTCGCTGCATGTATTTGTGATTTGTTTCTTTTTGCTGTTTAGTAGTGGGCATTTTGTTTATCCCTTGAGCAGTCAGGGGGCATGTGGATTGTTTCCAGGTTTTAGTGATTTTGTACAAAGCTGCTGTAGACATTGGCCTCCAGTGTGTGTGTGTGTGTGTGTGTGTGTGTGAACATAATGGTCGATTTCACCTGGGCAAATACCTAAAAATGGGACTGCTGGATTAGATGGTAATAAAAGTATTTTTTTTAAGATTTTATTTATTTTTGAGAGAGAGAGCACGAGAGGGGTGAGGGTCAGAGGGAGAAGCAGACTCCCTGCTAAGCCGGGAGCCTGATGCGGGACTCGATCTGGGACTCCAGGACCATGACCTGAGCCGAAGGCAGTTGCTTAACCAACTGAGCCACCCAGGCGCCCCAAAAGTATTTTTAACTTTATATGAAATTGCCAACTGTTTTCCAAAGTCATTGTACAATTTAACATTCCCGCCAGCAATACGGGAGAGTACTAGTTGTTCCACATCCTCATCAGCACTTGGTATGGTCTTTTTTTTTTTTTAATTAGAGGGTTCTTCAAAAAACTCAGATTTGATCACTTCATACCCTGGCTGGAAATCTGTTATTGCTTCTTATTGCTCAGAATTCTCAAGGCAGCCTTCAAGGTTCTGGAATTTTACCCACCGAGTTCTTGCTCTCAGACCAAATGTTACCATTTTTCCTCACATTAGAGTGAATCCCTCTTAGGCTGCCATGTATCGATGACAACTGAAATAAGATAATTAGCCTGGTAACTGGATGCTGGATATCTCTCTCCCTCATTAGAACATCTGCTCCACAAGGGCAGGGGCCCATCTGTCTTGTCACTCTGTATCTGCGGAGCCTGCACACAGTACGTGCTTGAGGAGGGTCTCTTGGTGAGAGAGCTCATTTCCTTGTCTCAGCCATCTGAACGGAGGGATGCTTATTTTTGTTTTACAGAAAGGCTCAGGGAGGTGCAGCAAGTTGTCTGTGTCACTCAGCTGGAACCAAGATTTGAGTCTTGATCATTCTGAAGCCATTCTTCTTCCCCCAGTCATCTGGTCTGAAGGCCCTCTGCTGCCATGTTTATCAATGGCTGGGAGGAACTGGATCCAGGAGGAGGGAGCCACCTGCTGAGAGCCACTCAGACACTCGCCTCTCTGTTGGTTTTCTCTTCACTGTAAAGGTCTGCATGTTTCCAAAGCCAGTGAACCGAACTGTGGAATCAGCTGGAGCCTGACTTTTGTCCCAGGGACATTTTCCTCAGGTCACCTGGGAAGACAAAACAGAGGCGGGAGAGGTCATTCAGGCTTGTCATATACCTAATATCATTGACTCCCCCACGCCAGCCCTGCATCTTCACCCATTTCACCGTGGAGAGAAGGGCCAGTCAAAGGAAAAGGCCTGCCCTAAGTCACACAGTGAGTGCTGCCATTTTCATTCATCTTAGGGGATGACCAGTTAGGAGAAAGGGAAGGATGCCATCCAGATGTCATTGTGTATCAGTGTCACACAGAGGGCTTCTTAAAACCCAGATTTATGGCTCCACCCTGAGAGAGTCTGATTCAGTGGGTCCGGGTGGGGTCTGAGAATTTGCATTTCTAACAAGTTCTCTGGTAAAGCTGGGGACCACACTTTTTTTTTTTAAAGATTTTATTTATTTATTTGAGAGAGAGAGAATGAGAGAGAGAGCACATGAGAGGGGGGAGGGTCAGAGGCAGAAGCAGGCTCCCTGCCGAGCAGGGAGCCCGATGCGGGACTCGATCCCGGGACTCAGGATCATGACCTGAGCCCAAGGCAGCCGCCCAACCAACTGAGCCACCCAGGCGCCCTGGGGACCACACTTTGAGGACCACTGCCTTGTGGTCTCCTCATTTCTTCAGTCCAGTGGGGGCTCTCACTATGCCTGGAATCCTAATAATAATAATGACCATGTCCCACATTTTGTTGAGCTGTTACGATGTGCTTATGCTCTTATGACTTCACACACAATAACTCCCTTAAACCCACAATATCCCCATTTTCCACATGGGGAACGTGAGGCACGGAGATGTTAGGTGACTTGCTCAGGGTTGTAGCACCTCTAAGAAGCAGAGCTGAGCTTTGAAGCCAGGCAGTCTGGCTCTAAGCCCACTCCTCTGGATACCACACTACAGTGCTCCCTGCTCATCAGCACCTGCCCTTCCATCAGGGACTAAGGGAGCCAGGTCTACCCGAATATGATTCAGGGCACAGGCCAGAGGTCATGTTCACCATGTGGTTTACAACAACCCTCCCCCCGACCTCCATTTAGTTCTTGGGCTACATTTAAATGGAATGCAGACCTTCCCCCAGAGTCTCAACAGAGTGACAGTTGACACATCTGCCGGCATTAAGAAAGCCGGTCTCCAGCATAACCCTACTTGTTGACAACTCCTCAGCTAGACGCAATCAGCAATTACGCACTGTCAGAGGCTTATAAATAGCTTCCCTCTTGGAGTTGGTGGCTCCGGAAGGCAAAGGTGTCTTGAAGGGGATTCTGTAGCGACAAGCTGGTGATGACACACAAGGGCTGGGAGAACAAAGCTTTATATTGAACAGCGGCCAAAAATAACTCTTTTATGATGGGAGGAAGAGCCATTGGAACTTCATGGTGGTGGGGAAAAAATGCAGATGTCAACTTTCCCGAGGCTGTTATGAGTGGCTAAAAGTGACACATTTCGCTGCCTAGCCCCAGAGAACATCAGAGGGAAGTATAATGTCAGAGCTGGAGAGATTTTTAAAGATGTAGAAGCCACCCCCTTCCTATCGGGAATTCGAGGCCCAGTGAGGGGCAGGTCCTGCTTAAGGTCCCACAGAGAAGCCGTTGTTTTGGCCTCCTGACACAGTGAGTGGGCTCCGGGGGCTGGGAGGTGAGCTCCAGGTTGTCTAGGCAGAGCGAGGCACTTAGGAGAGGCTGATCAAAGGTGGGCTTACGGTAGAGACCAGTTTTGTCTTACTCTGTCCAACTTGCAGAGTTGGGGACATTTCGAAGACATGCATTTTATCAGGTTATTCCCCTGTTCAAAAACTCCCAATGGCTTCCCATTGGACAGGAGGAAGTCCAAACCCTTGTGGAATGGATCAAGTTCAAGCTCACACGGGGCAGTGCAGCATGGTGGTTAAGACATGGACCATGGAGTCAGAGAAATGTGGGTTCGAGGCGTGGCTCTGCCACTTATTAGCTGTGTGACCTTCAGTAAGTGACTCAGTCTTTCAGATGTTCAGCCACAAATTGGGCAAAGCAGCTAAGCTCACGTATTTAAGAGGATCAGATGCGCTAACACAGTGAAGGTACTTTGCAGAATGCTTGACTCATAGTGCTCTGCTATTAATATTACTATTACTTATTCTACATATGACACTTGAGGCCCTCCTTGACTCGGTCCCAGCCTACATCTCCAGCCTCATTTCTTTTCCTGCTTCGCTATCACATGTAGGTAGGATTTGTCATGTCTCCTCGGTGCTAGGCTCTCTGTGCTTTCTGCCTCGACAGCCCTTCCTTCTCCTGGCTTTTAAGACTCAGCTCTGGTGTCTCCTTCCCTGGGAAAATTTCTTGACTCTTAGCTGGTGCTCTGACGCTTCTTCTGTGAAGAAGAGGGTCAATCACAGTGGTTAAGAACAGGAGTTTCGGGTTTTTGGCAGCCTGAGCCTGAGTCCTGATTCTGCCAACTTGTTTACTTGCTGTGCAACCTGGGGACGCACCTCCCGAAGCTCCCGTTTCTGTAGGGGTGTGACGACAGTGACCTCGGGATTTTTGTGACATGATCCCTCTCAAGGGCTTAGCACAGGCTCAGGCACATAGTAAGTACTCAGTTATAGTACTTATTAACTACCATGAGATAGTTGTTATTTTAACAAGGAGTAACTGGGCTCTTAAGTACCTGACTAGGTTGCTTTGTCATCCGGACTTCACCCTGGGCTAGTGTCTCATCTATAGGCTACATCTCCTGGGCTTTTACGTATAAAGCAAGTCTGTGTCTTCGCCCATCTATCTGCCACCCCTCCATCCCCCCCATCCATTCCCCCTACCCGTTCTTCCAGCCACCAGCCACCCATCCATCCACTGCACATCTATCTGGCCACCATCCACCCCTTCTGCTATCCACTATCCTTCTCTCTATCCCTCATCTTCCATTCACGCACCATCTACCCTCTCTCCTCCTTCCACCCACTGTATGCCATCTACCCATCTTTCTATCATCTCCACCCACCGTGCTTCAGAACCGTGGAGATGTGGGCAGAAATCAGTGAAGGCAGTGGGACGTCACAGAAAGATCGGGAACTCTGGCATCAGATAGGCCTGAATTCTAAGCCAGGCTGACTTCGTGACATTTCCTCCCTGTGAGAATTTGGCAAGACACTTCTCAAAGCACATCTGTCTGTAACAAATGTCCTCACTCTGAACATTTGAACGTGTATATGTATATATATGTTTACTTGAGCATCTCCTGGGGCTTGAGTCCCTGCTGAGTCCCAGCTGGAGATGAATGAGTTCCCATCTGACCGTGTGGAGCTCACATCACTGCCTACAGTGTACACCTGGGTGTTGATGCCCCCTTGAAACATCTTTGATGGAAGACCCCTTTCTAATTGTTGGGCATTATTATTTTGCTTGCCCCTGATTTTGTCCCCCTTTCCCAACCTAGTTGTGAGGTCCTGGAGAGCAGGGACAATTTTCTTGGCCCTTGTATCTGCCTCCATGTCTAGTACCATGCTTCTGCCTGGAAGCCATCCATGATTGCTTATCTACCTTTGTCATCCCTGGACTGTCTGCAATAACAATAACAACAACAACAACAACAACAATAATAATAGCTAATACTTATTGAAGACCTACTATGTGCCAGGTTTTGCCCCTGTATTCATGATTTCCTTTGAGCTTTACCACGATGCCACACAGCAGGTACTTTTTAACCCCTATTTCACAGAAGAGGGAACCGGGGCTCAAAAAAAGCCAAGTCACTGGCCCAGGATTACAAAGCTGCTAATTGGCAGAGCCAAGGGTGAAGGCAGCAGCCTGACGCCAGAGCCCGCGTTCTTCTCCACGACACTGCACCACCTCCTCTGCTCTCGGAGAGACAGATAGGACTATATTTGTCCCATTTGCGTCAAAGGATAGTCTGAACACAATAAAATGAAATAGCTGGAGAATGCTTTTTTTTTTTTTTTATAAGAAGTAAGGAGTTCAAAGGAAAAGCATTGTCATTAAACCTTGGGGATTTCCAGAACTTCCTTAATAATGCAGATCCCCTGACATTATCAGCCGGCACCATCTCCCCTCGATAAAGCCTCCCAAGGGAATGGCGTTGAGAAACTAGTGGTAATTGGGAGGAAATTGCTCCTCGTGAGTCTTTCTGTGGCAACCTTAAATCTCTTGTCTTCCAGATAAAGCCAGTTTCCGAGAAGTTCAGTTTTGGTGCCTCGTTTGAAGGCATGACAGAGAAGTGAGAAGTAGTGATCTTTTTGGGATTTGCGGTACTGGGGAGCTGGGTCTTCGTATTGGCTGTCTCCCCTTTTAGACCCGAGGATCACCTCTGTCCGGGGCTGGGCTGCATCTATTTCTGTACTTCTGGTTCATCGTAGCTATTCCAGATTGTGCTAGCAAATGACTCCTAGGGAGGACCCTATCTGCGATGATGCTTAAAGTAACCAGTACTGCCAGGAGGAAAGGGCTTTATGCAGGACTGGGTGGGCGGCTGCTTCACTGGCAATAGAAGCAGAGTTAACCCAAATCACACCACTTCGAATGGGTGCTCCTGTAAAGGGAGCTCTAACCCAAAGGAGGTAGGGAAAAGGGCAGAGGTCCACTGGTCAGGCATCCAGATTCAACAGTCGGGGCAAGACCTCTTTCTGTTCCAATCCCTTGCAGACAGCATCAGCTGGGGCCACCTTATCTGGCACTGACAAGAAAAGAGCACAGCTCATTAGCTGGGCGATGACTTTCCTGCCAAATCAAGAGAAACTCGAAACAATGGAATTATGCATCCATTAAAGAGAATGCGGCAGATGCTCGTGACAGTTATCATTTGCTATGTCAGGAACTCTCATACGCACTTTGCAGGCATTATCTCATTTAATTCAACGGGCTCATGAGGTAGGTTCTATTATTATCCCTCTTGACAGAAGAGGCACTTGAGAAGTTGAGTCGCCTGCCCAAATGGATCACGTGGATCAGTCTCCGGAGGCCAATCCCTCATCCCCCAGCCTTTTATTGTGAAAAATTTCAAACTTACAGCAAACTTGCAAGACTTGGGCAACGAACACGCACATAACCTTTACCTAGTTTCACCAATTGCCAACAATTTGCCATATTTGTACCATACTCAAGAATCACAATGGTAACACTTTAATTAATACATTCCATCCATTCTGTATTCAGATTTGCATCCGATATTCACATTTCCCCAGTTGTCCCCGAAATGTCCCTTCCAGCTGGTTTCCTTCCAGTCTAAGATCCCGCTACATTCGATTGTCATATCTCTTTGGTTGCCTTCAATCTAGAACAGCTCTCAGCTTTTTTTTCCCCCCTCTCATAACATTGACATTTTTGAAGAGTCTAGAAGACTATGTCACATTCTGGATTTGTCTATTTCTTCCTGGCTAGATTCGGGACGTGCAGTTTCAGCAGGAATGTCTTGCAAGTGATGGTATGCTTGCTAGTGCATCACAGAAGTGTGTGGTATTAGTGCGTCCCTCACTGATGAGGCCAAATTCGAGCCTTTGATGAAAGCAGTAGTCATTGGATTTCTCACTGGAAAGAACCCTCCTCGCCCTGTATGTAAGTAACCTGTGGGGTGCTTCTTGGAGGCTGCATGAATACCTTGTTCTTCACACAGGTCCGTCTACTGCAAAAAGAGACTTATATGTACAGACACGGGATGTGTCCACGGTACATTATTAAATTAAAAAAGCAAAAGGCAGCGTTGTGTGGATAATTACAGCCTTCCTTCCTTTGTAAGTGATTATGCATGTGAGTAAATGCATCGGAGGAGGGTGTTGCCTGGAAAAGGACTGGTCCGGCTGAGCTGTTTATTTGAGCGAAGCTGTGAGTATTGATGTGCCTTTTCTCATAACGCTGTTCATTTTTCCACAGTGGAATCTTCCAGTTGCCCAGTGGGGGAAAGCCTGACTCTCTCAGAGTAGAGAGGACAGCTGGGCCTCAGCCTTCAGATTATACCTCTCACTTAACTCCGCTCCTTCCTGGCTTCTGGATGGAGACTCCCACAGCCAAAGTCTCTTGCCTCAACCCCACAAAGACACCCTTTAATCTTCTGCCTGGGTGAGGGGTCCTCCCGCAGAGGCCTCTAATAGCTGCTTTTTACAGACTTCTAACACACAGGCCATTTCCTGCCCTGTCTGCACCCTGTTTTAGGAAGCACCTGACACCTCTCATTCCTGAGCCTTTTGGGGAATCCAGGCACAAATTAGATGGCTTGCCCGCTCTCTTCTGCTTCGCACAGGTTTCAGCTATCTTAGCTCTGCTCTGACAGTCACCATTTGTCCATTTGCTGTGGCACCTCTGTGTTTGATGGCCGTTGTCCTCTCTCTCCTTCGCCTCACCTTTGTGGCTCAGCTCTTTTATCCCTTTCCTTTCACTGTAGTGGGAATTTGCAAGGGGGCATGCCCACGGGCTTCTTCGGTTACGCTTAACCCCAAGTCCTTGGAGAGTTTTGTATGGTTTCAATTTTTAACATGAGCCCTTAGTTTGCAAAATAAACTAAAATATTATATATATATAATAACATTTAGTAAAAATAAATATAATTCATATTTTATTTTTTAAACATATATTTTATTTTTTTTAATTTTTTAATTTTTTTTAAAAGATTTTATTTATTTGACAGAGAGAGACACAATGAGAGCGGGAACACAAGCAGGGGGAGCAGGAGAGGGAGAAGCAGGCTTCCCGCCTAGCAGGGAGCCCGATGCGGGGCACGATCCCAGGACCCCGGGATCATGACCTGAGCCGAAGGCAGACGCTTAACGACTGAGCCACCCAGTTGCCCCTAAAACATATATTTTAAAGACACCACCTACAAGAGGCATCCTAGGAGCCTGCTGATTGCAAGGGAGAGAAATTCACCTGGAACCTGTTTAAGTAAAGGAGAGGATTTATTGGCTCACATAACCAAGATGTCCAGGGTGAGGGCTTGGGAACTCCATGGACACCAATAACGTCATTAGGACATTCTCTTTCCATCTTTGGTTTCCTGTTACAGCCTTTCTCTATTGCTCGGCATCGGCACATTTTTCCACCTGCAAAATGGGGCTGTCAGGAAGCATGATTGATGGAAAGAGCTGGCAATTAATGCACTCAGCAAACAGAGAAGGTTTCTGAAATCCTAACCAGTAATAAGCATAATTGCTTTTCAAAAATCTACCCAAAGCCCCCGCCCCCAAGAATAGGCAGACAAAGAGGCAGAGGAGAGCGTTCAGCTTTGCACCAGAAGCTGCCTGAGTCGAGAAGATGGGAAAGGATCTGGGTGAATGAGTCAGTTGCCAGCCCTGGTACAGGCTGATCTCTACCCGTGTCCGGAGGAGCTGTGAGTCACTCAAGAGCTGCTCAGGGTGCCCTAGTTCTCCAGGCTGAGCGCCTGGGGGTACTGGACAGAGAGGTCTCAGGGTCACAAGAGGCTCACCTTTCAGGCCGATGCGGACATGTGTCTGTGACCGATTTCTCCAGCTGTCAGGAGCTGAGCTCTGTTTGGCCAGCTGCAGGACGAGGATGTGGCCTCTTGGCACAGCCATTATTGGGATAATGGGAGGACGTGGGATGGTCAGCGAGAAACACAGAAATCTGCAGGAGGGAAGGCCTGGGGCAAGAAGATGTGCTTTAAGTTTAGGGTGAGTAGATGGTTCTTGTTGCTGGGGGCAGCATCCCTGAGGGTTTCTTGGCCGAAAGTAAGCGGAGGACCGCAGACAAATGATGGTATTTCTTTTAGCCTCAGTTTTCTCATCTATAAAATGGGGCAGCGTCAGCCCCCTTACCTTATAGATATTGAAAGCCTAGAGAACATTTTATTTTCCACTTCTTTCCTGTTCTGTGTGTGGAAATAAATACCTTGATAAGCCTGTGCAGGATGAGAGCCACATACCCGTACGAGGGCATGTTGAAACCACCCAGGGCCTTCCTATGCTGCTCTGTGGACAGAGAAGGATGATTTTGCTCCTGGGAGGAGGAGAGAAAACAAGAAACGGTGAAGTTGGCCAGACCGTGTGTGCTGTAAGCCACTTGCCTACTTTCTGTGGCTGTCGGGTCTGTAAGCGAAGAGGTTGAGTAGGGAGGGGATGAAATGGAGATTTTTCTGCATATATTTTATTTTGCATATATTAATTATATATATATAATATATAATATATATATTTCTTTACCTTTGGCAGAAATCCCGAGGGAGGACGTCATAGCCACGAAACTGAGGTCTGAGCAAAGCTCTCTGTCTACCAGAGGGGGCCCCAGCAGAAGGGGCCACATATGATGTCCCAGGAGGTCAGATGCTATAACCAACAGATGGTGTTGGGCACAATGCTTGATCATTACTAATAGAGGGAGGCTCTATTACTGTAGCTACTATTATTTAAATTATCACCACAAATAGCACTCTTGTTACTCCCCGCTGCTGCTCAGGGATTGGGAGCTGTGGGTCTTGAGCCAGGCTACCCTCACAGGCTTTGCTTCTTCCCTGGGAAATGCAATTAATGGAAGGAAGTGAAATGCATCGAGCCTCCCTAGCGATCAGGAAGATGAAACAAAACAAAAAACAAATGGAAGGTGAACCATGAGAGACTAGGGACTCTGAGAAACATACAGGGTTTTAGAGGGGAGGGTGGTGGGGGGACGGGTTAACCCGGTGATGGGTATTAAAGAGGGCACGTTCTGCATGGAGCACTGGGTGTTGTATGCAAACAATGAATCATGGAACACTACATCAAAAACTAATGATGTAATGTATGGTGATTAACATAACATAATAAAATAAAAAAAAGAACTATAGGTGATAAAATGTAAAAAAAATAATTGAAAACCACAAAATAACATTTTGTCTGTTTGGTAAAGATTTTGTTTTTAAAGTTTTAGTATCAGTATAGGTCCTGGTGGGGAGAAATCAACAGTCTTAAATCATGTAGGTGGGAGTAGAAGTTGCTACAACTTTTCATGAAGGGAATCTGACCAAAAAAAAAAAAAAAGCATCAAGAGCATTAAAAACATGCGTGTCCTTTGACTTAGCAATTCCACGGCCAGATATAATATTTAGTGGATACTTGCAAAGATTTAATTAAAGGGCATGCTAGACTGACAGTTGCAGTGAAAAACTGAAAATAGCTTAATGTTCAGCAACAAATTCTTAAATAAATAAGGGTGCATCTGCTGATAAGGCTAAGCAGTCGTTCTAAATGATGTGTTTGGAAGTGTATTCATTTGCATAAATACAAAGTTAATTGGAGAAAACCAGGGAACAAAACTGCATGTGTTGTATGATCCCTGGAGTTGACATGAGCTTTTCATCTCCTCAGGATATTTGGGGCAGGCCATGTCATGACAGGATGCCCTGGGCTCCTCACTCAAGCTGGGCCAATGAAGGCCATCCCTAAGATGATGCTAAAACCCTCAGGAGAGAAGCAACTCTCTTTCTATAGGCCTAAGGCCTGACAACCACACATGCCAAGAGTTCTGGCATCCCTTTTTGCCTCCATGTGGGAGGGTCTGCCTGAAATGAAATCAAACAAGGGAAAGTAGAATCAGGAGGTGTGGGAAGACGATTCAGATGACAGTCATTGAGCCCTTGGATCCACCTGCTCCTGAAGTCAGCCCCTAGGATTTTCTTTCTTTCTTTTTTTTTTTTTTAAGATTTTATTTATCTATTTGACAGAGAGGGAGAGAGAGAGAGTGAGCACACAAGCAGGGGGAGCAGGAGAGGGAGTAGCAGACTCCTTGCTGAGCAGGGAGCCTGATGCGGGAGTCGATTCCAGGACTCCAGGATCATGAAGCCTCTAGGATTTTCAACTCTATGAGCCAATGCATTTCTTTTATTGTTTACATTAGTTTGAATTGGATTTCTCTCACTTTAAAGTAACAAAGACTTGACTAAAACAAGCCCAGTTTTATAAAATTCAGTAACAAAAAACTCAAAATTCATTAAAAAAAAGTATTGGGGCTCCTGGATGGCTCAGTAGGTTAAGCGTCTGCCTTCGGTTCAGGTCATGATCCCAGGGTCCTGCTCCATAGGAGGCCTGCTTCTCTGTCTCCCTCTGCCCGCCCCCCCGCCCCCGCTTGTGCTCTCCCTCTCTTGCTCTCTCTATCTCAAATAAATAAATAAAATCTTAAAAAAAGTATTCATAAAAGTAGACACCAAGATGTTGATTGTGATTTTCTCTGGGTGGTCAGGGCTATGTTGTTGCTTATTGTCTTCTTTTTATTGGAATATTGTAGTAAATTTAAAACATGTCCAACCCCCTCCCCACCACCAAACCCCAAACATGTCCACAAATTCTTTGATACCTCTGCCAGCAAAAGATGGGGTCTCTGTTCTCTCCCACTGAATCTGGAGGACCTTAATGACTGAATGCTCTCCAGAGTGTGGTGGAAATTAGGCTATGTGACTTCCAGTGCTAAGTCATAAAATGCTATGAAGCTTTGGTCCAGTTCTTTTGGGACACAAGCCTTGGAGCCTGGAGCTTCCATGTAAGATGTCTGAGGCAGCCATGTTATGAGGAAGCCCAGGCCACACGGATAATCCCTATGTATGTGTTCTAGCTGACAGCCCCAGCTGAGGTCCCAGCTAATAGCCAGCCAGCATCAAGGACCAGACATTTAAGTTCAGATATTTCCAAATAATTCTGCCCCCAGCAGTCAAGTCAGTCCCAGCCTTGGGGTCTTCCCAACTGATGGCCCATGGTGGTGCAAATATATATCTTGCCCACTGTGTCCTTTCCAGATTGTTGACCCACAGAATGTGGGAGCTGCGCAATTTTGGAAAGGGTTGTTACACATCAATAGATAGTTGAAACCTAGATATTTCTGGTTATTCTGCAATGAACAAGGTTTGTTTTATATTTAAGAATTGAAAAAGAAACACCAACAGGAAAGGTTATTCTCAAAAGTCGCAGACATAAAAACAAACAAACAAAAAACCCACAGCACCATCTGAGAACAGAAATTGTTCTCGCATCTACCTGTTTCTCCAGGTCAGGGTGACAGATATTGTTTGACCTTATATTCTACTGCTCTCTGGGAGGGGGAGCAATATGAATGAGTCAATGTGATCTTTGTGATCCCTGATATTCTGAATTATTGAGTTCTTTGAAGCAGCTGTCTTATCAAACAGGTTAAAGCAATTTCAGCCTAATTGCAAATGTGGACAAATCCTTGAAAAACAGTCTGGCAGCATGTAGTATATGCATTAGGATGCTTATGTTTGTAAGTAAAAACGAAATGCAACTCAGGGGTGCTTGGCTGGCTCAGTCAGTAGAATGCGCAACTCTTGATCTTGGGGTTGTGAGTTTGAGCCCCACATTGCAGAGGTAGAGATTACTTAAAAACAAATCTTAAAAAAAAAAAGCAACGTGGTTTAAACGAGAGAGGGCATTTATTGACTAACAAAACTCAAAAGCTGAGAGGTAGAGAAGTTTCAGGTGAGGCTTAATCCAGCAGCAATGTGACCAGGGTCAGTTTCTTTTTGTGCATTTCCCTCCTTTGCTTCCTTGCAGGAGGGAGGGGGTGGTGTGCTAATCCTTATTAAGCAATGGGACTTCCCCTTATGGCCACAGAATTGATTATTACCAGCATAGGAGCTCTATGCTTTCTGGCTCTGGTCAGAGTCATGCATTTTCCTGATAGTGAAAAAAAGGTGTTGAATCTGAGTCTGGTTGGCCCCATGGGCCTAACTTTGATCATGTAATTATCCTTAAATCCATCGCTGCGTGTGGCAGTGGGTGGGTGTGGGGAGCGATAGGATATCCTGATTGGATTAAACCGAAAATTTACTCAAGGGATTAAGGGTTGGTCAATCTTACCTAAACTCTGTGGGTGGCATATCCCACGTCTTATAAAGAAGAGGGAAAGGAAAAGTATGGAGCAAGACACATCTTACCTACAGCAAGAGACACATGAATCTTTATGTCCTTGTCCCGGTAGCCCTACTTCTGGGGGAATGTTCTAAAACCCAAGAAAAGGCTTATTTATGGAGATGCTCGCTGTTATTTACAGGAGTAAAATTCCAGAAGCATCCTCAGTGTGCAATTCACCCATTTATTTCCATTATTAAGGCCTTTTACAATGGGATAGACATTTGTATTAGACTCTGGGGACACAAGCAAGTAATAAGACACAATCTGGATGTAACACTCAAGGTTCAGAGGGGACAGTTTTCCCAGGGCAGTCAGTGTGACTATAGCAGATGATCAGTGCTATGGGAGCTCAGAGGAGGCACACCCAACTTGGGTTTTGAGAATGACAATAGGAGGGCTTCCTGGAGGAAGAGAGACCTAACGGACCAGTGAGAGTTAACCACACAAGAGGAGTGGCAATGGTGCAGGGGTGGTGGGGGGATGGAGGGGAAATATTTTCAAACTACCAATGACTGGGTCCTCCCCACAGATTTGTTTTCTGTTGGTCTGGGGTAGGACCTGGGCATCGTTTGCCTTTGGGGAGCCCTGTCATTATTTAAAATAAATGGCTGGATGGGCTCTTTGGGGTGGATAGGATATGAGACCCTCAAGAGCATCACTTAACTATGGAGAGGTGATTGCTCTACTGTGGGAACTGAGCAAAGCAGGAGCATCTCTTCTGGTTCTGAAATGAATTAGGAATGGTGATGGTGTAGGGGGCTATCCATGTGCTCCCCACTCCCCTCCTTTTTAAAAAAATTTATTTATTTATTTATTTGTCAGAGAGAGCGCACAAGCAGGGGGAGGGGTAGAGGAAGAAGCAGGCTCCCTGCTGAGCAAGGAGCCCCATGTGGAACTCCATCCCAGGACCCTGAGATCATGACCCCAGCCGAAGGCTGACGCTTAACGACTGAGCCACCCAGGTATTCCTCCCCTCCTTCTTTCCCACCCCGTTCCCTCCCTCTCTCCCTCCTCACTCCCCAACCTCCCCACTCCCTCCCTCCCTTCTTCTCTCCTTATAGAGTGCCTAGCAGGGTCAGGCTCTTTCCAGCCAGCACAAAACCCTACAGGACATCTCCCCATGGACGTGCCTCTGGATTCATTGACCATTTTCTGTGATTGGACTGCTTGTGGAGTCCACGGCATTGGGGGGGGGCTGCCTGTGGGGTTTGCCAAGATATCAGAGACAGTGGCCCCAATACAGTCAACAGAGGGGACCAGACACAGCCCCATGGAAGTCACAGGAACTTGGTGGGGGCGGGGGACTTCTGTTTCCATAGGCTGTGGAGTGGGAGGTTCCAGGCTCTTTGGGGGCAGCAGGGCAGCATGCCACTGGAGCTGGGACAGAGGAGTCTGGCACCCTTGGGAGGTGCATGTCATTCACTTGACTCTGTGGTGCCAGAGGGAGTGGTGAGTGACAGGGCAGGAGAGCGCACTGGTCATCAGGTCAGCCCGCTTAGCGCGTTTGGACTTCATCCTGAGGGCGACGAGGAGTCAATGCCTATATCTGATCTTGCTGGGGCCTGATCAGATCTGTCCCCCAGATGATCCCAGCGCTGCTGTGTGGAGGACACCTCACCCCCGGCAGACCTGACCTCTGTCTTGGGGCACTGCCGCTCACGAGCCAGAGGTCTCGGGTCAGTGGCTTTGCCTCTCTGAGCATCAGGGTCCTCATCTGTAAAATAGAGGTAAAAAATGTTTACCCACTTTGGGTTGTTGGGAGGATACCTCGAATGTGATAAGGTGAATAAAGCCAGAGAGCATCATGCTTAAGAGGACTGACGACCGTGAAGCCAGGTGGCCTGGTTTGAATCCTGGCTCTGTCTTTACCGGCTGTCTGACCATGGCAAGTTTTCTGACCTCTCTGTGCCTCAGTTTTCCCAACCACAGAATGGAGATACAATCGTTTCTCTTTCCTAGAGTAGTTATGAAGATTAATATTAGTAAAATGTTAAAAACAGTGATCAGCCATGGAATGAATAAATCCCGGTAATAAAAGACACAGCATAAGGAATGGAGTTGATGATATTATAATAGCAATGTATCCCCGGGGACGGGGGGTCGCTATACTTGCAGTGAGCATAGCGTCATGTATAAACTTGTTGAATCACTATGTTGTACACCCAAAACGAATGTAACATTGTGTGTCAACCATACTCAAAAAAACAAAACAACAAAACAGTGGCCAGGGAAGTGTTTGCTAAAGAAGTAAAGTAGCCGAGAGGGCGTCGGAGGGGAAGTGAGTGGCCCAGAGGTGGATGGCAGGTGAGTGACTTCAGAGCCTGATCAGAGTTAAAGCCTTTCTCTGTACAATGCCTTTCGAGTTAGACTGTTCATCCCATCATTACTGCTATGAACCTTTTCTCTAACGTGAGAGAAGAGCACAGATTCGAACCATAAGCATCACACAGTACTGCTCCTAGGAAACACCCGGCGCTTAGCAATGATTAATGATCAAAGAAGCAATGTCCCCAGGAGGATCATCGCAGTTAAGTAAAGAGTGCTGGGAGGGTGCTAAAGAAATCCTGGGGTGGGTCTGCGACCCCCTGGGTCTGCATTTGTATTCTGAGTTCGAGGCTTGGCCCCACAGATTTGTAGAAGTGTGACCTTGAACAAGTCACTTAATGTCTGTGTGTCTCACTTTCTTCATTTGAAAAATGGAGAGAATGTAATAGTATCTTCCCTAGGGACGTTGTGAGGAATAAACTAGCACACGCACCCGGCACACACAGTACGCTGGAAAAAGTATTAGCTATGATGATAATGGGGACGATGATGGAGATTCTTGAGTGTTTAGTCTGTGCCAGGCTTTACCTTCATTGTCTTATTCCAGACTCACACAAACTCCAGAAGGCAGAATTTATATCTCTCTTTACCCATAGACAAGAGAGCTTGGGCTCAGAGACTTGACACACCTTGCCAAGGTCACACAGCAAGTACAAGGTGAAGCTGGGATTTGAATCTCCATCTATTTGATTACAAGAGTCTAAATCCTCAACCACCCACCATCTTTCCACCTGTCAGTCAGCAGCACCCCCAGACTTCAATGGGGGTGAAAAGCATATCTTATTAATTTCATACCCTCTGCCACTCCACTCCCACTCCCACTCCCACTAGCAAGGGCTCGTTCCAGAGTGGGCACCAGGAAGTGTTTGCCGAGTGAATCAGTGATCTCCCACACCTCCCACTCCCGGTCTTTCAAGGCCCTCCATCTCTACATTCTTGAACCAGCCTCTATTGAAAGGAAGAGTGACAAAAAAAGTCTTGCTCCCCAAGGATACAATTAATCAGAATGCTTCAGTTGCACACATACCCCTCTCTGTATAAATACATGTATTTGTATCTGTATAAATAGTAGCACTCACAAAGGTTGCTGACTCAGTGATGTGGTTGAATGGGAGACTGACAGTGTGATTCATGGCTCAGGTCAAATTTAACTCTAACCTGTTGTGCAAGACAGATTTACTTCGAGAACCCTTTCTGCTGCATAATTGCCATGGGCCCACCTTCTCCCCAGGAGGATATTTCCATACCAGCCCCTAGTCTCTTGCTGCTGCACACCCAAGTCAGATTTGGAGTCTCTTGGCTACTTTCCCAGCAGTGTGGGCCCAGGTGAGATCCAACCAGGCAGTCTTTGTCGGCAAAGGAAGAAGGAACACTCAAAACCACAGCCCGAGGAGCCTGAAGGTGAGATGGAGACCCTTCTGGGATAGGTGGTGTAGGACACCTTCTCATCCACCCATCCACCCATCCATCCATCCACCCAGCTGTCCTTCTGTCTGTATGTAGCAACTGTTATTTACCTAGAGCATCCATCCAAATGTGTTCCTCCAGCCATTTGTTCATTCATTCATTGTATCCATCCATCCATCATATCCACCTGTCCATCAGAGTCTATCCCGTCAGGCACAGAATGTGTACGCAGCATCGACTATGTGCCAGACACTGTGCTGAACACTGGGAATATGGTAAATGAGTCAGATATTTTGCCTTCATGGAGCTTACATTCTAGCATGAGTTCAGAAAATGAGCAGATAATCCTGCCTGTGTCTTTTTAGTTATAAGCTCCAGGAAGTACTGTAGAAAAGGGGTAGGTAGTGCTTAGAGATCCTGTCCCTGGGGAACTTGACTTAGTCTTGCAGTCAGGGAAGGCTTCTGAGAGTTGGTGGGTGAGAAAGAGCCATCCATCCACCTGGGAGCTGAATGGAGCTTTCAGGGCAGAGAGAAGAGCCTGAGGATGGCTTTGAGGTTGAGAAGACCTCTGAGTGAGCAAGGAGCGACCGGAGTGCATTAAGGACGGTAGAATGGGTTGGGGAGACATTGGGAAGTCTGATACGGAAGCTATGGAAGGAGTCGGTGTCTGGAAAGCTTCCAATTTCCCTGTGGTTCCATTTTCTCTGAAGAAGTGGGAGTTTCACAGCTTTGTTTAACAGGAAGGTGGTAAACCATGGTGGAAAAGCACAGAGCTAAACTGAGCTCTTGGCTCTACCAGTCTACAGGTGTATGACATTCGGAGGCAAGCCCTTTAACCTCTCTGAACCTCAGGGATTCCCGGATGGCTTAGTTGGTTGAGTGTCTGACTCTCGATTCTGGCTCAGGTCATGATGTCAGGGTCATGATATCGAGCCCCAGGTGGGGTCTGCGCTCAGTGTGGAGCCTGCTTGGGATTCTCTCTTCCTTTGCCCCTCCCTCCCCATAATAAATCTTTAAAAAAAATTTCTCTGAGTCTTTGATTTTTCACCTTAAAATAATGATAATCCTGCTGGTCTTTCTTCCTTTGTTTAATATTTAAATAACACCTCTTATGTCCCAGGTGCTTTTCTGGATGCTGGTGATATTCCAATCACCAAAACAGACCAAACACACTGAGTTGTTATAAAGATTAAATGAGATAATGCAAATAAAACAGTTGATACCATGCCTGGCCCATTGTATATGTTTATTAGTTGGTGGTTGTTTTGATTATTATTTTAAAAATTAACCAAGGAACACATTCCTAACATTGCTCAGTATACTGGATGCCCCAAGGAGGTAGCAGGTGGCATTTTCCCCTGCAGTCCTAGCACCGCCATTCATCTGTTCTACCAACTCAGAGGCAGGAGGGGCATCTTTCATTCCTCTCTCCTTGTACCTGACAGCTAATCGGTCACCAAGTTCTGCCCTTCCTGACTTCTAAATATCTCATATGTACCCAATCATCTCCAGCCCCCATTCATTGACATAGCTAGGGGCTCTTGATGTCACACCTGTCTGACAGACATTGTTAATTGCTTACCCAAAATGTAAATCTCTCCTTCTTCTACACTGAAAGCATCACTGTGTCTGTAATGTCCATTATATCTCAGGTTACTCATGTTCCCAGGCTCTTTTGCACTTAGGAGTGACAGTTGTGACCAGGAAGAGGGAAACAAAAGTCTCGTGGAGTCTTGCCTTATACCTTGCCTGAATTTTTCTTTTTTTAAACATGGATGTGATGTCTGGAGCTGTGGCAGCTATCTTGGAACCATGAAATAATAAGATGGAACAGAAAGAACCCCCCACCCCACCAAAAAAAAAAAAAAAAAAAAAAGGATCCTGGATCCTTGGTGAAATAGCTAACTGCTGACCTCTAAATTTCTTGTGAGAAGAAGAGGAAACCCCTCCTTTGTGTAAGCTGCTGTCTTTTGGGGTTTCTGTTACTGAGAACTAAATGGATTCCTACATGGTCTACATGTTGTGTTATCAGCTTCCCAACTTGCCAACTTGCCTCCCTCTGGGTGAGCCCCCTAATTCATTCCCTGCATAGCTGCCAAAGGTATGTTTTGAAGCATACAAATCAGTTCCCTTCTGTGCTGATAACTTTTCAAAGGTTTCTCATCACCTAACAACCCCGGGCATGGTGTTATTTTCTGGCTAAATAAGGGTTTTCAAAGAGCATCTCAGCACCTTGATTAGTTTTTTCTGATGAATATTGAGATACTAATCTCTTACTCAAGTCATATGACACTGGTGTTATTGCAATAGCATTTCAAATAGAGTATTAAATTTGACTTTGCCCGACTTTAAAGAAAAAGAAGAAATGGAAGTGAAATTGAAGTAATTGCTGATTTTCAAATACTTTTTCTTCACACAAAGGATATTATGTCTTAACAGATCTTTCTAAGGAAATTATTAAGGAGATGTGACAACTGAGTGCAATGTGGGATCCTGGATTGGATTCTGGACCAGAAAAAGGATATGATTGGGAAAACTGGTAATATTTTAATAAGATCTGTAGTTTTGTTAATAGTATTATATCAGTATCGATTTCCTGGTTTTGATAACTGTATATGGTCATGTAAAATGTTGACATTAGGGGAAACTGGTGAAGGATACATTGAATCCTCTGTATTATTTTTCCAACTTCTCCATAATTCTAGAATTACTTCAAAATAAAACATTTTTAAAAAATCACTTTCAGTTTAAGAAAACAAATTTATAAAACAGAAGATTAGAGTAGGCTTCTTATTGAATTACAACTGACATATGAGATTAGAGTAGTTTCTAATTATGTTTTTATTCAAGAGGGTATGGAACACTCCCTGTCATGAAACACGATGGCATTAGCACCCCTAGAAATCCTTTCATTTTCTCCTCCTAAACTTGCAGATTTTTGTTAATTATTTTTATATTGTCAAGATTTTAGAACATTGACTTCCTCGTTGTTACTGGAGTGGTTTCACCTTGATTATGTATTTAAATAATTCTGTGCTCACCACTGTCTGTTTCTTGAATTCTTTACTTTGGTTTATCTCTTTATTGGCTGGATTTCATAAATGAATACTTTAAAAAAAACAATGTCTCTTTGACTCTTAAGATAGAGAACAAGCTGAGGGTTGATGGAGGGAGGTGGGTAGGGGATGGGCTAGATGGGAGATGGGCAATGAGGAGGGTACTTGTGATGAGCACTGTGTGTGGTATATAAGTGACGAGTCACTGAATTCTTCTCCTGAAACCAATATTGCACTGTGTGTTAACTAACTAGAATTTAAATAAAAATTTGAAGGAAAAAACCCTACAATGTGTCTTTGCTCCTAGGTTCACGCACACTTGAAAATGTCTATGTGCTGCCGCTGCATTTATACAAACGAAAACTTGACTAGGTATAAAATTATGGGGTTTTGGTGCGCAACTTGTAGACATTGCTCAACTGTTTTTCTATCATTGGGTGTTTAAAACAATTTATACACAGCGCCTTTGACTTTTCCAATTATACTGTTTTATGAAGTTTAATGCATATAATGTTGACATAACCACAACCACAACCACAAAACAGTCCCGTTATCCTCCAAAATTTCCTCATGCTGCCCCTTTTTGACAAATCTTCCCCCATCCACTGACCTCTGACAACCAGGGATTTATTCTTTGTCCCTATAATTTTGGCCTATAGATGTCATATAATGGAATTATAGAATACGTAACCTTTTAAAAGATTTATTTATTTGAGAGAGATAGTGAGACAGAGTGAGCCTGAATGGGGGAGGAGGAGAGGGCGAAGGAGAGAATCCTCAAGCAGACTCCATGCTGAACATGGGTGGGATTTGATCTCAGGACGCTGAGATCATGACCTGAGCCGAAATCAAGTCAGAAGCTCAACTGATTGAACCATCCAGGCGCCCCGCAACATGTAACTTTTTGATTCTGATTTCTTTCATCCAGCTTAATGCTTCTGAATTACATCCGTATTGTTACGTGTATCAACACTTCATTTTTATTATTTATTAGTATTACATTGTGTTGATGATCCGCAGTTCCTTTATCACTTGTTGAAGGTCAGAGTGGCTATACCATTCTCCTTCCCACCAACAGTGGATGAGAGTTCTAGTTGCTCTGAATCCTTATCAGCATGTAGTATTGTTAGGTGGGTTTTCCCCTCCCTTAATTGTAGCCATTCTATTAGGTGTGTAATGGTGATGGTTTAATTTGCAATTCCATAAGCAAATGATGGTTGAGCATCTTCTCATGCTCTTATTTACCTCTCATATATCTTCTTTGGTAAAGTGGCTGTTGAAATACTTGACCCATTTTTTGTCTTATCACTGCTGAATTTGGAGAGTTCTTTATATATTCTGAATAAAAGTCCCTTACAGAGGGGCACCTGGGTGGCTCAGTCGTTGGGCGTCTGCCTTCAGCTCAGGTCATGATCCCAGGGTCCTGGGATCGAGCCCCGCATCGGGCTCTCTGCTCCGTGGGAAGCCTGCTTCTCCCTCTCCCATTCCCACTGCTTGTGTTCCCTCTCTCGCTGTCTCTCTCTCTGTCAAAAAAAAAAAAAAAAAAAGTCCCTTACAGAATATGTGATTTGCGACTATTCTCTCCCCATATGTAGCTTGTTTTTTCATTCTCTTAGCAGAAAAAAAAGTTTCAAATTTTCATGAAGTCCAGTTTATCAATAATTTTTAATGGGTTATGTTTTTGGTGTCATATCTATGAACTCTGTCTAACTAAAGGTCATGGAGAGCTCTCCTATCTTTTCTTTAAACTGTTTTATGTTTTATATTTTATCTATGATCATGTTGTGTTAATTTTTGTATAACGTGTGAGGTATAAGTTGAGGTTCATTTTTTGGCATATGAATGTCTAATTGTTCCACCATCATTTGTTGAAAAGACTATCTTTCTTCTATTAAATTGCTTTCGCGACTTTGTTGAAAAACAATCAACTATGTTTATGTCCGTCCATGTCTGTACTCTCTATTCTGTTCCATTGATCTATGTATTTTGTCCTTTGGTTAATACCTCACCTCAATGTCTTTATTACTGTGGCTTTATAATAAATGTTAAAATTGGTTACTGTGAGCCCTCCAACATTGTTTTTTTCATCAAAATTGTTTTGGCTGGTTCTTTTGCATACCCATATGAATTTTAGAATTATCTTGTCTATATCTACAGAAAAGCTCCTGCTGCAGTTAGTTTGGGGATAATGGACATCTTAACCATGTTGTCTCTCAATCAGTGAGCATGGTGTGTCTTTTTTTTTAATTTAGGTTTTTTTCATCAGTGTTTTGGAATTTTCAGCATACAGATGCCAGACATGTTTTGTTAGGCTTACACCTAAATATTTTACTTTTTTAGGACTTATTATAAATGGTACTGTTTTTAACACTTCAGTTCCTTATTGTTCATTGATAGTATATATAGATACGATTAATAATCATATTTAAAAATAACAGTTTACATGCTGACCTTCTATTTTATAAACTTGCTAAACTCACCTATTAGTTCTGGAAGCTTTTTCTTTTTTGTAGATTGTTTTGTAGATTATTTTGAATTTCCTGTATGGACAATCATAGCATCTGTGAATACAGTTTTTCTTTCTTTTCAATCTGTATGGCTTTTATTTCTTTTACTTGCCTTTTTGCAGTGGTTAGGACTTACAGTACAATGCTGAGTTGATAGTGAGACTGGGCATCCTTGCCTTGTTCCCAGTCTTAGGGAAAGCATTTAACCTTTCACCATCATGTGTGATGTTAGCCGTCAGTGTTTTATAGAGGCCTTTTATCAGGTTAAGGAGGATTCCTTCTAATCTTAGTTTGCTGAGAGCCTTAAAAAAAATGACAAATGGATATTGGGTGCAGTTTAAGTGCTTTTTCTTCATTAGATAATATGATCATGTGGTTTTCTTCTTTACTATGTTAATGTGGTGGGTTACATTGATGTTCAAATGTTGACCCAGACTACACTCCCCAGATAACCCTCACTTGGTAAAGATATATTATGTGTACATGTGTGTCTACATACATTATATACACACTCATATAGTTTGCTATATATAAACTATATATATGTAGTTTGCTAATATTTTTATGAAACCATATGGGCCTGGAGTTAATATTGTTTAGAATATTTTAAACTACTTATTTGATTTCTTAGACATGGGAATATTAAGGTCATCTATTTCTTCTTGGGTGAGATTTGGTAGTTTGTCACTTTTGAGAAATCGGTCCATTTCAACTAAGTTGTCAAATTTAAGTGCATAGAGTTGTTCACAGTATTTTTTCTTTATTATCCACTTACATCTGTGGGGTCTGTAGTGATAGTCTCTATTTCACTCTGGATATTGGTAATTCATGTCTTTTCTTTGTTAGCCTGGCTAGAGATTCATCAATTTTATTGATATTTTCACAGTAGCAGTTTTTAGTTTGATCAAATTTCTCTACTATTCCTGTTCTCTATTCATTGATTTCTGACCTTTATTATCATATCTATCTTTATTATTTCCTTCCTTCTGATTGTTTCTGGTTTATTTTATTCCTTCTTTTCTCATTTCATAAGGTAGAATCTTAGATCGTGGATTTGACACTTATATGACACCTTTCCACATACATGCATTTAATGATCTACATTTTCCCCTACGCACTGCTTTAGCTATATCCCACAAATGTGGAGATGTATTTTCATTTTCCTTCATTTCAAACTGTTCTAATATCCCTTGATACTTCCTCTTTGATGCATGGATTATTTACAAGTGTTTTTTTGGTTTGCTTGTTTCATTTTTTAATATTCTAAGTATTTGGGGGATTTTCCAGATCACTTTTTGTTGTGAGTTTCTAATTTAAGTCCGTTATCTTCAGGGATATTTTTTGGATGTTTTCAATTTTTCAAATCTGTTAAGGCTTATTTTGTGACCCAGAATATGGTCTATTTTGGTGAATGTTCCTTGGACATTTGAAAAGAATGTATATTCTACTGTTCTTGGATGAAGTATTCTGCAAAAGTAGATTTGATCCAGTTCCTTGATGAGGAGTTGGTTCTTCTCTATCCTTGCTGACTCTCTCTGTGCTTGTCCTGTCAATTATTGAGAGAATAATATTCACATCTCCAAATATAATTATGGCTGTGTTCATTTCTCCTTCCAGCTCAGTAGTTTTTACTTATTTTGAAACTCTGTTGTTATATACATGCATGTAAGAATGTTGTGTCTTGGGGTGCCTAGGTGGCTCAGTTGATTAATTGTCCAGCTCTTGATTTCGGCTCAGGTCATGATCTCAGGGTCATGAGATCGAGCCCTGCATCGTTGTTGGGCTCCATGCTCAGCAGGGAGTCAGCTTGGGAATTCTCTCTCTCCCTCTCCCTCTGCCCCTCCCCCTGCTCCTGCATGTTCTTTCTCTCCCTTTCTCTCTTTCTCTCTCTCAAAAAAAAGAAGGTTGTATCTTTTTTTGGTGAATTGACCCTTGTATCATTATTTAGTGGTAGTTTTCTCTTCTCTGAGGTGCACTTCAATATTAATAAAGCCACCCCAGTTTTATTTTTCTTAGTATTTGCATGGTATATTGTATTTCATCCTTTAACTTCTAACCTACCCATGTCATGAATTTAAGATGGGATTCTTGTTTACACTATTTTCATTTACTGTAATTATTGAGAAGTTTGACTTTAGGTCTCCTATTTTATTTTATTTTTCATTTTTGATTTCTGTTTTTCTTTGCTTTGTTTTCCTCTTCCTGACTTCTTTTGGATTTTTTTGAAAATTTTTTTAGCATTCTATTTAAATTTTCTCTTTTTATTTATCATATCTCTTTGTATACAGTTTTTAGCGGTTGCTGTATTACAGTATATATGCTTGATATAGGGAATACAATACATATATACTTGACTTTTAACAGTTTACTGGAATCAAGAGGATGTGGCAATTGATTTAATGTGGGGATAGGAAAAAAGAAAGGATTAAGTGTGACACTGAAGTTTCCGGATCAGGAACTGGGTATAAGGTGATGTCATCCACTACCAGGGTGAATTTAAATGGAGGAGCAGATCTCAGGGAAATGAGTTTTGTTTGGAACATACAGAATTTCGGATACTTGTGGATTATTCAAGTGGAGATGTCAGAAGGCAATTTTTAAAAAAATATTTTTATTTAGGGGCGCCTGGGTGACTCAGTCTTTAAGTGTCTGCCTTTGGCTCAGGTCATTGTCCCAGGGTCCTGGGATCGAGCCCTGCATCGGGCTTCCTGCCCCATCGGAAGCCTGCTTCTTCCTGCCCAACTCCCCCTGCTTGTGTTCTCTCTCTCGCTGTCTCTCTCTCTGTCAAATAAATACATAAAATCTTTAAAAATATTTATTTATTTATTTATTTGAGAGAGAGAGAGCACAAGCACATGAGTGGAGGGGAGGGGCAGAGAGAGAGGGGGAGAGAGAATTCCCAAGCTGACTCCCCCCTGAGCATGGAGCCCAACGAAGGGCTCAATCCCAGGACCCTGAGATCCTGACCTGAGCTGAAATCAAGAGTTGGATGCTTAACTGACTGAGCCACCCAGGTGCCCTGTCAGAAGGCAGTTTATCACATGGGTCTGAAGTTAGGAGAAAGGTCCTGGGCAGAAGGATAGATTTGGAACTCCTCATTTGCAGTTGGCATCTATTGTTTTTGACACTTAATATCTGTTGGCCTTTGGCACCCCATCCCTAACTCTTGGCCACAGGAAAGGGACTAACCCACTCTCAACTCTAGAAGTGGGCTTTGAGTAGACTCAACTAATTATCATATCCCATTCCTCCCGGCCATACGAATTGGCTCAAGGTTAAACCTGTAACCAAATTTGGCCAATGAGAGTAAGGTCCAATACTTCTGTCCCATCATCTCGGGGAGACACACTTTGTTTCTAGTTGAAGTTAATCTGATGCTGCTGCCATCTTTCTTCCCTGAAGGAAGAATCATCTGCAAATATGTGAGCTGAGGGGTGCTGGGAATGAGTGGGTCCAGGGGATACTGTTTGAGCCCCTGGTCAATCTGGCTCGGTCTCCAGACTTTTCAATCATGTGAGCCATATTTCCTAAATTGTGTTTGATTGGGCTTTCTATTCCTTTTGAGTAAAGAGTTCTGACTGATATATAAGCATCTAGTGGGTATGGAAGCCATGTGGTGAATGAGAGTGTGGAATAAGAGTGTGTCAAGAGAGAGTGAAGAGGGAGCCCCATTTAAGGGATATGTAGAGGAAAAGGAGACCATGAAAAAGCACAAGAGGAGTGCTCAGAGAGAGAAAAGGAGAGTTCCTTGTCTTAGAAGCTCCAGAAAGAGAGTGGAGTCAAGAAATAGAGAGGAATTAGCAGTGTAAAATACTTATGGGGGATCAGTCAAGATAAGGACTGAGAAGGGCCCTTTGGATCTTCCAACAAGGAGACTGTTGACAAAACAGTTGTAGTTAACCAAACTAGGAGGATTCTCTGAAATCATTACTCTATACCCTCTTCTGCAAATGAAGAAATTGAGGCAATGAGATACTTAGATTTTTTTTTTTAGTAACAGATATAAAATTACAAGTAAAGAACAGAACTGTAAGGGTCCTTGAAGGTCACTTGATCTAATTACTTATCCAATACTTGAGTCTCTTATACAACATCTCTCTGAATGCTGTGCTTAAATGCAACTACTGAGAAAGAACTCATTACTTCCCAGGTCTGATGAGAACTTCCTGGTTTCTGACTTCTTAACTATGTTCTCTTTACCCCACAGAGCAGACACATGCCCAGGAGATTGTATGCATCCTGAGTTGAGCCGTGGGAAAGCTGGTTGGATTTGGGGAACTCAGAAGATTAAGTCGGATTTTTATTTTATTTTATTATTTTCAGATTTTTAATTTTAAGGGGGATTTTGGCTGAGATGGAACCCTCTTTTCATAACTCCATCCACTCCTTAACTAAAGCCAAATCCCTTGGGAATTCCAGGACCAAGACATCCCAGGGCGAGCACCAGCACTAGATTTCTGCAAGCATGCTCACAGGCAACATAAACGCAGTATACCAAAAGTTGAACCCCTCATCTTCCTCTACTAAAATCTGCTTTTACTCTTGCGATTCTGACTGCCCTTACATCCAGGTGCTCAGGATAGAACTCTGGAGGTCTCCTTGACTCTTCTCTCTCCTCCACTCTTCATTTCTTGTGAATCACCATTATTCCTGCCACATTCCCTGGAACTTGTTAATTTCTCCTTGATCCACCATCACACCCAAGCAGAAGCCACCATTACCTCCTGCAGAGGCAGTGATCACTCTCCAACTGGTTTCCTATACTCAGTGTCTCCCCTTATAATCTGCTCTCCACACGGAAGCCTTATCAGGCCCATGCTCAGCACCCTTCAGCGACTTTCCACTGCCCTTAGGAAAAAGGACAGGCTCCCTGACATGGTGTAGAGTTTGTCCTTAACCCTGAGGCTTCTGCCTGCTCTTTAGCCTCATCTGTGCCTCCCTTTCTTATACTCATGTCTTCCACCTCCTTGAAGAGGCTGTGCTATTTTTCTCTTTTATTTCCTTGTGCTACATGCTATTTTCATTCTTGGAATTTCTTTGTGTCACCTCCTTCTTCCCTTCAATATATACCTATGAATTCTTTGTTTGGATGTCAGCTCCCCAAGAAAGCCTCCCCTAACTACTCCTACCACAGGCAGAACTGGGGCCACCCCTGTTCTCTCACTAGCCGCTAGAACTCCTCTCTTACACAGAACTTGTTCTCTTCTCTTCCCATTTTGGAATATTTCTTGCCTGTTTGATTTTAAGACCCATGAGAACAGGGAACATGTCTGCCATCCCCTTATCACTGTATTCTTATTGCCTGGCACAGTGTCTAATACAACTGTGTGTGTGTTGTGTATATAATTCTGTGGTTTAATTATTCGTTTAATATTTACAGTGTTGTTGGCACTATTTGGCTGAAAAGAAGCTGAGCTCATATGAGTTAATGTTGAAACATTCTCACTGCATCTTATAAAATCCAGCTGGAAATGCTCAAAATTCTCCAGTGCTGTCTCAGAAGGTGCTAGGTGTAACATTGGAGATAGGAATCTTTAAGCCCTCTCCAAGAGACCAACCCTCGAAAGTTTATCATCTTCAATACTGGAAACTTCTTGCCTGAAGATACCTAAGCCCCATGATGACACCAAAGCCAATCAGATCTTCTGAATATCATGAATTAATTACTGTTAGTAAGTGTGATTCAAGCCCACATCTAAAGCCTTAAAGGTCCAGCCACCCATTTGCTCATTTATTTAGCAAATATTTGAGTCTTTATGTGAGTCTCTCTGCTAGATGCTGAGGATACAACAGACACAGGGTCACTGTCCATTAGTTATCATGATGGTGGTCAGTTTGAGCATGAGGAAAGAATGGCTTTTTACAAGATTTTTATTTATTTATTTATTTATTTATTTATTTATTTATTTATTTATTTGAGAGAGAGAGCTGGTGGGGGGCAGGGAGCAGAGGGAGAGGGATAAACAGACTCTGCACCGAGTGTGGAGCTGACGCGGGGCTCTATCCCATGACCCTGAGATCATGACCTGAGCCGAAATCTAGAGTCAGATGCTCAACCAACTGAGCCACCCAGGCACCACCCAAAATGGCTATTAATTAAATAATTACCTTGTGATTAGTGCTATGAAGGAAAGCGTTGTGTATTCTAAGACCATATAAAGAGGGGACCTGATGTAGGTCTCAAGAATTAGGGAGGGTTTCCCTGAAGCAGTGACCTAAGGTATATGTGTTTTTTCCTAGGCAGTGAAGTGAGCAAAGAGGGTTCCAGGCAGAGGAAGCAGCAGAGCAAAGGGACTTAGAAAATGGGAGGGGGCATGACGCCTTTTAGTTGCTGAAGGAAGGCAACTGGCAAGGAATTTGAGAGAAGAATTATTAGGCTAGAGAAGAAATTATGTCCAGACCATACAGTTCCTTGTACACCACGGTAGGGATTTACAGTTTTTAGCTAAGAATAATGAAGAGCTCTCACAATGAACTAGTCAATCATCTGAGAAAACAGGAGTAGCTGGTGTCAAGTATTTAGCATGCTTTTAATTGTTACAAACATCCATGCATGGTAGGCGTGGTGGTTTTAAAACTTGATTGCAAATTGACACTCCTTTCATTTAGAAGTAGGATCTATGTCCCCTCCCCTTCAACTGGGTGCATTTGTGATGGCTTTGACAAATAGAATGCAAAGGAAGTGATACTATGTGATTTCTAAGAAGTTGCTAGATCATAGAAAGTCATGTAACTTCAGTGTGTTAACTGGAACTCTAACTCTTTGGGTCCTGAGCCACCACCCTGAGGATGCCATGCTAGAGAGGACACTAGTCATTGTTTTGGATGAACTCAGCCTTTAGTCACCCCAGCCTAGGCCTTTATGAGTGAAGAAACCTCTAGGCTATTCCAATCCCCCATCATTTGGGTTCTCCCATTTGAGGCCCCAGACTTCGTGCAGCAGAGACAAGCCATAAGTCTTATGTCCTGTCTGAACTCCTGGCCTAAGAATCTGTGAGCATAATAAAATGGTGGTTTTGTTATGCCACAAAGTATTAATGTGGTTTCTTTTTTTTTTTTTTTTAAGATTTTATTTATTTATTTATTTGAGAGAGAGAGAAACAGCATGAGAGGGGATAGGGTCAGAGGGAGAAGTAGGCTCCCCGCTGAGCCGGGAGCCCAATGTGGGACTCGATCCCAGGACTCCGGGATCATGACCTGAGCCGAAGGCAGTCACTTAACCAACTGAGCCACCCAGGCGCCCTTAATGTGGTTTCTTATGCAGAAATAGACAGCTGAAAGAGTAAGTACTGTTATCACTATCTCATTTTACAGATGAGGAAACTGAGTTTCAAAAAGATGAAGTAACTTGATCCAGGTCCCGCAGGTAGTCAGTGGCAGAGCCAAGATCTGAACTGAGGTCTGGCTAATTGTAGAGCTTGCTCTCTTCCAATTATTCTAGACGGCTCTGACTGAGTCAGGCTCCTTGACAAAATCTCCCAAGTCCCGCATTACTGTTCTTCAACCTGGACACCCTCCTTGGCCAATCTACATTTCAATGACTAAGATATGGTTAGAGAAGCGGCCTTTATGAAACATTAGATTCACATCCTTTTCAGATAATTGAAAGACATTCACTCTGCAATCAGTTCTTTCCTGATTTTATTTTCTCCTCTGCACTTCCAGGCAGGAGCCAGATACTTCTGCCAAGCCTGACGGATCTGTTCCTCCTCTCCCCACGCTGCCCCCAGTGCACATACCCACTGGCCTCCATTAAATCCCAATCAGGCTTGGAGTTAGCTGATTCAGCCCCCTCCCTTGCCTCCCAGGAAGAGTTAGGGATGAGCAAATCACTTATTGGAGTAATTCTGGGAGCTGAGGCAGAGCCATGGCTGGAAGCCACCCGCTAACTAGAAACCCAGGACATCAATCAACCAAACTGATTTTTCCGCTGCTGCAGCCATTTAAACAGTTATCTTTGCTCAGGGCTTTGTCCAAAGTTACTCAACCAGTGGGTTCCTGGGCGATAAGTCACCACAACCTCACTCCACTGTCTCTGTGTCCTGGGGCTGCCTCTTTACTCACTTCTCAAGAGGGGTTGAAGTTCATTTGTTGCACTCTAAAAAGAAAAGGGCCTGTACTTCTTGTGCACACATTCTGGTTATAGCAGGAAGATGAAAAGGGAGCCCAAGGTCTGTTGGGATAACAATATACTTCTCATTTGACGCCCTGCAGAGGCTGGGGGAAGAGGTTTTAAATTCATTTTATACCGCCCCCTGCTGGTCCACTTGCTCAACTGCAATGGGTGCATGATTCAACTGGGGGAGGGCGGTGGCTGGGAGTGGGGGTGCTTATAAACCAGGTGCAGGGGGGAGGGGAGCCTTTAGCCATACCAACCTCCTCTCCTCACTTTACATATGGGGAAATTGATGCCAGAAAGAAAAATGTGATATACTAAGGTTGTGATTTATTTAAAGTCATGTTAAGGTTAGAACTAGTCTTTCCATGGTTGGTACTTTTTCTAGGTTCTATGAGTGCCCAGCACATAGTAAGTGTCTCTGATTGGCATTATAGCATGAAATCAGAAGGTCCTGGGTTTCCAATCCAAGCTCTGCCCCTTAACAGCTGTCATGAGAAGACAGTTCTCTGAGCCTCAGATTTCTCATCTATAAACTAAGGATAAAAAGACAAGGTATAGAATAGGGTTTCATAAGAGTTCCTGTGTCTGCACACCTATTGAAAAACTGCTAAGTGTCTACTATGTGCCAGGCACTGTGCTGAGTACTTGGAATATAACAACGCATAGGATGGCGCATTACCTGTTCTCCTCGAGGGTGGCAGTCTAGTGAGAAACTTAGATGATATGTGCCAACACACAGGCAGAAATTCAACAATCGTTGAAAAATAAAACATTTGCCCTTCGATTCTCCAACTTTTCAAGTATCTGGAGGCTCAGGGCCTTGTCCCAGCTGTATCAGTCTAGGAATGTTGATGACTTGAAGGGATTAAGTTATTTGAAGGTCAAGACCACGTAAATCTTTGTATTCTCCAGTGTGCCTGGCCCCAGGATGTGCTCAGTAAATATTTGTTTGGCTGCATAGATGCCCCAAGTTCTGGCTCCCTCTGCCTTCCAGGCTGCCAGCCGATTGCTGTCCGTGGTGCTGAAAAGCAAATTCCTGCTAGTAGGCATGAGGCAGCGCAGGTGCTGAGGCAGAAAATGGAGCCCAGGGGAAGTGAATAGAGAGGGGGAAGAATGAGCCAACTTCTCATTGGCTATTAGTGACATCTTAATTTTGCCATATCTTGGAATCCAAAGCTGGTATTTCTTTTTCCAGCTGTCCCCATTTGGCATTTCTCGCTAGCTGGGAACATTAGGTAGACAGGTATTTTTTTTTTTTTTTTTGATAACCACACAGGGTAATACCTGGGAGCCCACAAACCCATAAAGCACTGTTTGAAAATGTTCTTGAAAACTGGTGGTCCTTTTCCCAGTCTCTTCCTGGGCAAGGAAAAGGCAGCAGTCACAGATGCCCCCCACTCCCGGTTGATTTCACCCATGTCTGTCACCCAGGAATGTGGGAAGCTCTGAGTCAGAACTGGCCATAGGGAAACCAGAGAGAGGCAAGGCCTGAGATTAATAGTCTGGAGCTGGATGAGTGTTCCGATTAGCCAAGGATTCATTTTGACCAGTATTTTATGTGATAATATGTTCATCATTCATTCAGTCTATAAATATTTATTGTGTGCCTACCGTGGCCTGGCATTGTTATAGGAGCTCCAGATAGAGTCAAGTACAAGAAAGTCAAGGCCCTGGCTTCCTGGAACTTACATTTCAGTGGGGGAGATAAACAATAAACAACTATACAAATGAATGTATTGTATAATTCCAGTCAAGAGGAAGGATAATGAAAAGGAACACTCTTTTAGGTAAGACGATCATGGGAGGCCTCTTTGAGGAGGTGAAATCTGAGCATAGATGTAAATTGATTGAAAGAATAAGACATGTAAATATTAGGGAAGGGCAGTGTTCCAGGCAGAGGAAACAACTAGAGCAAAAGTCTTGAGTGTGAAGAAGATGTTCAAGGAACAGCAAAGAGGTCAATGTGAGCAGAGCAGATTTATCAAAGGGGACGTTAGAAAGCATTGGATAAATACACAGAAACTGGATCCCATGTTTCGAGGAGGAAAAGCAAGATGCTCAGAATAGAAGAAACATTTACAGAATGACAGTTGTAGCTGCACTTTCCATGGATAAACCACAACACTCTGGATGCCACTAGAGATATAAGGATAATTAGAGCTCCTGCCTATATAGATCTCACCATGTCTAATGATCTAATAAATGGAGGCCAGAGGGAGTTAGCAACGTACTATTTAGTCAGCCAACATTTTTTGAGTACCTGCTATGTACCCAAAGACCACTGTCTAATGCAAGTCTCAGGTCTAGGAACTGGGGAAAAGAGGGAATGAATCACTGGATGGAACCAGAATATCCAAAGGCAGGTAAGAAGCTCCAGATAGCAGAAGGCTGAGGTAAAGCCACTTCTCTCTGATACTTACCTATTCTCCAATAGGGCCTCTTGAGAGATAGGAATAACAGTGGTCTAGAGTAGGTTATGCCTTAGAAACAGATGCTTTAGAAGCCCCCACCACTGAGGTTCAGTCCAAGTAAAGCAGCATGGGCTACTTCTTGCCAGACAGCATAGGGAAAGCAGCTCACATTTCAGACATCTTTGCTAAGAATTTCACTTAGTCTTCACATCGGTTCCATGAGGTGATTGGAGTTTCCTTATCACCCCCATCAAGAGACTCCCAAGTTCCTGAAATAAATCCTGCCAAACAAGAAGAGTCCGTCATTCACTGGTCTTAGATTGCAAAAGAATTTTATACATCCTCCCTTGTAGCTGCAGGATCCTCAGCAACTCTGAGATATTGGCAGAGTAACATCTATTCTTTTGACAAATGAGAAACTGAAGCTTGGAAAAGTTAAGTGACTTCCCCAGGGTCACAGAATGCTTAAAGAGATGAAATAGGACTCAGTCCTGAATCTGCCTGACCCCAAAGCCATTTGCAGTCCTAATCTGTTCTTGGATCTCAACCATGGAGCTCGTGTTTGGCTTTTTTGAAAAATGACCAATCCCCTGGATATTTAGAACCAACTTTGATAATGGTAAGCCCCTGACATCTCGACCCCTTCTATGGGGCACAGTCTCATTCTTAATCTTTCTTAATCCCCCCAGCAATGTTGGAAGGTAGCAGTGGTGAGAATGATAATAGTTAGTATTCATTGAGCACTAAGTATGTAGTAGGCACTTTCCTAAGCATTTTACATATACTAATTTCATATTTGCAACAAACGTATGAAGTAAGTGCCATTTTATTCCCATTTCATAGATAAGAAAATTGAAACCCAGAGATAGATTAAATAACTTGCCAAAAATCACACAGCTGCTCAGGGGCAGAGCCAGGTAGTATGGCTCTGGAGCCCTTGCTCTTAATCATTGTACTCTGTTGATAAAACAACCATTACTCAGAGAGGTAAGCAACTTGCCCACTTATATATAGTCCAGAAATGATGGCTCAACTCAAGCCCAGGATCAAACTCCAGAATATTTCCACTGCTCCACACTGCTTTTCTCAGTGGTAAAGCAGAAGAAAGGAGAGAGCCTGTTCTTTGACACCTTCATGGAGCACAGAGTGATTTAATGCTGCCAAGGAGTCCCATGGGGATTTTATTTAAATGATGATCTGCATTGTGCAGTTGTCTGATATTCCCTCCCACTTACTTTTCTCAAATGTGGAAACCATGTCTCTCTGTGCACCCTTCCCAGCACATAAATGCTTCACTGGGGAAGCTGAACCTTTATGTGGGGATTTGGGGTGTTCAGAATGTTTCCTCCTTAAGTGTTATTATTCCAGGGACCTGTAAGGATGACTCAGAGCGGGAGAAGCTATAATGGAAAATTAATTGCTTTATCAGAGATGGGACCCAGGCTGCATACTCAGAATTAGACTGATAAAGTCCTTTCAACGAGGGCCAGGAGGAGTCCTGAGTGGTCACCAACCAGTTAATTATTCAAAGGAAGTCGAGAAACAAGGCTCCCCATCTTCCATTTCCTTTTTTTTTAAAGATTTTATTTATTTATTTGAGAGAGAGAGAATGAGAGACAGAGAGCACGAGAGGGAAGAGGGCAGAGGGAGAAGCAGACCCCCTGCTGAGCAGGGATTCCCGACGTGAGACTCGATCCCGGGACTCCAGGATCATGACCTGAGCCGAAGGCAGTCGCTTAACCAACTGAGCCACCCAGGCGCCCCCCCGTCTTCCATTTCTTGCAACTTTTAATATCCCTGATGTGTCCCACAACTGTGAGAGTGTGCAGTGTGCCTGTTGGAAGGTATGTTTGCCTGTGGTTGCTGTGGGTGTTTTGGGGTGTGGTTGTGTTTCTGTGAGTTTGTGTGAGTCCGAAGTGGTGGTGAGGGTCTGTGTATGTGATTTTGTTTGTGTGTGTCTTCTTAACCATGTGTATGCATCAGTGTGTGTTTGGTATGCATCTGTGAGTGTGGGCCTGAGGGTACTTGTGGGTCTCTGGCCATAAGTGTCTGAGGACCTCCAGGAGGGGATATTTGGTTAGAAATTGACATGTAGGCAGGCCAGGATGGGGGAAGCACTTAGAGAGCAGGTGTTGTGATGCTGCTGTGATGTAGGAGAAGAGAAGGAAATAGATGATAGTTTTCAAGTACTTTTTTCTCCTGAACTGGGGAAGATGAGCTACTATTAATAATAATAGCAGTTCATAAATTAACAATAATATTGTAGAACTAGTCATACGAGCTCCATTTAGAGAGTACCCACTGTATGCTTTTTAGTATACATTAGTTGCGTTCTCATCGCTACTCTGTGCTACCATTACGTCCATTTCATAGAGGAGGCGACTGGAGCTCAGAGAGGTAAAGTAACTTTCCCAAGGTCACACAGCTAGGAGGACTGGGGCCAGGAAGAGAACTCAGGTCTGTCTGACTCCGGGGCCTGAGCTTTTCCCACCATGTCAGACGGCCATCCTTGGCCTGCACCAGCCACCACCCCCAGCTCCAACCAAGCCCCAGCCCTGGCAGGATGAGCCCCAGGATAGGAAGGAGAGGGGCTGAGGCTGGCTGGCAGAACAGGTGTGATACAACAGGAATAACCAAGTTCCAGGCCCCACTGGCCGTGCGGTGGCTGGTAGCTCAGACAGGACTACCTCTTCTCCGGACCTTACTTCCCTCATCACTAAAATGACAATTTGGATTCGTCTGGTTTGATAGGTTTTTCCCGCCCACAGGGCTGGGGCTCTAAGGGGACTCCCATATTACCAGTCTAGTCCTCCAGCAGATGCGCACCCCCCACCCCCGCCAACAGCACCTTTTTAAAATCCCCCAATTTGTTACATTAAATCTCTGTTGATGAAAGCTTGGGATAGTTTCTTTGATCTGCACTGAACCTGGACCGATTAGCATGGCGTACTCCTACTTGGTCTTTAAAACCTAGCCTCAGCCTTCAGCTCTCGGATGACTACCTTTACCAGCTAGGCTGACTGAGGTACCTCTCCTCTGTGATTCTACAGTCACCCCCATCTCAGACTCTTCCACATGGTACTGAAATTAACTGTTTCCTTTCTATCATCCCCACCCACTGTGATCCCCAGATGGCAGGGGCTGAGTCTTCTCAGCTGTACCCCTAGGTGTTTAGCAGAGAACCAGGCCTATGGCAGGTACTCTGTGAGCATTTTGTGGAATGAATACAGAAAAGGTAGCAACTTGCCAGTTTAATAGGATTTAGGCGAAACTCTGAGATTCACAGACTGAGAATAAAGCAATTTAATCTCCCCCTTTGGCAAAAAGAAACTCACTTCTCATTAAGAGCTATTATTAGGGGTGATGGAGCTCATGGAGCTTATGGGATGATGAGGAGAAGCTCTTGTGTCAAGGCTCCCATTTCAGATCAAATATACAGAATCCCTTGGTAGATCTGTCCTCCTACTGGTGCCCAGGCTGCTCCCGAGGAATATAAGAACTGGAGGCTTTTGAGAGGCAGCATGCTGAGTGCAGTGCCCTGGCTTTCCAGACAGACAGATGGGTTTATATCCCAGCTCTACTACTACTTACTGGCTGTGCAAACTTAGGCAAATGACTGCACTCCTCTGAGCTCATCTGTAAAGGGGACCTAATGGTTTCTACATCATAGAGTGGTTGTGAGGGGCACTGTGGTGGTTTAGGAGACATGCCTAACACCTGGTGGAAACTGGATATATGGTGGTTGTGATAAGATTTGGGTGATTGGAGATGGAAGGTTCGTCTCTTCTTCATTTGGGCAAAACCATTTCCCACCATTTAACTCTTGTTTGACTGGTGGCAGAAGTCAGGACAGGCTCCGGGTGTGGGAAGTTCTCTCCAATTCCAGTTCATCAAATCCACTGTTGGCATTGGCCTGCGTCTCTTGGCTAGGAGAAGAACAACTGCTTTCTCCTCCATTGTTACCCAAGAGCTCTCCTCAACTAGGAAAATAGACACCTTCTTCCATCTGTCCTGCCCCTCCATTTTTAACCATTTAAAAGTGTGCAGTTCAGCGGTCTTAAGGATATTCATTATGTTGTGCATCCATCACTGCTGCCTATTTCCAGAATGTTTTCATCACCCTAAACAAAAACTCTGTGCCCTTTAAGCAATAACGTGCCCCTTGGTGATCTGTTTCCCTTTCTGTCTCTGCTAGTTCGCCTGCTCCAGGTGCCTCACAGAAGCAGTAAATTGGGGACGGGTCAGCGGAGAGCGGGTCCTGCACGTAAGGAAAGTGGAGCTTCTTCCAAGCTGAAGAAAACCACTGGAGTGTTTTAAACAAGGGTGTACCACAATCAGAGGTACATTTTTATTTTTATTATTTTTTAATTTTTTTAAAGGTTTTGTCTATTTGAGAGAAAGCATGCACACACACAAATGGGGACAGAGGGAGAAGGAGAAGCAGACTCCCTGCTGAGCAGGGAGCCCAACATGGGGCTCAATCCAAGGACTCCAAGATCATGACCTGAGCCAAAGACAGATGCTTAACGGACTGAGTCACCCAGGTGCCCCTGTAGGTACATTTTTAAAACAATCTCTCTGGCTGCGGACGAGACAACTTGACAAGGGGAGTCAAGCATGAGTCCTCTGGGGGATAACATCCTCCTCTACTCTCCTTGCCTCTCCGTCTTCGCCTGAGCTGTTCCCTCTGTCTGGACGTCCTCTCTTCCCCTTTGCCTGGACAACTACTCCTGATCATTTCTCACTTTGCTCTCCTGTCCTCCAGGAAACCTTCCCCTCCTCCCTTCCTCCCCCCACCCCACCCCTGGCTGGGCTGGGAGCCCCTCTTCCGTGTCCCCATGGAACTCCAGGTCCCCTCCCAGCCGGGTCCTCATCACACTGCTGGGCACTTCCTGCCCCTCCATCGCCCCCCACCCTGGACCATGAGGCCAAAGAGACACAGTTGGGTGTGGCATACTTCCTCTCAGGGCCAAGCACAGAATGGTACATGGTGACATTTCGATACGAAAGTAGGAGAGACAGGGAGGGGGAGACAGAGACAGAGAGATTGAGCAGGGGGACCCTTCTGACTTCGTGGTCCCCGATCCCGTGGCAGCCCGGCGCAGACAGGACTCCAGCAGCGCATGCGTGCGGCGGCACGAGAGCAGCCAGGGGACCGGAAGCCAGCTGGAGACAGGCACCGAATCCCACCCAAGTGCTCCGGAGTGATCCAGGTCAGCTGCCCCTACGTTCCCAGTGCAACAGGTGAAGAGAGAAAATACACAGGGCTTTGAGATGAGACACAAGCAGGGCGGAGAGACGCTGGGAGGCAGTAGGACCCGTGCCTGGGGCACACACCCGGGACCCAGCGGCCTGGTTTCAGGCTGTGCTCTGCCACGTGCCCCCCCGCAAGGCTCCGTGCCAACGGCTTACCCTCTCGCAGCCACTGTTCCCGATCTGTAAAGTGGGGGTACGGCGTGCAGCTGATTGCAGGGGTATTGGGAAAATCGGGCGTGGCGCTAACTGAACGGTTCGCCCCAGGGCCTGGCACGGGGGGAAGGCCTTAAGAAAATGCTGGCTCTCCTTGCTAGTCCTCTGCCAAGTTCTTCCTTGTTCCTTCCTAACAGAATGATTCAAGGGCTGGTTGTTGCAAATATTTTCTTCTCTCCAGTGTTTGCTTTTGGCCCACTTCGAGATCCGAATTAGAGCCTCGTCATGCAGGGAAGCGAGTATGACAGAGCTTTGGAATTAGTCCCCACGTCTGCGTGGAGTAGTGTTGTCCGCCTCTCTTCAGATGACTCAGGAGCCCGGAGAGGCGAGGGGACGTATCAGCTGCCACGCAGTGAATAAGTAGGAACATCGGGGTTTGAGCCCAAGCCAGCCTGCGATTCCATGGGTCCCCAACCCACGTGCCACTGCCCATGGGGCTGGGGCGTGATCCCGAGCCTCACTGAGCCTGGGAGAGGGGTGAGCTTTACAACAAGCTTCTCTAGGAGTGTGGGAGAAAGCTGTTCCTGGCCTTGTCCTGCGCATGCGCGGAAAGGACGCCGCAGAAGGAAAGGAAAAGCCGTGAATAAACTGTTTTCGAGGCTCGCAATAGGCTCCAGGGGTGAAGTATGCCAAACCCTGATGGTGTGAATCAGGATTATCCGCAGTGTCTCTGCCCTGGCTATCCTTACTTACTCCTCTTTATGATGAACAATGGTCAAGAGAGGCCCCTACTCCTCTATTCGGGTGCCGGCTGACTCCCAGGAATGGGAGCTGTTGTACCCCATCTCTTAGAGCCTTTGTCTATCCCAAGGTTATTACCAAGAGCTTACAGAGGTAGAGGTGGGGAAGCTGAGCACGATGTGAAGAATAAGGAGGCTGGAGAGAGACTGGGGATGAAGTTGGGCTTAGGGAAGAAGAAGCAGCTGCAGCCCCAGGCTCCCAGATTCCCGGGGTGGCAGTGAGTCGACTCCACCCAAGTCCTCTGGGTCCCCTGGCCGGAAGCCAGCCTGATGTGTGGCCAGGCACTCACTGAGACTGGGCCGTGGCCATCGGACGCTGGGGACGGGGGCTTCCACACTGACATCCGAAGTCCTTTGCACCTGCCTATCAGACCCCACATGCTGCCTGAGAACACGGACAAGGAGGAGAAGAAAGGCAAATTCGGATCCCGAAGAGTCCTCTCTGAAAGGGAGGAGGTAGATGTCATCTCCAGGCTGGAGGGGAGTGGTGGGGGGAGCTGAGCTTTGGGGCCCAAAGGACTGGGCTCAACTTCTCCTCCCTCCCTGTGTGGCTGGGGCGTCCATGCACACGTCTGCTGGTTGTGACGATACAGCGCAACATGAGGAAGTGTGTGGAACATAGTAGGTGCCCAGCAGACGGCTCCTTCCATCTTCCTCCTTGTAATGAATCAGGTGCAGGGAGAGGACCAGCGCCTGGAGAACGGAGAACGCTGGTGCGTCAGAGCGGGAATGATGGCATTAATCACAAGAATAGATGGCGATGGAGCACTCATTAAGTGTTGGCTGCATTAAGTGATGCTGCCCACACCCTCTGTTTCACCCCCCACAAGAGCCCAACGAACTAGAGACCGTTATCCCCATTTTACAGATAAGCAAACTGAAACTGAAGTTGGAAACTTGTCTAAGGTCTCTCCACCTGTGAGCTGGCAGAGCCAGGAAGCAAACCCATGTCTCCAATATTCTGAGCCACAGCCCTGTCCTACCTTGGACGGGGTGGGGGTGGGGGGAAGGAGGGGTGGAGAGAGACAGCCCCAGAGAGGGCAGCCCTGGGCCCCCACCCCTCAGCGTTGGCAGATTGGAGCCTTCGCACCCAGGAGGGCTGAGGGAGTGAGCGGGGGACTCTGGAGTCAGACAAGCCTGTGTCTGTTCCTAGCTAGCTTGATGACTTAACTGGCTGTCTGTCTCTGGGGACGTTTCTTCGCTCTGAAACCTCTTTTTCCTCACCTGCAAGATGGGGATAATATTCACTACCTGGCCAGGTGGTGAGGATTCAACCCAACGGCTTTGGCTGAGCGCCTGGCCCAGCATTGGTGCCCAGGGAATGGGCAGCCCCTGCCAGGCTTCTGAAACAGACGTGCCTCCCCCCCCCCACCACAAACTGCCTGTCTGCTGTTGACTGAGAGGAGAAGCATGTTCTTTTCCAAACTCAGAGACCTCCCCCCACCTTCAAGTTGCTGCTGGCATGGGCCGAGGGCTCCCAGGAAGTAGGGATTGCCCCCCCACCCAGGATGCAGGCAAAGGCACATCGGAGCCCATGTTTTGAGGGGGATTTCATGGTATTCATTTTGTGTTGCCACCAGAGAAAAGTAAACTGCAGCTCCTGGCTGCCGGGGAAAGGCTGAGCTCCTGCCAGGGCTGGTTGTGCCTGGCACCAGCCCAGGCATGTCCCAGAGTCAGCAGTGGGTGCAGGCAAGTGTGCACACAGAAGTGTTCCGACACACGCATGAGCAGCTGCACACGGAGCCGCCACATCACACGGCACCGACGCCGGCTGCCCCCCTTCTCGTCGCTTCCCTCGTCGGGGGGCTCTCTGCTTCTTCCGCTGTCTCTAGATCCCTGTAGGCTCAGAGCCTGTCCTCTTTCCCAGTTTTCCTTCTCTCTCTTCCTCTGACTCCCTGCGTCTCCCCCGTCTCTCTGGGTGGCCCCATCTCTGGCACTCCGCGTCTCTCCGTTTTTCCAACTCTTTCTCGTCTGTGTCACACACTATCTCTCTGACAGTGTCTCCTTCTCTTTCCGATTCTCTGAATCTTCTGTTTCGCTGCTTCTCTCTCTGTGTCCCCGTCTGTCTCCAGATCTGTCTGACTCCCTCTGTCTGTCTCCAGATCTGTCTGACTCTCTCTCTGTCTCTGTGTCTCCATCTGTCTCTGTATCTCTCTGTCTGCCCATCTCTTTCTTTCTGTTTCTCTTTTTCCAACTCTTTCTGTCTCTGTCCTTCCCTACCTCTCTCTCTCTCTTTTTTCTGTGACACTCTCCTGGAAATGCATCAAAGACTGAAGTGGCCGGATTTCAAGTGACAAACAGCACTACACCCAGGATCCAGCCCCCTCCCTGCACGGCTGCCTTCCTCCTCCACATCCCCTGTCACGAAGAGAAGCCTATTGTGTGGGGCCCAGGGAGTTGGAGTTGAAGGGCCCGGGGGTCTGCTCCTTTGACTGCTCTGAGCTGCTTCCCCATTGGCTCCCAGCAGCCGGTGCTCAGCAAGGGCTGAGCGACTCGGGGAGGCTCTAGTCCATAAAAGGGGGGGCGAGGCACCAGAACTGCCATTCTGAGGGGCTTTGGTGATGCTCACAGCCGCCTCGTTGGCACCTCCTTCCGAGCCAGAGTCAGGGAGACCCCTGCCTGAGTCCTGACCCAGCCACCTGCCACCACCCTCCGATCTGCTCAGCCAGAAGCTGCCCAGGGACAAAGAAGAGCACAGGTAATATCCGGAGGGGCACGGGAATCTCTCTTTTGATTATATCTGTTTTTCCTGGTCCTCTGGACCCGGAGGTGGTAGGAGCTCGGGGTGGGGGATTTCAGGTCTGGGTCTGATAATCCAGCAGATAGAGTCACAGTTATGAAGCTAGTTTACAAACGCCAGATCCATCTGTGTGAGATGGGCAGTTCTTCGGAATCCCCCCTCGGTGCAGCCCCGGCTTAAATAGGTGGAAGGGTTCTTCTCCCCCAAGAGGACCACCCCTTGGTTTTAGCTCCAGGGTCTTCTTCTTCCCCAGCAGTCGGCACACACGGTTCCCATGTGAAGATGGGATACCTTGGGTGGAAGAAGTGAGTTGAGCCACTCAGGGCGGTTTTAAAGGTCAGTGATTCTCACCGGACTTAGACAACAAGGTCTGGGGGAACGTTAATGAGATTCGGGGCTCTGGCATTTACCAGGTATCATGTACATCAATGTACAACCAAGTTCAGCCTTCTCATTCTTTTTTGGATCGTGTTTAATTGCTGACAGGGTGCTGGCTTGAGTGGTTTCCTTTGACATAATTTACACAGAAATGAAGTTTGGGGCTGTTTTGGTGGGAGGGAATGGGGAAAGGGAGTGACAGCATGCGGAGAGACTCAGGCTTAGCAGGATTTTTCTTGTCAATTTTACTTTGAAAGGACTTGTTGCTTTCATGTAAATTATAGCCAAGTTGGGCAGGGAAGAAGCAGCTCAGATGGGAAAGTGATTTGCTCCCTGGTAAAGATATCCTTGTTCAAGGAAAGTATTATAGAATCCCAAAGTTTGACTCCAGCAAAAAAGCTGGTGAGTTTCAGAGAAAAGGAAAAAAAAAAAAAAAAAAGGCGGGGGGTGGGTAGAAGTCTGGTGACGACATGGAGGTTGAATAGTAAATTCTGTGACCTCGTACTTTTTTCCTGGGTATCTTTTATCTAGAATCTCTCCAAGCTTTACAAACATTCCTTAATTAAGCCTCCAACCTTCCCAGGGGAAACAAGCTCTTCAGGTTATTGGATCTGATTTCAATTCCCTTCCCACAGACTGAAAGTCTTCATTACCATCTTTCTTCCAAGGGTTGATAAAATATACAAGTCTTTCTAATTTGACAGGCGTTCCAGTCAAGATCCATGGCAAATGTTTCAGAATGCCAACCCCTGGCCTCCCCCTCCCACCGCCACATCTCCCTCTCTTTTCCCCCTTTCTTCCTCCCCTCAATCCCACTCCACCTTGCCTTTTGTTCTATTTTTGCAGGTCATTTATCTCCAGGCACTGAGATCTGCGTGGGGGAGCTGTTGCAGCAGCCCAAGGGTGAGCTGCGCTGCCTGGGGGAGGTTTGCGTTTGCTGACGGGATCTCAAGCCCACTGCTTTGCTCCAGATGCGCTAGAGGTGTGATGGGTGGCAGGCAAATCTTGTGTCCCCGCTTGCAGCTGGGAGTGAGATGTCGCCGTGCTTCCCAAGGAACCCAGCATGTTTTAGCAGAGCAGGCAAAGGGACTGGCTCGGGAGCTATTTGAGAAATTTGCCATCATCGTAAAGCAAACAGACGGGGATTCGGGTCTTGAGACAACTCCTGGGAGCCAGGAATGGTCCGTATATTGTCTAAATGTGTGTCTCACAATCACCCAGATCTGGGCTCAAATCCCAGGTCTCACCACTCATTTGCTGTGTGATTTGGGGACAGTAGCTGAGTGTTCATATCCTCATCCACGCAGTACAGGTAATAGTATTCACCTCCAAAGGTTATTGCGAGACTCCCATGGGATACTGTAATTTGCCTGGCATTCAGTAGGTACTCAATAAATGCTAGAGTACCTGCTCAAGTTCTCACTGTCCAAAGCAGCAGAGTTGGACCACTTCCCCTTCAGTCTTCATCACCCCCACACCATCGAGCCGTGCCCTACGTCCGGGAAATACATCTGGTATTTCAGTTTGTGGGGCTGGCACTCCCCTCCCCTCCCAATCCTGTCCTCTCCACACCAAGAGAAGACCATTTCTTCATCTATTGCCTCGGGATCAGGAAGTCTCTTCCTGATCCATCCTCCCTAGCCCCCCTACCGCTGCCTACCTCCTTGGGCCATTCTTGTACAATTTTTGTATTTATTAGATGTCTTCCATCATTCTAAGTGGGATCAATAGTTGGTTTGATTTCAACGCGTGTCTGAGAAGGTGCAGTTGGCTAGCTGATTTCTCTCACCGTTTTCGCTCATCTCAGCCCATAAATGTTGGTTAATCTCACTGTGTCGGACAAAGGGCTAAAATGATTTCACTGAGACAGGGCTGGCCATTGTGGAGGGCAGTAAATATTTCTGGAGACACTCAGTAAGCCCAGGATCAGGCCCTGGAGATGGAGCGGGGTCCTGGGTCCTTTGATGTTGGGCCTCATTAATCCCTCCCTCCCAGCCCAGGTCCAGATTGATGCTTCTGGCAAGAGGGTAAATGGCCCAGATCCACAAGGCACAGCCTTGGGCTCAGGAGGCTTCTCCCTGAGGCCATCCAGCTGTCCCCCTGGCCAGAGTGGGAGGCTCCAGGCCTGTTCACCATATTTGTCCTCCGTCATTTGGCTCTTTGACCTGTTATCGGACAGTCAGTTTAAGCTGAGAAGGGTTTAGTGAGCAGTTATTATGCGGTTGGCTCCCTGGTCCACTGGCAGGAGGAGGAACTGGTGTTTGTGATTACACAGTAGGTCAATGCGCTGAATCCAAGTCTACTTCCTGCCCTGCCTTCCCCGGCTCTGGTTCTGTTCCCTCCCCTCCTCCTTTTTCCCCTCCCCCGCTCCTCTGTTCCTCCGGTACCTTCTCCCTCTGGTCCCACACCTCTCCCTCTCTGTTCTGCGCCATCTCTCTGCTTCTCTGGTGTCTTTATCTCTTTCTCTGTGCACAAGGGTCTCTGCTACTCTTTGGCACACGTGCCTGTCTCTGTCTCTGTCTTCCTCTCTGTCTCTGTCTCTCTTTCTGCGTCTCTATCCCCCTCTCTCTCTGACCCATCTTCCTTTGCCTTTCTCCCCATCCCTTAATTGCGTCAAATAACAAAGGGTGGGGGTTTCATGTGACTCCTGCTCTTAAGAATCATTCTTTTAAAAACAAAGTGAATAACCCCCATGACCACGGAGTGCAGGGCCCTGTTTCACTCTGGTCCTCGAACAGCAAATGGCCCAGGAGAGAGGGCTGGCCCTGTGCGTGGGCCCCCATCCCACATGTTCTGTGCTTTGTTTGATTCTTTTTTTTTTTTTTTAAGATTTTATTTATTTATTCATGAGAGACAGAGAGAGAGAGAGAGAAGCAGAGGGAGAAGCAGGCTCCCAAGGAGCAGGGAGCCTGATGCGGGACTCGATCCCAGGATCCTGGGATCATGACCTGAGCCGACGGCAGACGCTTAACCGTCTGAGCCACCCAGGCGCCTGCTTTGTTTGATTCTTGCCAGACTACACGGTGGGTTCACTTTCCATCCAGGATCCGAGCCCCCCATCCCCGCCAGGTGATAATCCATTCTTTGTTAATGACCCTAAAGGCCTCACAGGAACATCTTCCTCCACTTTTCAGGATCTCCCTTTGCCAGCCCCTGAAGACCCTCAAAGGTGAACTTTATATGTTTTCAGGTGGGGGTGGTGGTGGTGGTAAAACTCCAGAAACAGTCTCATCTCCAGGAACATGAGAATTTGGTGGGAGGACATTTAACGTGACCCCACGCCTCAGGGACTGTTTGTGGGTGGAGCTGCAGACTGACTTTCAAGCCTGCCTCTGCTATGTCCTTGCCTCTCGGCCTTGACCTGGTGATCTTGCCTCTCTGGGACTCTCTTTCCCCATCTGGAAAATGAGGCTCATCGCGCCAGCCTCCTGGATTCTCCTGAGGGCGAACATGCAGTAATGGAGCTGAAAGCGAGTTTGGCCCTGTAGCTGGGCCAGGCAGGGATGCTACGGACTCAGAGAGCCCAGCTCAGCCGTGCCTGCCCTTGGTCCCTTGGTCCTCACCCTTCCTGCCTAAGCCTGTGGCTGCCCCCGTAGTGGCCACAGGAGGCCACGGGCCTGGCACGCCCCTCAGCCGCCATGGGGCAGGTGGTTGGAGGGTCACTGAAACGCCATCTCCTCAGTTCGAGTCACCGCCTGGGTGTGGGAGGTCCCAGCTCGGTCTCCACTTCCTTCCTGACTCATGATGTGACCTTAAACAAGTGACTTCATTCCTACCTTTTCCCGTTTCCTCTGCTATCAAATAGGGATAATCATATGCGATAAAGTGCTGGGAGAGATAATTGCAATGTTAAATCAAGCCATTATTATTCCATGCTGGCTTTTTAATCCTCTGAGCCCTCTGACTACAATATAGAAATATCACCGAGAGGAGACGAGAGGGCGGGCAGGCAGTCCCTTCCCTCTCCAGGAACTCTGGGGCCTGGGTGGGAGAGGGGACTTCTGTGTCGCTGGGGCAGCCCTGGCGCAGGGCAGGGGGTGATACAGCCCCTTCACGGACAAGAAGTGAGAAGCCGAGGCTCGGGGAGGGGAGCGACTCCCCTCTGATTTTTCCCAAGAAAGTCAGCTTCAAAACGGTGAGAATAATCTGAATTAGAAAAATAGTGATAAGATTAAATGAAAGCAGGGATCGGCAAACTTGGTCCATGAAAGACCAGCTAGTCGATATTTTGGGGCACCTGGGCTTCCAGTCCCTGTCTCAACCCTCCGCTTACGATAGTAAGCAGATGGGATGGGGAGGGGTGTTGGAGGCGATCTCAGGGTTCTCCAGAGATACAGAAACAATAGGATGTGTGCATAGAGAGAACGAGATTGAGTAGAAAGGGTTGGATCACCTGATCATGGAGGCTGGTGGGTCCAAAATTTCCTTGCCCGTTAGGGGAGAATCACCCCTCCTCCTCACCAGCCCCTGCTTCCCTCCTTGGGCTGTCACAAAGCCCACGAGGCAGTGGCTGAGGAGTCCTTCAGAGACCTGCAAGTAAAGAGAATTTTTCTTTGGGAGGGGCTGTGGGGAGGGCCCCTGGCCCACCCAGTCCGTGAAGGGGGCCCCTCCTTCCCTGGGGGACAATGCATGCTCTCCACTGGGGTCTGTGCACCTGACGCTGCCCTTCTGCCCCCCAAGTGGGCTTGCTTCCACTTCTCAGCCCATGAGCATCCAAGTGCCGTGTCTTCTTAGCTCTTTCTGGATCGGAGTTGACGAGCTGGCAGGGCTATCTCTGATGTACGACTTCAAGAAAATCCCCCGAGCAAAGGTGAAAGGACCCATCTGGCGTGGCACAATCATTGTTTATCCTACAATAGGCAGGAAATAGGATTGCGTGGTGAAAATCTCAGGGCTGATGTGTCATTATTAGAGTCAGCTTTTAACCCAAAGAGATCTGGTCAGAAGCCTAACTCCCATTTACAAGCCAAGCCAACTGGGGCAAGCGACTTCGCCTTCCCCAGCCTCAGTCTTCTCCTCTGTACAAAGGGTATAAAGACATTCACCCCCGGGTTGTGGTGAGGAATTAGAGTCATGTGTGTAAAGTGGGAACGCACAGCCTGGCACCTAGTAGGCTCTTGAGCTGTGGTGGCTGTTATTGGACCAATGAGACCATGCATACGGAGCACGCAGTCCCCCCTGGCACACAGTAGGCCCTCCGCATGTGGCCGTTCATTCATTCAACAACTTGTTTTTTGGAGTTTCAACTGTGTTCCAGGCCTTTGTTATCACTCCTTTTTGCCTTCTCCTTTTCGCACCTCCTATAGCCTAAAAATTGCACGGAGCCTTCATACTCCACTATTTAAAGCACCTACTATGTGCCAGGTACCTTGCCGGGTGCCCTGTGCATGATCTCTTACTTAATTCCTACACTCACCCCCTGATGCATTATTATTAGCCCTATTATGTAGCCAAGGAGGCGGAGACACAGCAAAGTTAAGTAAATTTCCCAGACTGGGGCTAAGGGGTGGGTCGGGATTTGAATCCGCATAACTAAGCACTTGGTGACCCTGCTTCTGGGTCAGGAAGGAATTGGAGGCACCCCTCTCCTCTCTGACCCCACGCTGCTTCTCCAAGTTGTTGGAGTAGGCAATGCAGGGGCCGCAGAGTCAAGTGTCTATCAGATGCTCAGCAGCGGACGTGAGGGAAACCACTGGGTGGGGACAGTGGTGACCAGGCTGCACATGTCCCTTGGGTGACTGTTGCCATATTACAATGCAGGCCCGATGTCTCCAGAACTTCTGATATTTTTTTAAGATAAGCTGCAAATTAAGATTTTGAAATGGAAAAATGTCCCAATTTAAAAATGGTGGCAACAGAATTAAAAAAAAAAATCCCTGTGCAAGTCAGGCGGCCAGTCTGCAGCATCTGGATGTTTGCCTTGTGCAGGGAGGGGGCTGCAGGCTGGGGAGGAGGAAGCCAGAGGCCTCAGCCCTGCCTGACCCTGCCTGACCCCTATCACTGCCCTAATCCTCCCTAGGCAGCCCTCTGCTTGCTCCCCATGCCATTAACCTCCCTCCCCAGCTCTTCCTGGGAAACCCACTGAGGCCCAGGGAGCCAAGGCTATGACAGCGGGGCGTGGGGGTGTCTGTGGGGGGGAGATGGGGTCAGAGGGGCTTTGCTGGGAGACAGGGACTCAGCCCTTCCCAGGGCCAAGGAACCACAGCTCTGGTCACGCCTTGAGCAAGTCAGGGAAAGAATCAAAGCCTCAGAATAAAGCCCCTAATATTCATCATGTGACCTGGTTCCTTCTGCCTTTCCCCACCCCCTCATCCCTCCTTCTGGCTCCCTTCCCCTTCCTGTCTGCCCTCTTTTACCTCCTCTTCCCTCCCCTCCCCTGGCTCCCTGGTTTCCAAAACATTAGCTGAATTTCCTTTAGCAGTGTTGGTTTTAGACAACTGCAGTCCCTGTGAGGTTTCTCTGGGGGCACGGAGCTGTGATTCAGAAAAATTCAAACTAGGCTTCCCAGACATCCAGGGGTGGCCTGTGTATTCACTCAACAAACCTGAGTGGAGCTCTTGTTCGCATTGGAGCCCTGTGTGCTGTGCTGGGCACACCGTTCACGCGTCCGTTCATTCATCAGTCCTCAGACGGCCTTAGTCTTCCCATAGCATTAGAGTGAAATGCACATTCCTCACTATCTGCCCACAGCTCATCTCTCTGCTTCTCTAGCCCAGTCTCCTGCCTCATGCCCCCTTATCCACCCTGGCCTCTTTGTTATCCTCACCGTAGCGACTTTCACTTGCGGAGTTGAAGTCCCCCCTGGTCAGGGAACTCCGAAAACAAGAAGCAGTTATGTGATAGTGACTGTGGGAGCTCTGAGGAGGGGCCTAATCCAGGCAGACTTCCTGGAGGAGGCAACTGAGGCTGAGTTTTGAAGAACAAGTCAGAGTTAGCCAGGTCAGAGGGAGATGGGAGTGGATGGGTGGGGTGACAGAGGTGTTCCAGGCAGAGGGAAACCCTTGGGTGAAGCTTGGAAGATGGGACACATGGGGCATTCATGTTGGAATTGCAGGTGGTGTGGTCAGGCCCACATCAGACAAAGCTCACAGCCAGGCTGGGTGCTGTGCATTTGCTGGGATCCCTTAGACAGATGACATAAGCTCTGTGCTTCCATTTCCCCACCTATAAAATGGAAAGTATATTAGTCCCAGTTTTATGGGGTTGTTAGGAGGCAGATGGGTTAAGACGCAGATGGGTCTCAGAAGGGCCTGGCACGCAGTGAGCACTAGTCAGAGTCGGCTCCGCTTGGTGGGAAAGCCCATGAGCATCTGGGGAAGAGGCAAGCTTCCTCTCAAGGGCAGTGGAGAGCTGGGATGCAGGGCAGGGGTGTAGTCAGACTGGGAAGATTGGAGGCTGCTCTGGAGCCAGGAGGAGGCTGCCTGGGAGGGAGGGAGGGAGGAAGGGAGAAGCTGGAGCCTGGGGGTGGGGGTGGGAGGGGGAAAGGGGGAGCCTGGCCAGTACCCCCTGGTTAAGAAGGTGGGCTCGAGGCAGACCCCCGGGATGCAAATCCCTGCTTTCGCCGCTTACTCGCTCTAGAATCTTGTCAAGCATCTTAACTCAGTTTCCCGATCTGTAAAGTGGGCATGACAATAGTACCCTCCCCAGAGAGTCATGATGAGTAGAAATGAGTTCATTCATGAGAATCGCTCAGAACGTCATGAGTACTTAACATCCATCTGATCAGCTAGGATTATTATTAAATATAAAGTTAGTGGATGAAAGGAAAGGCTGCTGACGTTATTTTTGCCTGGGACAAAAAAGGATCTCAAATCGGGCCTCCTACCTTGGCAGCCGCGCTGTGTGGGAAGCCTGGGGGCCAGGAGATGTGTAGTGTAGGCTCCTCCCCAGCAGGTAAATCACTGCCCATCTCCTAAGGGGCCAGCCCCGACATCGCCATCGCTGATAAAGGAGAAAACAGGAGCTCGCTGCTTTGTGTCTGCATATAAGACGTATAGCTCACTCTTCCGGAGCCCAAAGCCGCCCAGCAGCTGGTAGAGCATGAGAGAATGTCCAGGGTGGGCAAGAGAGGTGGGATGGACCCACGTCCACTTTCCTGGGTTTTCTTCTCTGAGCCTCCCTTCTTTGGGGAGCAGAACTTGCCCAGCCTCGAGAGAGGCCCGGGTTCTCTCCTTCAATCGCTGTGTGACCTCAGGAGATCTGCCAAGCCTCTCTGAGCACCAGTGTTCTCATCTATAAAGTGGGGATGGTGATACGAACCTCCCATAGCTGGTGGGTGGATTGAGGACAATATACGAGTCGAAGGCCCTAGACAATGGGTCCTCTGGGTCTCACAGAGGGTTCAGCTGGTAATGAATCAAAGTTGCTCTGGAAATTGTAATCATTAAGGGCACAAGTGTGGGGAGTCAAGCAGAACAGCCTTGCACCCCAGCTTGGGCAATTCACTGAACCGGAAGTGCCCACCTCACTGGGGAGGAGTAGATGGGATGATGGGCCTAGGGGCTCAGTTCAAGGCCTGGAGCACAGGAGGGCTCCGTAAATGCTGGCTGGGATCTTACTAGGTGTACTTGGGCTGGGGGGGAGAGGACTGTGTGCCCCGAGGGGGAGACCCGTCTCTGGGCTGCAACGTGGGACTCTGGGGCCATGGGAGGTATCCTCTAAATCCCCTGAGCAAACAAGGGCAGCTTGCTGCAAAGGCAGGCGCGGGAGACTTGGAGGAGGGAAGGAGGACAGCATCCTTGTGAGCAGTGTGACAGGCGTCCGGCTGCAAAGACGAGGCTGGGAAGAGCCTGGAGCCTCCCGCCCTGCATGGGGTGTCTCCGGGGAACTCCCCATTTCCAGTTGGGAGAAAGGTCCTGTGCCCCCTTTTGAATGGCGTTGAGTTTTGATATTTGGTTTATAAGAGTTAATTATGAGAGGAAGTGCTTTTAACAGACTATTTGTGAAGCATGAACTCCCATGCCTAGCATTTACTGCATGTGCCTGCTATGGGCGGGTCAGGGACACAGCCCATGACAGGTAGCGCCCGTGTCCTGAAGGCGCTAACACTCCAGTGGGGGCGACGATGCTCGCCAAGAACAATAGCAAACAGACACCAAATCCATAGGATCCTATGAGATGGTGAGCGCTCTGGTTCCAACAAAGCAGCGTGACAGGAGAGGGACCAGGAAGCAGCATTAAATGCAGGGGGCAGCAGATGGCTCCCTGGTGATTTGACATTGCCTTCATCTAATTATAAGAAGGAGCAAGCCCTGTGAAGATCTGGGCTAAGAGTACTGCAGAGCGGGGGATGGAAAGTGCAAAGACCCTGGGGTAGGAGCAAGCTTGCGGGTTTGAGGAACACAGAGAGAGACGAAAACAAGACACAGCTCCTGCCTTCATGGAGCCAAAGCCTGAAGACTCAGATAATTAGCAAATAGTGGAATATTTTGATGGAGGAGGCACAAGTTTCAGGGTGAATGCAAAGGAGGAGCATCCTATCCAGCCTCGGAGATCAGGGAAAGCTGCCTGGAGGAAGTGATATCAAATGTAGGGCCTAAATTAGCAGGTAACAGAAGAGGAGAGGAGGGGTTTTCCAGCAGACAGAACAGCATAAGCCAAGTCCTAGAGATGGGACAGGGCCTGATACATTTATTAGGGGAATTGCAAGTAGCCGGATATGGTTGGGACCAAGTGTTAGGGTGTAGGGATGAGACTGAGGGTGTTCCTGTCATTTAGAAAAGGGGCCCGGCCTGACCCAGCCGAACAAATGTGAACGCAGAATTGCCATGCTGAGCGGGACATTTTAGGGTGTGCAGGAGGGTTCCAAGAAGGAACTGGAGGCAGGGAGGCCAGCTCGGAGAAGGTAGAACGATGGCCATGGCAAGTAGAATGCTGGGGTGAAAAAGGCAAATTCCAGAGAACTTACAAGGCAGAAAGGACTGGTCTGGGGACAAGCTGAGGCCTGGGGACAAAGGCAGGTGATGGGGCCTCAAAGAATCCAGGAAAGCAGATGCTGAGGGTCTTCTGGCTTGGGGGATGGGCAAAGTGGGTTTTGAAGCCTGACGGACCCAGGTCAAGTCCTGGCTTGTCCACTGCCTAGCTGTGCCGGCAATCACTTGCCCTCTTTGAGCCTCAACTTCCCCACCTATCTGATAAAAATAGCAGAGCCCACCTCCGGAGCTATTACGCAGATGAATGTGAGCTCGGGGAAAAGTTGCTGGCATGTGGCAGGTACTCAGCACGTCAATTCCCTTCCTTGACCCCTGGCCTTGGGCACCCACTGAGCCTCCTGGGGCCTCTATTTTCCTGACTGTGAAATGGGAATGAGAACATTGGCCTTGCAGTATTTCCGCAGGGGTTGGCGAGATGGCCCAGGACACTGACACAGAGTAGGCGCTCACAGATTCATCCTCTTCTCTTCCTCCCTCCCCAGCGGGAAGAGCAGAGACAGCATGGCCTGGCAGGAGCTGGTGCTGGCCGCCTACCTCCTCGTGTTCCCCTCCGCCATGGCGGACTGCCTGTCCCGGTGCTCCTTGTGTGCTGTGAAGACCCAGGACGGGCCCAAGCCCGTCGACCCTCTGGTAGGTTTCAGGATGCCCAGGTCCTGGGCCTGTGTGTGGAAGGGGCCATCTGTGCGGAGTCTGGGCCACTGTGTGTCTGTCCTGTAGACTTGTCCTACCTGTGCCAGATAGATCCTGCCCTGGAGTCGGCCGGCGCAGGTTCCCACCTCCATCCCCACCTCGGACCTCACCACCACCACCACCACCGGCTCGCTCCGTTCTGGGAAGGACACTCAGGTCTCCAGGGAGGCAACAAGGAGGGTCATTAAGGAGGCAGTGCTGGCTTTGGGAGTGGGCAGCCTTTTGGTAACTTTCCAGGGCTTCTTACCACCAGGCTGCTGGGCACCTCCCAGTCTAGTCATTCCCATGGAAGGAGATCTTTCCGCCACCACCAAATGCCAGGATCTGGTGGACAGGATCCAAGCCTTGACCCTTCTCCTGGGTCTTAGTGTCTCTTGGCCTGGCCTTGTTGGCTTTGCTTTGAATCAAACTCCCCCACGTGTCTCTTCCTTGATGGCAGACAGGTGAGAGTAAAGGTCCCAAGGGTGTGGTGGACGGAGCACTGCCGCTTTCTCACTCCGAGACCCCGGAACTCCGCCTCTTCAGTTTCCACACCTGCAAAATGGGCGTGATTCTATGAGATAACAATGCGAAGTCCTCAACACACAGTTCTAGTCGCTCTTCAGCGAGAGGCACATGATCACAGGGGAGCACAGAGGTTAAGCACCAGGGCTTGTGGCATTAGCCTGCCTGGGTCCAAGTTCCAGAATTGTCCAGTGTTGTCACTGCTATCCTCATGACCATCATCATGTTCACATTCAAATTCCCCCAGCACTCCTATGAAGGAGATACTTTTGTCCCCCGGGTTTGATGAGCCCTCAGACCCCTCACATGTGTTCTCTCCACCAGCCTGCATGGCTTCCGTGTCTCTCTATCACGTGGCAAGAACATCCTTCACACTTGGGAAAGGTGGGGAGAACCAAATACTGCCTCTGGAGTCAGGAGCTCAGAGGATGAGTGAGCACACCACAGAGCACTCCAGGAAGATCTTACCTGGGATGTTGGCATTGCGTTTCGTAGCCGCGTTTCCCTGGGAAAGTTGTTCCACCTCTCCACGTCTCTTTCCTCCTCTTACACACAGGTGCACAGTCCCCTACCTTCATGCACCCCTGGGAGCATTGAAGTGGGAAGCCTGGGGCTTAGTAATGGCAGCTACTTTTGATTTTCTGACATGGGAACAGAGACTATCTGGGGCAGGGGAGTGCATGGCGCTTGATGGTCCGACGGGGGTGATGTTACCACTCTGGTCTTTGGGGGGATTTGCAGATTTGTTCCCTGCAATGCCAGTCCGCTCTGCTACCGGCTGAGGAGTGGGAGACATGCCAAAGCCTTCTGTCCTTTTTCACCCCCTTCACCTTCGGGCTCAATGGCAAAGAAGACTTGGAGACCAAGGCCGCTTTGGAGGAACCCTATAGTGAGCTGGCCAAGCGCTCTGGGCCCTTCCCGAAGGAGCTTGAGAAAAACAGATTTCTCCTCAGCACCCCGACAGAGGAGAATGCCCTGAGCAGGAGCCTGGCGGAGAAGCTCTGGGGTTTCTCTGGCAGATTGGGTGAGGGAGGGGAGTCTGAGCTGATGGGGGACACCCAGCTGAATGATGATGCCCTGGAGGCTGGGGCATTGGATTCCAATGAGGAGGACACCAAGGAGCAGGTCAAACGCTATGGGGGCTTCTTGCGCAAATACCCCAAGAGAAGCTCAGAAGTGGCTGGGGAGGGGGATGGGGACGGAGGTAGGGCGGGCCACGAGGACCTGTACAAACGCTACGGTGGCTTCTTGAGGCGCATCCGTCCCAAGCTCAAATGGGACAACCAGAAGCGCTATGGAGGTTTTCTCCGGCGCCAGTTCAAGGTGGTGACTCGGTCTCAGGAAGACCCCAATGCCTACTCTGGAGAGCTTCTTGATGGGTAAACCCCTCCCCATCGTGGAGTTGAGTCAGGAGCTCCCCCTGACACCCTTCCAGATTGGAGTGCCCTCATCCATCCTACCTTATATCCCCTGAACCCATGCTTAGTTCAGCCTGGTCTGCAAAACATCCAAACCCAGCCTGCCTCTTTTCTGCCTGGGGTGCAGTGTTCGTCTGGAGTCAGCAAGGAGGAAGGATGGAGGTTCCCCTCTCCAGTAGGTCCCAACTCTAGAACATTGAAACTACTGCCAACAGCAGCTTTTGCTATTAACCCCTCCCCCCATTAATGTGACTCCCCAGTTCCAGGAATCCAGACTGACTTGTTCTTCATCCCTCTAGATAAATAGCAAAACAAGATAAAGAAACAAATAGAAATCCTAACACTTTATCCCAAACCTTAAAGGACCTCCTTGTGCTCCCCACTTCGGAGACCATGCTTTAGGTAAAACACTCAAATGCTGCATTTTATTGGAGCAGGAAGTCCTACACTAGAGCGTTCAGTCCTCCAGTGGGCACGTGTTCAGTTGTGTTCTCTGTGTTCTCATCGTTTAGAAACACCCTTCTCGAGGAACCGAGTTCCTGGACTCCAGTTCATGTTGGTACCTTGGATAGCACCCAACTCCTCACGTGAGAGGAAGGGCATGAAAACCCCTTCCAAAATGGTAATGAGAGCAGTTCTCCCACTGAATACTGAAATGATCAGGAAGGGAGCAAGACAAACCAATTTGTTCTGTGCAGCAAACTAAAAATGTGGACCAGTTCCTTCAGCCCTCATTAAACTAATTAAACAGATCAGCAGCACACTCTTACCCCAGGATGAACTGAAGCTGAGTCAAGTTGATGAGGTTAAGCACAACCATGTTCTTGAGCAGCTGAATTGGCCGCCAAGAGTCTTAGCCATCTGGCCAAACATATGCATTGGGCATTGGGTAAGGGAATCCAGAAGCAACAGCTAGAAAGACAAAAAGGCTTTCTTCAACCCCTGTGATGATTCTTTCCTCTTGATTTCTCAGAATAAAACCAGAAAGAGGCATGAAGTGATTAAGTGCTTGAGGCCAAATGAATTCTCTTGATTCAAATAACCCAGAATCAGAGGCAGAGACCTCCCAATGTCTTGGTTTCAATCAAAGTCTTCTCTCTCTGTTGCTCTTGCTCGCTCATCCCTGGGCACTATGGTTTGGTCTGTGGGTCCAGGAGGCTGGGCTGGATAGGAGAGGAAAGGGTCTTGAGTTCAGTTAATTTGTATAAGATGCTACTGAGCATACCTCTTCATGCACAACCCCCAGGTCCCTCATGATGTTCTGAAATGTATGGATTGTTGTAGGGTTAACTTCGTGTGCTTTTAAAAAATCCCACTTATGCAATTTACCCAGAATTTGCTTATTCCTTAGCAGGCCTATGTTATTTCCTACTCCTCCAGTGCAATAAATAAAAGAAAGATGGTGATGACTCGGGGTGTGTATGTGTGCGCCTCAGTCTCCAGAGCGTGGAAAGACCATTTGCAGAAAAGAGTGCTGGGGAATGAAAAATACACACACAGACACACACACACACAAAGACACACACACACCTATTCATGTCAGAAAACTAAGTGTAGGATAACAGAAAGAGCACAGACTTGAGAACGCCTTCACCCTAAATTTGAGATCTGTGTGATGTTGGGTAAGTTATTTGCCTCTCTGAGCCTTAGTTTCCTCTCCTGTAAAAGAAAGACCCCCTGACTCCCAGGGACTGTCTCCTATGCTGGATTACTAAGGCAAGAGGGACAACTGTTCCTAGACAAAGGTGAAGAACTCTCTAGAGAGTGCGTGGCATAATGTCCTTTACTAAAATGACATGCTTTATTAAATGGCATCGAGGAGATATCTTTACATAGGGCTGGTGTGGAAGAGTCTCAGTAGCTCCAGACCTCGTGGGTCCCATTTGGCCACTGGTTTTCTGAGTGACTTTATAGAAAACACAGGGCCAGGGAGTTCGGTCTCCTTCCTTCTTTCCTTCATTCAAGAAAGAATTCATTGAAAGCCTACTGTGTGGTAGGTCTTTTTCTAGGTGCTGGAGGTACAGGAGAATAAAATGGACAAGGTCTCAGCTCTTATGGAACTTACAGTCTATGGGTGGGCAGACAAGTAAACAAAAATATAAATCTAAAATTAAAAATTAAATTTAAAAAATAAAAATGTAATGAATGTAAAATTAAATATAAATGAAATTTAAAATAGTGGTAATTATTGTGAAAGGAACAACTGGGATTTAGTAATAATGGATAATAGGGGTAGGGGAGGAATATCCCCAGGGTGTTCAGGAAATCTTCCTTGAGGGATATTCTATTCTTGCTGTTCATAGGATCATCAAGTTGGAAGGAACCTAAGGTTGGGATTATCTCCTCCAACTACCTACTCTGTGCCAAAATTAACACACTGACAATAAATTTTTAACTTGGATTTCACAACATATTGCTACTCCTTAATAATTCAGTGTGGGGAAGTTCTATCTTTATGTTGGGTTGAAATTAAGGTTTCTTGTCACTTTGATGCATTGGGTCCTGATTTTGCTGTCTACCAGCCCAGGAACCTTTTCAGAATTTTCTGTTGCATGCAAACAAATGGCTCCTCACTATCTCAAATAAGTTAAATGAACAACAAAAAAAAAAAAAAAAAAAAAGAAGAAGAAGAAGAAAAGAAAAGAAAAACCTAAACCTAAACCCAAAACTAAAACCAAAACCAAAACAACTAAGTAATTTGTTGGCTCACATAAATGAATACAGGATATTTACTTCAGGTACAGCTTGATCAAGGGCCTCAAAAAGAACACTGACACTTCTCTATCACTAAGATTTTTTCTCCTCTGTGTTGGATTCATTCTCAGAATCCACATGCTTTTCAGATGCTGACAACAGCTCCAGGCTATACCATGCAGGTTCATGTCTAGCATGCTATTTTCACAGGAAATCCCCATCAGAGTTTCACTGTACCTCATTAGCTCTGATTGGGTCATATGTCCAGTCCTGAGCTCTTGCCAATCATTATGGACAGGTTAACGTGATGCTCTGATTGTCAGGATTAAACCACATGGGCAGCCAGGGATTGATTCAATCCAACTCAAAGACCATGAGAGACGATGGACTCTGAAAAACAAACTGAGGGTTCTAGAGGGGAGGGGTGTGGGGGGATGGGTTAGCCTGGTGATGGGTATTAAAGAGGGCACGTTCTGCATGGAGCATGGGGTGTTATATGCAAATAATGAATCATGGAACACTACATCAAAAACTAATGATGTAATGTATGGTGATTAACATAACATAATAATAATAAAAAAACACAAAACAATCCAACTCAAAGTAGTTGGACTAGAAGTGGGGAAGGGGAAGTTTTTCTGAGGACAATTGGAGCATGGTTCCCAGTAGGAGAAAGAATAAATGCCAGCCCACCAAATAATAGATTGTCAACCCCCCCCACCTCAGTGAGTGAAATTAGCTGGGTGGGACCTGGGGCAAACTGGAGAGTGTATGTCATGGGGAATATGGGCTCAGGGTAGCCAGATTTGATCTTTAAGAGACCACAGAAATCTGACTTTGCTTTTTCTCCATGTAAGTAATTTTTTAAAAGAAGTATTGAGTAGGACAAACAATAGCATCTTTGGGACAAGACACATCACTTTCTTACCACTGTTCTGTGACCTCTCTAAATATATATATATTTTTAAATAAGAAACACTTCTTTTTTGGGTTTTTACATTCTCCGCATATGCCATGGATTCCAGAATGCTATTGCTCTCTACTCCCTTTTCCGGACCCATTTCACTTGGTCAATGAGGCATGGCCATGGACGGTGGAAAGAACCTGGCTAGGGGTCACAGAGAGCTAGGCGGAGATCCCACTTTCCTGGGTGGCTCTGGGAGAGCCACTGCACTTCACTGAGCCTTGGTCATGTGTGTGTATGTTTAAGATTTATTTATTTATTTTAGAGAGAGAGAGAGAGAGAGCGCGCATGCACGCAAGTGCGGGGAGGGGCAGAGGGAGAGATAGAGGGGAAACAGACTCTCCCACTGAGCGCAGAGGGAGATCATGACCTGGGTGGAAACCAAGAGTCAGATGCTTAACCAACTGAGCCACCCAGGCGCCCCTGAGCCTCAGTTTTCAATCTGTCGACTGGGGAGGAAAACTCTGACTTCCCTCACCAGAGGTGAGGTTTCGGTAATGGGAAGTCTCAGGTGCATCTGGCACACAAGAGGCTTATGACACGAGATGCTGCCCCATCTTGAAGGGTGATGCCTCTGATGACGGTATTCCAGATGTCACCTGAGCGAGGCAGACACCTGTGGAAAGAGCAAAATTCTCCTGATGGTAAGAGAAGGATGAAATTAAAAAAAAAAAATTATTTTCTGTTGCTCTATAACATACATGCTGTCGAGTGTACTTAATCTTAAGTGTGCAGCTCAGTGGATTCTTACATATGTATACACCCCTGTGACCACTACTCCGATCACAATATAAAACATTTCCAGCACCCCAGAGGGGTGATCACTTTTTTATGAGGGATGGAGAGCAAGCCAGAGGAAGGATTGGAACAAAAATATTGCAGACCCTGCAGAGTCCTGATTCTCTGTCCATGTCACCAAGGCCACTGTGCAGCAATCACAGATCAGTCATTGGTTAAGGGATGCCAACATCCCGGTAACCTTAGAAGAGCATGTTACTAATAAGCACGCCGTTTCCACGACAACGCCATACACCATCCGCAGCGAGGAAAGTCTTTTTATAATGATCATGACAATCATAATGATCTCTCGGATTTAGATCATCCCTCCCCCACCCCCAGCTCCAAGCCCTTCACACAAACAGGCCCAGTGATGGGGCTTGTCTATTAATTAAGGGCCCCCAAGTGAAGACAACAAAAATCCCCACGACAGTGCTGGGAACAATGGTTCCCTAATAGGTGTCATTTCAGCATTCTTGATTCATGTGCTGCGTCCATGTGGACTCCCACTGTAGCTCTGGAGGTTTATAACAAAGATTTATAATTATTCTTCTGATATGTAAATTCGCACGTAAGTTGCACTTCTACCCTATTTGTCTTGTTCCTGTCTAACTTAAGCCAAGCCCCATTATTCTTTGTTCCCAGGACTCCCCTCATTCTTAGTCGCTTTTGACATGAAGTTTGCCATGGGAAAATGCCCACCTAGCTCGTTCTTAACCTCCCTGTTACACCAGCATAGCTCCTAAAGGGCTTGCCCCCGTGTCTGTGAAATTTGGGAGTGCTTTCCTGTCCCTGGGAAGATCCATGCGGGGTTTGGACTTGGAGAAGGAAGGAGCACTGGACTGAGAGTCTGGGGACCTAAGCAGCTGATTGAGTGTGGCCAGGCTCTGCTAACTCGTAATGGGGGTGGGCTTTGGATTCTCCAGGACACAGTTTTCTCTTTTGTAACATGAAAAATGTAAAATGGATAATATCGTAAGGACTTTTGTCCTTTCTAAAGCTGACACATAACACTTGTCCTGCATCAAGCCCTGCACCAATAAATGATGAACAAAGCAAATGACCTTCGGTTTCCTTGTCTGACAATGGGGGTGATGATTTCTACCCTGGCAGGTAGTGGGGGTCACATAAGAAGACACAGGAACAGTGCTAACACCATCCCAATCCGAATTCATCCGATCACCTGATGAATGTTTATTGAGCAACTGTTGTATACCCTGCACTGGGGTAGGGGCAGGGGATTCAGCAGTGATCAAGTAGAGTCCCTACTTCATGGGGCTCACTTTCTAGGGGGAGGAGAGCAATCACCTATAGATTAACCAATGGGTCAATGTTTCAGGGGGGTATGGGTGCTATGAAGGAAATTAGAGGGTACAAGATGCAAGTGTTGGCAGATGGGAGAAGTTACTCAGGGGAGTCCCAGAGGCTTCTCTGGTTGGGGAGCCCATTTGGCCAGAGGTGTGTAGGAGGTGGGGAGGGGGAGCCTTGTGTGTATCTGGGGGAGAGCATTCCAGGCAGGGGAGCAGTGGTGCAAAGGCCAAGAGGAGGGTGCATATTTGCTGTGTAGAAAAGAGTAAGAAAGCCAAGGGGAGGAGTGAGGGCAGAGGGTAGGAGGCAGGCTGCAGAAGCAGACAGGACAGGTCACAGACACACGCCCCCCCACCCCGCCCCAGGACTCGGCACTGTCCCGGTGTGCACCATTACCCATAGAATTACTAGAGACTCCTTTACTCTCAAAGTGCCTGTCTTGGGTAATATAGCATCTCATTGCCCAACTTATGGGCATGGGAAGGACCTTGACTTTTGCTCGGGGTGAGGTGGGAGCACTGGAGGGTCTTAAGCACAAGAGGGACATTACCTGACACAAAAATTCAGAGGTATCAACGCTAGCTGCCATGTGGAGAGCAGGCTGCAGGGAGCATAGGGGTATCAGGACTCTGCCAGTGGTGTTGGTGGATTGCATTTAAGAAACCAGAGGACAGAAGTCAGCTGACAGCAAACTCCACCTGCCCTGCCCCAGCTCAGCTTTGAAAAATGTTGCCTCAGTGGTGTGAGTTTTGAGCTTCTGGGGAGAAAAGTCCCTGAACTGGGACTTGCTTTACATAAAAGGTGAATCATTCGAAAGTGTATAAATCTAGTTTTTACAAATCGGATTGCATTTTAAGGCACGGGGGAATAATGCTATTCAATTTCCTTTTGGATTTTACAGATTACGACAGTGCCTCTTGCCCATTTAGAGACATTTGACCAAGTCATAAAAGCATCAAGAAGGCTCCTGTGAAATGCACCAAGAGTCAGGGTTCAGGTATCAGACGTTTACTGAGCCTCCATCCCGGGCCTGGGCACAGTGGGGATCAAAACTCGCGTAACCTTTGCTCTGAAGGAGTTTCCAGTTCAGCCGAGAAGACCTGATGGAACAAAATAACTGTGAAGAATACATGAGGAGTTGCTCCGGGGAGGAGTGTGTTACCAAGGGAGCTTCAGATGCAGAGAACAGGGACCTGGCCCGATGGCAGCGCCGAGAAGGCTTTATGAAGCCGCGCTCCCCCCACCCAAGCTGAGATCTGAAGGAGGAGCAGGAAGTAGCCGAGTAGAAGTGCAGGTTAGCATAGGGCAGGTTTTCGGGAGAAAATCAGCAAGGGCAGAGGTCCAGAGGTGGAAGCAGCCCTGTGTGGGCGAGCATCTGGAGGAAAGCCAGGGTGGCCGTGCAGGGATACCGAGAGGGAGCTTGATCATGCAAGACTTGTAGGCCACAATGCAATGGCTCTATTTTAAGAACAAGGGAAGCAAGTGGAGGCTTTCAAGCAATGAAGTAACATAACATGGTCAGGTGTGCTGAATCAGAGTTTTCTGGAACAAGGTGAGGCATAAATATTTATATACAAACCTACAACAAAGAAAACAATACCACCTTGGATCCCACTCCTTAGAAATAGCTGGATTACTGTTTTAGCGTACTTCCAGCCAGGGCAGCTTCTCTGCTTATCTCTGAACCCTGGATGACATGCTGTCCTCATTTAACACTCTATGTCTTAAGCATGTTTTTTTTTTTAAAGATTTTATTTATTTTTTAGAGAGTGAGCGAGAGAGAAACAGCGTGAGAGGGGAGAAGGTCAGAGGGAGAAGCAGGCTCCCCGCTGAGCCGGGAGCCCGATGTGGGACTCGATCCCAGGACCCTGGGATCATGACCTGAGCCGAAGGCAGACGCTTAACCATCTGAGCCACCCAGGCGCCCCCGTCTTAAGCATTTTTTATACATCCTTCCTAAGTGCCATTTCTAAATCTACATAATCACAATAGTTCACAAATTGGATGTACCATAATTTACCCAAGCATTCCCCGATGGGTAGAAGGACTGAACATCCCCATCTGCATGGAATATTCCCGAGATTGTGGCTTTGCTGTGGTGTCATCCTTGCAACTCTTTCAGTTTTAAAAGAATCCTGAGTGAGAAATTATACGATCCCCCTTCCTAGGGGATAGACGCTTGAGTTGCTCATGTTATTATTAATATTATCGTACCGCCCTTGTACAGAACCCCGTGATATGTGCGTTTCAGCCAATCAGCTTAAACGAACCAGAGGGTCACCACCAGTCCTTGCTGAAAACACCCTCAGAATTCACCTGGTTGCATTCCTCAAACTTCAGACATCCACCCACCACCTGTCACAGACACACTCTCGGCGCGACCCTGTATTTAATGTTTGTCCCTGATTCATCTCCCTCTGGGGTTCCGGTGGGGGGCTGGGCTTGGAGCAGGACCAGCATCGCCTGAGGGAGCTCTAGTCACTGCGGGCCGAGGTACCCTCAGATCATGGCTTTGTGCGTGGTAAACAGCTTAGAATCTACCGCACGGGTTGTCGGCGGGACGGTGGTGCGGTTTTACTGGCTGTCCGTGTACCGAATGCTGCTCTGTGCCGAGCCCTGAGCTGTCCCCCGACTCCCTGGCTCGCTCGTTCATTCCTTACGGGGACGCACAGGCCAGCTGCCCGTTCTCCTGGGCTCCGTGCTCCAGAGGATGAGACAACTGCGACCCGGGAAATCCCCATTTTATCTTTATAGAAGTTAGATGCCGTAAGAGCTTTACTTTTTAAAACATTAATGAGCTTTATTTTTAGTTTTAAAATTTACGGGGAAATTGAGCATCAGTACAGAGTTCCCATCCACCACCTCACCTCCCCCAGTACCGACGGTGTTTGCTATTACTATCTTGCATTTGTTGTAGCCGATGAGCCAAATGCCGATATGTTATTATTTGGGTTCGCTCTTTGTGCTGCACATTCTAGGGATTTTTATAAAGGTGTCAGGACATGTATCCTCCACTGTAGTATCATATAGAATAATAGTTTCACTCCCTAAAAGTCCCCTGTGCTCCACCTGTTATCTCCCTGGCATCCTCTCCTCCATCCTTTGGTGCCCACTGTTCTTCTACTGTCTTCATAGTTGAGCCTTTTCCAGAATGTCATATAGTTGGAATCATACTATATAGTATATAGAGTATGTATGATGTACAGTATGTAGCCTTTTCAGATTGGCTTCTCTCACTTAGCAATGTCTTTTCTTGGCCAGGTAGATCATTTCTTTTTAGCGCTGAATAATACTTTGTTGTCTGAAGGCACCATAATTTATTTACCCATTCACTGAAGGACATCTTGGTTGCTTCCATGCTTTGGCAATTCTAAATAAAGCTGCTTTTAACACCTGTGTTCAGATTTTTGTGTGGGCAAAAGTTTTCAACCAAGAATTTTACTTTTTATTAAAGTTACAATTTAACTATTAAAGTTGTTTTTTTTTTTTTTTTTCCTATGCTCTTTGATCGGTAGGGTAAGATGAAAGGGACTGGCTCTTTTGATAATATGATCAGAGAAGATGACTTTCAAAACAAGACCACAAGGGTGGGAAGGAGCCCGCCATGGTAGAGCTAAGGGGAGAGCATCCCCAGCAGAGGGAAGAGCAAGGGCAAAGGCCCTAAGGTGGGAAGACACTGGGGTGTGAGGAACAGCATGAGGCCAGTGTGGCCGGTGCTGGTTGGAGGAGGTGGAGAGCTAGGCAGGCCTGCAGGCCACAGTGGGTGTCCAAGATTTCATTGCCAGTGCTCTGGGAAGTCATGTGGGGCCTTAAAGCAGGGGGTGCAGGGCTGAGAACTGCAAGGTGCTTGTAGACGTTACCTCAGGGGTCTCCCAGCACCCGACAGGGGCAGAACACGGTCTCCATTTGCAGATCAGAAAACTGAGGCTCTGAGCCAGAGAAGGCTCGCCATCCCCGTCTAACTCAATTCCAGGGCTGCTGCCACCCAGAGCCTGGGAAGAGAGACATGCAGAATCGGAAGGGAAGCCTCTGAGTCTCTCTCTCAGTTGCAGCCTGAGCAGACAGCTTCGGAATTCAATTAGGCTCTAAGGAGATTAGCGGAGGAAGTCGGCTTTGACCTCCAGGGCAGAGGGGTGGGCAAGGCAGGGAGTGTGTGGGGGGGGGGGTGGGGGGGGGAGGGGGTTGTGGTTTCAGATCAGACAGAGGAATTATGTAATGGGTATGGCCAGAATCTAATTGCCCAGGAGACCAACCTCTTTAGAGGAAATGGAGTCCCTTGTTGTCATGGCAACCAATTAAAAAAAAAAAGGTGGGGTTCAGCAGGTCCATCAGCAGCAAGAGAGAATCACCCTGGACACTGAGGTATCACATCCCAGCAAGATCTCCGGCCCACGGGTGCATCGGGGCCCATAACACCGATGCTTAAACCAGATGAAGTTTCCTTCTGGTGAAAAAAATCAGAGGTGGGCTAGCCTCAGGCTGTGTTTTATTTAGCTTTTGCTGCATAAACAAACTGCCCCTCAACTTAGTGGCTGAAAACAACAATTTATTTCTCCTCTTCTGTGCGATGGAGGAGCACCGCCCCTGCTTGGTTTTCTCTGGGCTCCCAAGTCAGCGGGAGGCTGGTCCGGGCTACTGCTCCCACGTGGCCTCTGTCTGGCGCCTGAGACCCTCACCCCGTGGCAGGCCGAGCTGGCTTCCTCACCTAGGGTCTCAGGTCGGCACTCTCAGAGGGCGCACGCAGAAGCTGCATGGCAATGGGCTCGCCTCGGAAGTCACCCCAACACCGATTCTGCCTCATTTTACCCATCAGAGCAAGTCACAGGACCAGTCCAGATCCAGGGGAGGGAAATACACATCTCCTGATGGAAGAGAGAGGAAAGGCACATTGCCAGGAGGCATCGGGTTGGGAGGGATCGTTCCAAACCCTCTTTCACAGGCTCAAATGGATGCTCTGCTCCACGGAGTCATCCGAATCCTAGGGTCCTTCCAGCTCACCGCTCCCCCATCCCTTGAGTGGAGACCTGGGTCCTCCAGGTCCAAGAGAAGAGCTAGATGCTGCCCACCACACCTGTGGCTCAGCTGGGATACTGGGGGAATGAACGAGAAAGATGGGGGAAAGGACACAAACACCAGCTGGCTTTCCAGAAAGGTTGCTGGGGGTTGCCACAGAACGTTCCTGCTTAGATCTCACTGGCCAGGTCTTAGTCACGTGGCCGCATGTACCTGCAAGGGAGGTGGGAAACTACCATCTCTATTCCAGGTGGCCAAATGCCCATTCAGAATCCAAGGGTCTATTTCTAAGGAGAAAGGGGAGCATGGATATGGGGACCCAGCAGTTTCTGACACAATATGAAATTCTACCCCTGAGGTGATACAATGCCCAGAAGGAAGTCACCCCAATTCACATAGGAGGTGGAACTGTCCCCTCACTAGGCAAAGCTCATAATCCCACAAGGGTTTAGAAGTCAAACCCATATCATTGTGTATTTGGTATTTACAGCATTCATAACATTGAAGAGACTTTTTTTTTTTTGCATATTAGAGTATGAACAAATTAGCCTTGTGACTCCAATTTAAACTGTGTAATGAATTTTAGACTTGTGATTCTTCTGTCAAGAAGCAAACAAATCTTCTTACACCAAATTTATAAATAATACCAAAATGTATAAGAGAGTTTGAGATTCATTGTATGTAAAAATTTTTAAATTAGATTTTTCAAAGTGGTTTAAGTGCTTAGGAAAGTTTTGCTTGTCAGATCAGACAATGAGAGTATTTAAAAAAGGAAATTGAATGTGTTAAATGAGTAAGTCCTGTGTAAAATGTTGAAGATAATTTAATTAACCAAGTTTGCAAATGGGATGAATCATTTAACTGAGTATGAGTGGATTGACCATTAATCAAAAACTCTCTTGAAAGTGACTGTATAGAAACAGAATAAGGGTTTGTAAATTGAACTTAAAAGCTTAAGAATAACTAGGTTTTTTTTTAAAAGCTACTGTAATACATTGAATATTAATTAAATAACAAGCATTTGCAAGGAACCTTTTCTGTACACAAAAAAAATCTTCCCCACACTGATATTCCCAAGCTCACTCAAGAGCAAAATTGGGATTTTTTGGGTGACCCGAAGTCCCTGCTTATGGTCTGGCCACACAGTGATGCCAGCCTGGGTGGGGAACATTAGGGAGATGGAACTGGCAGGATGTGGCACCTGGCTGGATGGTGGGGCAGGGCGGTGGGGGGAGGGGTGTCGAGAGAAAAGCCACGGTGAACCATCTGCCTGCAGGTCGGGCACAGGCTGTGTGCTCAGAGTCCAGGTAGGCTGCAGGTGCCCCTGGGAAGATCCCCACTGCCCCATCTCCCTGGGCTCTAACTCCCAGGGTTACACATTGACCTTCACTGGAGACTTTCCTTTGGAGAGAGGGAGGACTCATGAAAATGTCAGGATGGACACGGAGGTCCTCTGGGGAGCTCTGGAAGACAAGGGCTCTCATTCTGTGCCTGGGAAGGGATGACTCCTGGACATAATAACATTCTGGAAACGACCATCGCCGACTTTGGTAGTCAAGGCTGTGGGAGCCATACCCCATTTCTGGCTGGTGTACCCCACTGCTCTCTTCTCCAGAAAGGTGCCCTCTCTTCAGCAAGTCTATCCACCCCCACCCCATGCCTGGGGTTGCAAAAGGCCATCCCCTCCCTCATGTGGGTGCGATTCGAACTCCAGAGCTAACTTGGGATGGGGCTGAAACTAGTCCACAGCTGAGACCACCTTCTTGCTTAGCAACATGCTATGGGAAGTGGTGCTGGCTGTTAACAAGACTCATATGAAGGTCAAGCTTCCTCCTGGACCCTCAGTCTCCTCTTCATATTGGATAGCCATCACCAAAGGCCCTCAGTGTTTGTGGAGTGAATGACTTGAGTTATGGAAAGCCCTGGCACACGGTAGGCCTTCAATTTAGATCCCGTTGCCTCTCCAGAGGCCCAGTCTCTTGTGTGGTGATCCAGGGAAGTCTCAAGCAACATCCTGTTCCTCTGTAGTGACCTTGCTTCAGTCTTGAGGACTGCATCTGGTCTTCGTGGAGATCTTAAGGGGGCAGGAACTCCTTGGTCCCGCTCTTCCGAATAGGTCTGCAAAGTTGCTGCATCCACAGGAGGTGGCGGCAGCGAGGCAGGTGGCTTAGAGCCACCTGTGTCTGGTCTGGGAGCGCCCCCTCGTGCCGAGACAGAGCAACACAGGTTGAGGGAGGTTTTCCCTCCATCCCGGGGTCGGGGGTGGGGGGTTGGGGGGTGGGGCCTTGCGGTTGTAGACAGAAAATGAGAATTTAGGTGAGAGCGCAGGGACCTACTTAATATAAATGGGCGCTTGTGAGCATTATGATGAGAATTATGCTCTGTACTTCCTCTTAAAATAGGCTGTTCTTCATGGCTGTCTTTTTTCCTTGGCTGGAAATGATGAAGCAATTTCCTCACTGTGAAGAAGAGGAAGTAAGGCTTGCCGTGGCTCTCCTCAGCAGGGAGGACAGTGAGCTTGGGCAATTGGCTTTCAGAAATTGAACAAGAACAAAGCACTTTTCTTTCTCCACCCGCCTCATCTTTTCTCCACTCAAAATTTAAAATTAAGATAAAAACAGGACCGATTTATTTTGTCACCTGGCCCTGAAGCTATGATGATGATGATACAAGCAACAATAATAATGCTGAGGGTTCTCCACGAAGACTGAAACACCTGAGTGGAAGAGCATTTCATGAGCACAGACAGACCAGAATCCTGGGAGGCGCTATGGGTTGAATTCAGCTGCTCAGATGTGTAAGTGAGCAAGTGTGCTTCCATGAGAGGGGACACTAGCAGGGGCTTTGTAATATTAAAAAAATATTCAGGGTACTTCAAGTAGTACAAAAAAGTGGGGGTGCTGGCGTGAACTAACTGTTGAGCCCCTGTTATTGCCACGTGGCTCTTACTAGTGCATCCTTATCACAGGCGTGACAAATAAAGGCAATTATCTCCTCTTACCAATGGGAAAACAGAGGTTTAGAGAAGGAAAAGGATGCACTCAAAGTAACATAATTGAAAACTGAAGGGCTGTGATCAGAACCAAAGTCTTCTAGTAGCAGCCCTAGTGTTTGCCAGAGTTGGGTCAACTGGTCAACCAACATTCTTTTTTTTTTTTTTTTTTTGGTGTGTGTTCTTCCTTTATTCAACAGATGCTTACTGAGTGCCTACTATGCACCAGACATCTTCCGAGCAGTGATTGTTTGGGTGACCCAGATTACCCTCATTCTCTACTTTTGTTCATTAACTCATCTGCCAATCTACTTGTTCTTAATTTTATTCATGCAAGTTGTTTACTTATCTATTCATTCATTCTCTCTTATTTCCTCCTTTACTTATTCATCCACTCACTCACTCATCAATTCACTTGCTCATTCATTCTTAGGATCATTTACTTATTCATTTATTTATTTGCCTGTTCATTATTTGCTCTTTCTCTTGCTCTACCTCTTCACTTCTCTAATCCTCATTTACTCATCTCTTCACTAATCCATATACTTGCTTAACTGTATATCACTCCATCCATCCATTCTTCCACCTATCCCTCACATATCTTTTTATCCCTCCATCCATCCATAACTCCATCCATCCACCCACCCACCCACTTCTATTCTTTCAGGCCTCATGTTGATCCTAAAAATCAAGAAGTGGATAAAACTCAGTTCTAACTTCTGCTGTACTCACCATCCAGTGGTGGGGAATAAGAAGAAAGGCCACACTTCACTGTAATTAGAGTCATGCATGACAAGGGGCTGGCAGAGCACAGAGGGAATCTTAAGTCATCTGGAGTGTGAGAAGTCCTGGAGGAGAACCAGGCAAAGTCCTAAAGAAAGAATTAGCCAAATGGAGCATGTTGGAGGCAATAGGAATTTCAGGCAGAGGGAATAACTTACATGTATTCTTGGAGGCAGAGCAGGGGCCTGCAAGTGTGCCTGGAACTTAGAAACAAATAGAGGGAAGGGCAGGGAGGCAGCAAAGGTGAGTGTGACTGCCTGGGGCCACACTCCCTTCTCTCCCAGGCATTGACTTTAGATATTTGGTTTTGTGCATGATGAAGATGGCCTTGTTTAGAGCTTTGTCTGCCCTAATCCCCTTCTGGTCTTCATTAGCACTGAGAGAACAGTCCTGTAGGACTATGAGAAATCCAGGCATCCCCATATGTCTTTGGTGACAGAGCCCGCCTCTCCTGATCACTGTTACAGCTGGTGGTGAAGAGTCACCCATAGCCCTCACCTCTGTCTGTGGTTCTATCTTCTAGATCACTCCAGCACAGCCCTCCCTGGTTTCCACTTCCTCCCTCATATCTGGTAATTCTCTAGGCCCTGACATTCCACCTCTTCACCCCATCCACCTTTTTATTATTAGCCAGACTGACGTTTACCTAATTTGACCCCCCATTATTTCTTGCCAGTATCTCTTTACCAGTCCCCTCTCTCATCTCTCTGACTCTAGTGGCTTCCTGGAGCCCCTACCCACATGGCCATTCCTCTGCCTGAAACTCCAATACCCTCATGTCATATACCTGCAAAAAACCCTTCAAGGGCACCTTGTTCCAGGCCAATGGGTCAAGTCCAAACTCCCTGGCCATCTGGTACATTCCATTTCTCCAGGCTTGCCTGACTCCACCTCCTTACCTGTATATTTCAGGAGCTCCCCTACACATCCTGCTCCTATTCACCTCTGCCTCTGCAACACTGGCCCTCCCCTGCAACGGCCTTCCCTATCTTGTCTCCCCAGAAGACTCCTGCTCACCTTCAAAACATGGATGGGTACATCCATTTACCTTGTCGTGGCTGCTATTTTGCCAGTCATCATGCTTTACTGCAAAGACTTTTTCCCAACTGTCTGTCTCCCTCCATTGGACTGTGAGCCCCTGGGAGGCAGAGACTTTTCAGAGTCCTCACTGCATTCTCAGAGCCTAGAATAGTGCCTGACATGCAGAAGGTGCTCAATAAATCTATAGAAGAATGAATGAATGAATGAATGAATGAATGAATGAACAAAATATCTCTATGGATGCCTGAGTCTGGATTGGACCGATGACTCTTCCTGGGTCCTCTGAGATGTGTGTCCAGCCTGGCCATTTATCCTGCCATTGGAGCAGCTCTGAAAACCTTGGCAAAGGTCTGAAAAAATGCTAGGACAATCTGGTTGCTTGGCATTTGGAACTGGCTTCCAAGGGCTTGTCTTCCCAGAGAGATCTTATCTCTAATGCTGATGGGCAGAACAATGTTCTGAGGGTGGGACGGGCCACCCAGAGACTACACAGCTGCCAGGCTGTCAGTGAGCTGAAGTTTGGAATCAGAGCCAAAGCCCTTGGGAAGAAGGCGGTGGCACATGAAGATTCATCCGAAGGTGCTAGCAGCTGCTTCCCCAGGCTAACTTGATGCTGCTCTGCACTGACATTCCTATAGCACATGCTGGGAAGTCCTCCCCATTCTCAGCCCCCGGGACAGATGGCCCAGCCTTCTGCTTTGGCCCTATAAGGAAGGCACCGCATGTCCAAGAGGAGGCAGAGTGGGATGTTAGAGCGCAACTCCTGGGGATCCACCTCTGACTAGGAGGTGACCTTGGCAAATTTCCTCACTTCTTTGGGTCTCAAAGTATAACCTCAGCCATAACACAAAGGTGACATTAGTACCTACCTTCTGGGGCCATTAAGAAGATTAGATGAGATAATACATTTCAAGCCCTTAAAACACTATGAGGCAAACCGAATGTTCAATAAGAGTTAGCTGTTATCATTTCCTGAGTCTTTGCCACAAGGGCAGCAAACACAAGTGCCTAACTATTGTGGAGTCTTTTTTTTTTTAGTTAATTTTTTTAGTAATCTCTACAGCCAATGTGGGGCTTGAACGACTACCCCGAGATCAAGAGTCGCATGTTCTTCTGACTGAGACAACCAGGCACCCCTGGAGTCTTGATTTTTAATCCAATCTGACAGTGTTTGCTCCTTTAATTGGGGCATTTAGAGCATTTACATTTAATGTGATAATTGGTATGGTTGGGTTTAAATCCACCATCTTGCTATTTGTTTTCTATTTGTCCCATTTGTTGTTTGTTTCCTTTCTCTTTTTCTGCTTTCTGCTTTGGATTGACTATTTCTTATGATTCCATTCTATCTCCTTTGTTGGTTTATTAGCTATAACTTTTTTTGTTTATATTTAAAGTCTTTATTTTTTAGAGCAGTTTTAGGTTCACAGCAAAATTGAGAGGAAGGTATAGAAATTTCCCACATACTCTCTGCTCTCACACATGCACAGCCTCCCCCATTATCAACATCCCCACCAGAGGGTACATTTGTTACATATGATGAATCTAGATTGCCATACAAAACAATGCTGATTCTTCCCAGGATCCACCACCACCACCCCTCTTTGTTTCCAGACCTGTAACTAGACTCAAATCCCAGTAGGTCCCAACATTTGAGGTATAAGGTGAGCTACAATCCAAAAGAACTACTAGAGTTTTCTAATTTTTATGGACAGAAATCCCTGGAACATGTGTGAGAATGAATACTAAGGCAGTAGGAAAATGGTAGAAGAAACAGAAAGCTAGATTAGGCAGAATTTATTGACATGGGTTCACTAAGCAAGGGTTCCACATTTAATGAGGCAGCTTAGGAAAGGCTTTAACTGTTTGGTTGACTGGCTGGCTGAAGGATGGACCAAAAGGTGGTCAGCCCACTGTGAATGAATTGGAAATGCCCAACCTCCCTTGATTTAATGTACAGATAGGGATTCAGAAGCTTAGGGAGACTGGAATGTTAGAGTGGATTTGTCATTTAAGATCTAGCTTACATGAAGAGGGTTCAGAAGACATACCTTTCACCAAATACTCTGAGAAATATATTTGTGAGAGGAGTCCCAGCATCCTTGAAGAACTTCATGATCGCTTTTCTCTGTAGGTTAGACCTTACAGTGGGAACTGAAGCCATGCAACTGGTAAACCTAAATTAGGCAATGGGAGCAAAGGGGTCCTGGGGTGGTAGGAGCCATGTGGCTGCACTCAACCATCAAAGGCAAGATGGTGTGATGACCATAATGGACAGCAGAATCCAAGCAGCAATTAGAATAGTGTGACTCATGTTGACCCATGGCATTCCTAGAAGTGAAACAGGTATTCATGGTATTAATCATGGTATTCCTAGAAGTGAAATAGGAAGTCTACTAAATTCTTACTTGATCTGTATAAGCAGAAGAGTTCTAGGTCAAGTGAACAAGAGTCTAATTGAAATCATAACAAAGGAGTCACAGCCCCTCAACTGATCCCCAGACTTGAGTCAGTTTACAGACCCAACACCCCTTAAATGGAGGGGAGGCCAGGTCCCCTTGAGGAAGGGGGACCTGATATACTCCCCAAAATTTATACTGATAATCTTTTCCCAGTCTTCCCTACAAAGAGACCTACAGCCTTTCACCTGTGTAACTGTACATTAGGGAAAAAGGAATCAGATCACACAGGGAATATTGGACACTGGCTCTGACATTAATTCTAAGAGACCCAAAATGTTGCTGTGGCCCACCAGTCAGAGTGGGGGCTTATGGAGGTCAGGTGATCAATGGGGTTTTTGAAGATCTGTCTCACAGTGGGTACCCAAACCCAACCTGTGGTCATTTCTCCTGTTCTAGAATGTATAATCGGAACTGACATACTCAGCAGACTCAGCAGCTGGCGGAATGGTTCCCTGGCCTGTGGAGTGAGGGATATTATGGTAAGAAAGGGATATTATGATATGGAAGCCACTAGAACCACCTCTGCTTCAGAAAATAGTGAATCAAAAGCAATATTGCATTCCTGTTGGATTGCAGAGATCAGTGCCACCATCAAGGACTTGAAAGATGCGGGGGTGGTGAGTCCCATCTCCTCATTCAACACTCTTATTTAGCCTGTACGGAAGAGAGATGGAGCTTGGAGAATGACGGTGGATTATCAGAAGCTTAACTAAGTGATGCCTCCTCTTGCAGCTGCTGTACCAGATGTGGTTTCATTCTTTGAACAAATTAACATATCCCCCGGTACTTGGTGTGAAGCTCCTGATCGGGCAAATGCCTTTTCCTCCATCCTTGTCCACAGGGCCCACCAGAAGCAGTTGGCTTTCAGCGGGCAAGGCGAGCAATGCACCTTCCCTGTCCTATTTTGGGGGTACATCAATTCTCCAGACCCACATTATGATTTGGTTGGCAGGGATCTTGATCACCTTCCCTTTCCTCAAGACATCACACTGGTCTCTGACCTGGATGACACTATGCGGATGGGACGCAGTAAGCAGGGGGCAGCCACTACTCTAGACTTACTGGTAAGACGTGTGTGTGTCACAAAGTGGGAAGTAAATCTGATGAAAACTTGGTGTCTTCTAACTACGTGAAATTTCTAGAGGTCCGGTGGGGTGGGGCGTGGCGAGATATCCCTTCCAGGGTGATAGTAAAGTTGTTGCATCTGGCCCCTCCTATGGCCGAGAAAGAGGCACAATGCTCAGTGGGCCTCCACAGATTTCAGAGGCAACATATTCTTCACTGGAGTGTGTTAGTCCACCCTATTTACTGAGTGACCTGAAAAGCTGCTGGTTTTGAGCGGGGTCCAGAGCAAAAAGCTGTCACTGAGCCATCTGATCCAGCAGATCCAGGTACAGAAATAAGGACTATGATTGTCTTGAGTATTTCCTCATTTAATTACAAATACATTTGTGCGTATACATATTTATTAAGTAAATATCTTTGTGTTCTTCGTTCTCTTATTGCCTTATCATGTAAACATAAGATGTTTTGACTTTATATCAGTATTCCAGTCTCGTTAACTTTACATCACAGTCCAGTAATCCTCCCTTATCCACGGTTTTGCTTTCAGTAATTTCAGTTACCCGCGGTCAACCACGGTCTGGAAGCAGATGATCCTCCTTCTGACATTATCGGAAGATCCAGAGTAACCTAATGCTTCGTCACCAAGCCAGTGCTATTCATCTAACTTCAACTCGTCACCTGGGCTTTTTAGCATCTTACAACATCACAAGGAGAAAAAGGGTGAGTACGGTAGAGTAAGATATTTCGAGAGAGAGAGACTACATTCACATAACTTTTATTACAGGATATTGTTATAATTGTTCTATTTTATTATTAGTTGTTGTTTATCTCGTTCTGTGCCTACATTATAAACTAAACTTTATCATTGGTATATATGGATAAGAAAAAACATAGTATACATAGGGTTCAGTACTATCCACGTTCTCAGACCACTGGTGGTCTTGGAATGATCTCCTGCAGATAAGGAGAACTACTGCATTTTAGTTATGGGCTGTCAGGAGAGTAAACATCATTCAAGAACTTTATCTCTTCTTTTGGGGAAGGGATTGGTGCATTTTTTGTTGTACACAGGGTAATTTTATCATGTTAGATGGAATTATGAATTTTATTGCTTTTATTTGGAGATTAAGTATGGCTTGAGGAAATATATATTTCCACCAAGTTGACAAGGGGTAGATTTATGATGGTCATGACCTCAGTTTCTGTGCATGCTGTGATGGTTAATTTTATGTGTCAGCTTTACTGGACTAAGGAATGCCCAGAGAGTTGGTAAGACATTATTTTTGAGTGTGTCTGTGAGAGCATTTTTTGGAAGAGATTAGTATTTGAATTGGTAGACTGAGTAATGAAGAAGGCCCTCACCAATGTGGGTGGGCCTCATCCAATCCCTTGAGGGCCTGACTAGAACAAAAAGATGGAAGAAGGATGAATTCTCTCTTTGCTTGATTTGAGACGCCTCTCTGCTCTTGCCCTCAGACAGCAGACATCCATGCCCCTGGCTCTTGGGCTTTTGGACTTGGATTGGGACTTGAATAGGGAAAGGATGGGACTTTAAGCAGGGAGAGATAGGAGGCCCCTGACCAGGCTCTGAGGGTATTTTATGTGGGCAGACACTAAGAACAAAAAGAAAGATGAGGAAGAAAAACCAGACCACCCTGTCCCAACTACTAGGGTTAAAAATATTTTTCTAATAATTACATTGTCACCACAGAAAATAACAAATAACCACAAAAAATGATCAGGCCTCAAAGGAGAGTTTAGCTCTAAAGATGAATCAGACCTAGCAACCCATACCTATAAATCACAGATGTCCCAAGAAACAAAGACTCTCACACAATGTCTAGTCCCAGACCACTGACCGAACCACCGGCAAGCTTTCTGGTAAAGTCCTAATACAAGGTCAGAGATGAAAAGCCAGATAGGCAACCCAGTTGGGACCCCTCTCACTCCTGAGAGCTTTCACTGTATTCTTGCTTAATAAAAATCTATCGCTTTGCTCCCTCTCTGTCCACGAGATTCATTCTTCAACTCCGTGAGACAGAAGCTCGCTCAGACTTACACCTTTGGCACTCCTGATTCTCTTGGGCTTTTATCTATTGGATATATCTATCCTACTGGTTCTGTTTCTCTGGAAAACTCTGGCGAATATGAATGTGCTCATCAGTACTCAGAAGAAGACTCCAGGGGTTCTCTGCAGATCTCCAGAACTTTTGCATGCTCTCTCTTTCTCTCTCTCGAAATCAATGCCTCTTTCCTTTCTCTCTCTC
>NC_138378.1:25525496-25555758 GCF_054177405.1 Leptonychotes weddellii | reverse complement strand
ACACTCAGTTTGTTTCCTGCGATTAAGAATTCCTCATATCAGTGAGATCATATGATACATGTCTTTCTCTGTTTGACTTATTTCACTCAACATAATACCCTCCAGTTCCATCCACGTCGTTAGGAACTTTGCTCTTTAAAGCTCGGCGAGTAGGTATATATTTGGAGGGCAGGGGCATGTACAGAAGGAAACAGTTTTCCTGAATTGTGTAGAAGCTCAAGCCGTGCTTCTCAAGTGTGTATGAATCACCAGGGGGTCTGTTAAAATGTAGACTCTGATTCAGGAGGTCAAGGTGGCTGAGAGTCTGTGTTTCTAACCGGCCCCCAGATGATGCAGGCCCAAGAACCATACTTGGAGAAACAGGGACCGGAGAGAAACAAGCGCTCAGCTGCCAGAATGCAAGCTCTACGAGGGGAAACCTTTTCTGGTTCAAGGTGATGTATCCCCAGGGCTGAGAACAGAACAAAAGGAGTTATCGAATAAATGCATGGAGACGCTGCCATCCAGGAGGTCCTGCTGGGGATCCAGGGAACTGGGTTTTGATCGTGGTTCTGCACCTGCTGCCTGGCTGGGCAGGGTGACACCTAAGCCCCACTCAGCATGCGCTGGGGCTGCCTCAGATTCTAGCTTCACTCCAACCAGTATCAGGAACTCTGCAAGTCTCGGCTAGGAGTTCCGAGAAGCCCAAGGAAAGAACTTGGCAATGAAGAAATCCCTAAGTTGAGGCTTCTGTGGAAACATGAACTCATCCACATAGACTTCGTGCAGCATTTGGATTACAGGTTAGGCTCGTAAGCCTGAAATAAATTATATACTCTTTGTATTATTTAACACTGTACTGTATAATAATAAATTATACAGTTATAGGCCTCAGCCCAAGTTATAACAAATTATACCACAGCATATAATTACCCCGCACTGCACCATATAATAATAAATTAGACAGCTACAAACCTAAGTTGTGATTCCAGAAAAGAGATATGAGAATGAACAGGGGCTGTTGATCCATTCCTCTGATTATCATATTGTTGTCAGACAAGCCTGGGAAGAAAGTGGTCGATCCTTCCTCCCTCTCCTCTTCCTTCCTTCCTTCCCTCCGCCCCTCCCTTCCTGCTTCCTTCTTTTCTTCTTTCATTCCTTCCTTCCCTCCTTCCCTCCCTCCTTCCTTCCTTCCCTCCTTCCACATATATGGATGCTTCCTTGATTCCAAGAACAGACTTGGCCTTGGCAGCCCAGACTAATTGCAGCTAATGCCCGTCCTCCCCCAGGTTGTCGGGAACCCACGTGAACTGAAAATGCGACACGGTGTGATAACAGCTGCATGAAGAGTAAAATACTAGAAGCCGCCAGGTAGCAAATGTATTAGCACAGGTGGGAGGTAACTCCCCCCAGCCCTGCAAGGTGGGGACACCATCTCCACCTGGCTGGGGAAATGAGCAGGGCTGAAATGACTTGCCCAAGTTCACACCACTAGAACTGGCAGGATGGAGGTTTTAGCCCAGAACCGTCTGCTGGTTATATTCCTCGGAAGGTGCTATTCAATAGAGTCAGCTTGGAAAGCAAAAATCAAGGAGAATAAAAATTGCGCTTGATGTAGCCTTTGGAGACCCCGGGTCGGGGATGTCTCCTGGTGAGTCTGGCACAGCCAGGTTTTTCTGCAGCCCTGGACCAGGTTGCTCTTCCGCCCCTGAGCTCGTGGGCCTGGTGTGATGTTAGAGTGTCATGTTAGTGGGCGTTAGGCACCACTGTGAGCACCTGACGTGTTGTAAACCCTCCTAACCTTATGAAGTCGGTGTTCTTACACCCACTGTATAGATAGGGAAACTGAGGCACAGAGAGGTAGCAGCTTGTTTCAGGTTGTACAGGTAGTAAGTGGTAGTGGTGGAATCTGAACTTAGGCCAGGTAGTTCTAGGATGAGCGACCCCAGGGGACTGAGCCCCAGAGAACAGATTCTCACCTGTATCTCACATCCGGTCAGGACGTGCACGTGCCCCTTGGGCCACTGGTGTTTTAATTATTCATCTTTCTTTTCTCTTAAGAGGATATTAAACATGCATAAGCTGTGATTCCATGGTAATGTAAGCTTGAAAGAAGCCCAAAGGGACAGAGAAGTGAAGGCTGATGTCTCTCTGCCTGCAGTGGTCAGGGAAGACTTCTGGGAGGAAGTGGCATTAGCGGTGTAAAGGGTGAATAGGAGTTTAAATAGCATTCAAGGGAGAGACAGGCATTCAAGGCATGAAGAGTCAAGGTAAAGCCCTACAGATGAGAAGAGATTGTCTTTGGGGAAATATCAAGTCCTTCAAGGTGGTTGTGTGAGCTGGGCAGCAGGTGAGGTCTGGTGGCAGGCTGGGCCCTCGGATGCCTCAGTAAGGAACCAGGACTTTGTCCTGAAGGTGATGATGATCAACATGTGGACTCGGGGTTCCCTGGGGACTTCATAGCTTCACAGTGTAGCCTGAGGGAGAAACTGAGACCCTGTAAGGGTCAAACGCAGCCTGTCCTACATCCTCTCACATGCTGACCGAGTGCTTACTCAAATGTTCTTGTCCTATCTGTCAAATGGAAGAGGCTCCACTGTGGGGGTCTCCCTGGAAGGGCATCTATTGGGGGGATGGAGAGAGGGTGTCCAGATAAAATACAGGCTGCCCCATGCCCAGTGACATTTGAATCTCAGACAAACAACAAATCATTTTTAGTCTAAGTATGCCCCCAAATATTGCCTGAGATATACTCACACTAAAAAAGTCTTCATTTGGGGCGCCTGGGTGGCTCAGTCGTTAAGCGTCTGCCTTCGGCTCAGGTCAGGATCCCAGGGTCCTGGGATCGAGCCCCGCATCAGGCTCCCTGCTCGGCAGGAAGCCTGCTTCTCCCTCTCCCACTCCCCCTGCTTGTGTTCCCTCTTCGCTGTGTCTCTCTCTGTCAAATAAATAAATAAAGAATCTTAAAAAAATTAAAAAGTCTTCATTTTTGTGTGTCTGAAATTCAAATTTAATTGGCTGTTCTGTATTTTTATTTGCTAAACCTGTCAAATCTAGGCGGAGCGGAGCGGACGACTTTCCAAATAAAATCTGAACTCGTCCTGTGGATCAGTCAGGGTCCCGCCGGAGAAGCAGAGCCTTTGTGAGTGATCTGGAGGGAGGAATTCATCACAGGGCTGTGACCTCACACCGTGTGGGAGTCGTCACCTTCACACCCACTGTGCACCAGCTGTGTCTACGGATCTGTCACAGGGGAGGGCCGGGGCCCCTGGCCCAGGACTCGGAGGAGCTGAAGATCTGGGTGGGAGCTGCAGGGTCCTGGCAATCTGAGCGCTGAGCCTCCCATCCCTTATCCCGCACCTCTCAACCCCTCACCCTCACCCCTACCCCCTGCCAACTAGATGAACAAGCAAGTCAGCGACAACACGCGTGGGCCCTGCACCGACCTTCAGAGCCTAAAACGATGGTGGCTTCTTCACCCGTGTCTTTGAAACCTTGAGCAAAATGTGGCACGGGGCCGCTATCACCCCCAAACCATACGGGAAAGGAATTCTGGGGCACGCAGTTCCAAGTCAGCTAGGCTGACACAGTTCAAGGCCCCGTGGCTGGTGAAAACCGTGATCACAAGGGGAGGGCCCTGGGAGCGCCCGATTTGCTTCCCAGTTCCGCCCTTGACTGGCTCTTGAGTAAGTCAGCTTCTCAATGGCTCGGTTTCTCACCTGTAAAATGTGTACAAAACTCATACCTCCCTTACAGAGTTGCTGAGAAGACAAAATGAGACAACGTGTCCCATCTGGCCGCTGACATCTCTTAAGCAGGTAATGAGTAATAATTCCTCTCCGTGTCAAAGACTTTGCTATCCAGCTATTTTGCTACGGAAAAAAAAAAAAAAAACCAAAACCCACGAAAGTCCCTTGTCTTAAAAGATAAAATATTAAGAATAGTCTGTTGCAGTATCTTCTCTCAAGTAACTCACCAGGTCAGTCTTGGAAAGATAACATCTTCAAAAGCATCTCCCAAGGCCAAGATTAAAATCATGCACGCCGGTTGTTAGTGACTGAGATCTTAGCACTGCTTCCCCTTCCCCAAAATAAACAACAGAAACAAGCCCGAAATGGTAAGAAAAATAGTAAAATTGTGCTTCCACACTGCTGATTAATAGAGAATGCTTTCTTTTAAAAGACCACTTATGGGGCGCCTGGGTGGCTCAGATGGTTAAGCGTCTGCCTTCGGCTCAGGTCATGATCCTGGAGTCCCGGGATCGAGTCCCGCATCAGGCTCCCTGCTCCTTGGGAGCCTGCTTCTCCCTCTGCCTCTCCCTCTCTCTCTCTCTCTGTCTCTCATGAATAAATAAATAAATAAATCTTAAAAAAATAAAATAAAAAAATAAAAGACCACTTATGGAAAGGAAATCGGCAGCGGAGCAGGCCTGGGATGGAAGCCGGGAGACCCGTGAGCAGGTGGTGGCCACGGCCAGGGGACACGGACGGGGGCCCCCGAGAGCTGGGAGGCAGAGGGCTCAGAGGACAGCAGCTCTCTCCAGACCTGGTGCTCAGAGAGTGGTCGAGAGGAGGGTTTTCCAACTAGTCCCTCCATCACGTATAAACCCAATGCCTGTTTTCAATGTCATCTCTGTGCTGTGCCTGATTTTCATGGCTGAACAGAAGGAGAGAGAGAGAAAAAAAGCAACTTCTCCGTGGTTGAAAGAATAGGGGCGAATTGGCCGTTTGGGGGTGTTGGAGGCCTGTCTCTGACTCCTACTAGAAAAGGCGGCCCCTGGGCAGTCTTTTTAGCCACTTAGCCTGATTCTGAGATTTTCTTCTCGACGCCGTGTACTTCCAGATTGCCGCCAGAACTACGAATGCATTCAGGACTTGTGGGTTTGTGCCAGGGCTGGAGAGGCTGGGGGGAGCGCGCAGCCTGGAGCGAAGCAGGTGGAGCCGATCGGGGGCGGCAGCTGGAACGCCTGCACGTGGGCTTGGAGGTGCCACGGAATGCGGTGTGGCAATCTGGACACCAGGATAAAAACTGTTGGCGTGTTAAAGCCGACCATCCCACTTCTAGGAAGTACTGTGCCGTGATGTTTACTGCAAAATTGTTTGCAAGTAGGGGAAAAAATAGCAGGAGCCCAGACCTCCGTCAATGGGGACTTCGTGACCATCCTCCTTCCATGACTGTTCTTGCGATCCGTTCCTGCCCAGCAACCAGGGCGGTTTGCAAAAAGCCATGTTAGAGCAGACTGCTCCCATGGTCCAGCGGCTTCCGATTTCAGTATCTCAAGATAAGCCCCCAGCTCCTCACCGTGGCCCCAGCCTGCCCCTCCACCACCATTTCAAAGATGCTCATTCTCTTCCTCCAGTCAAACTGCACGACGCTCAGGGCCTTTGCCCTTGCTGTTCGCTCCGCCTGGAGTCTCCGAGCCCAGGTTCCTCCTCTGCCTCCCCCTTCTCTTTCTGCTGGTGGCAGTAGGAACGTGCCCTGTCATGTCCTCAGGGAGTTAGAGCCCTGTATCTCGATAGTTTTCCCTTTCTATCAGTACCTCTCCATCTCTCTGACCCATCTTATTTTCTTCCAAGCCCTCAGCACAAGGTGATTTGATCTCGAGTATTTGTTTGTGTATTTGTGGATTGTCTGCCCCACTAGAACTGAGAACAGCTTTATGTGTTGGGTGCCCTGGCTTGGTGTCTAGAAGCTGCCATTGTTTGGCAAATGAACGCATGGATGAACAACTAAATAAGAATACTATGAAGCTGTTTAAAAGCGTGAGGTCGGTCTCTGTGTGTTACTTGGAAAGGTGCCGCAGATATATAAAGTCATTGCGTAGGAGCCCATTTATGTCAATAATAGAAAGAGCTACCGGGTGTGGAGGACTTGCAATCATCTGGGCCCGGCTGTAACCATGTTTACATTTCTCATCTCATTTGAGCTTCATGACAATCCTCTGTTGTGGGGAGAGTTTTCGGGGCCTTTCTACAGAGGAGGACGCTGACACAGAGGGGTGGAGAAAGTTGCCCAAGGTCACACAGCTGGATGGAAAGTGTGGGGGGTGCAGAAGATGAATCCAGAGCATCTGACTTCCAAAAACATATGCACTCAGTGGAGTAGAGTGATGATCTCGACGGGAGGAGAGGGGCCAAAGTGAGATTCGGGAGGCGCTGGATGGCAGGAGAGGGGCCCAGACGCCAGCACTGTGCGATCTCCGGCAAGTCACCTCCCTTCTCTGTGCTCACCTGGGAATCCAGGGTGGTGGTCTAGGGCTCCTGAGAGGAATTAAGTTGTATCACGTAACCAAAGTGCCCAGCCCGGGCCCTCAACACATGGTCGCTATCAGCAAAGTTGTAAATGTTCAGGCAACGGGCTGAAAGCCATGTTCGATTTCCTGGAGGCAAGGCAACGTGGGTCTCCAAGGGGCCTGGGTGCTTGGCTCAAGGCAAGGGTCTTCCCTTTGGGGCCCAGGCGCTCCCAGCTGTCGCCCCTGCCCCGCGTTCTATTCCCAGCAGGCTGGAATGTGACCCCCAGGCTGCTGGGCCAGGGGAATGCGCAGGGGCCATTCCTAAAATAGCTGAGCTGCAGGCCCAAGGTGCTCAGAGCAGGCGGGCGATTTCAAAGGGCCTTTGCCACATCTCTTGAAAGACAAGACTTTAGAACTTGTTCCGAATCAGCAGAATACACAGCTTGTAAGGGAACCCACGTGAGGAGCAGGTGGCTCAGGAATGTGGTGCAAGCCCCAGCGGTAAAGGAGAGAAGAGGCTGTGGTCTTGGGCTCACTCCCCGTTCGTTGGGGTGCCCTGTAACCTCCCCTTCCGAGCGCACCTCGCTGACTGCAACTCCACACTTATTTTTGTGATTATCTGGTGATCCCCTCCCCCACAGACACCCCAAGGGCCTGGGACTTTTTTCTTGCTCCCCATGTGTCCACAGTATAACCTCCAGTTAGACGCTGGGTAAATCTTTCTTGAATGAATGAGTTTTCCGCTTCCGCCAGCTTCGCCATGTTGGAAAGGCCCTGGGATTGAATCCCGGGACTCATTAGTTGAGGGACTAATTAGTTGGGTGACTTTGAACTTTGCTTTCAAAACTATAAGGCCCCGTCGTCAACCTGTCTGGATTTGAACCCATGCTCTGCCTCTTTCTAGCCTCATCACCTTGGGAAAATTCCGTAACTTTCCTTGTGCCTCAGTTTCTTCATTTGGGAAACGGGGGCCCTCACAATGTCTGTGTCACAGGTCGGTGGGGGCCCAGTAGCTTTGCACATGGGGAAGCACTGACTATAAGGACTGGCACGGAGGAAGGCTAGATAAACATTAACTCACATTATTTTATTATTATTAAATCTACTTTATTGAGATATAACAAACAATGAAATGCACTCATTTTAAGTGTATACCGTCTGATGAGTATTGATGGCTACACGCACCCACATAAGCACCACCTCAATCAACCTAAAGGACATTTGCATCTCCCCAGAAGTGCCCTCTGCCCCTTCGGCCAAACCCCTCCTCTTCCCCGGCCCCTATTTCTCTCTCTCCGGCATGGTAGATCAGTTTTGCTGGTTCTAGAACTTGATATCAATGGGATCACACAGTGTGCACCCTTTAGGGTCTGGCTCCTTCTGCTCAGCATAACGTTTTCTGTTTTTTTTTTTTTTTTAAGATTTTATTTATTTATTTGAGAGAGAGAGAGAGCAAGAGAGAGGGAGAGAGAGAGAGAGCATGCACAGAGCGAGAGGAAGAGGGAGAAGCAGACTCCCTGCTGAGCAGGGAACCCGATGCGGGACTCGATCCCGGGACTCCAGGATCGTGACCTGAGCCGAAGGCAGACACTTAACTGAGCCACCAGACGCCCAGCATAGGGCATTTTTTGAGACCCATCCGTGTTGTTGCATGCATCAGTACTTTGTTCTTTTTTATTGCTGTAGCTCAACCTATTACCGATTATTTTCTCATCTGGAAAACGAGGGCAGTAACTTCCTCCTCAGGGCGGGTGGTGAGGACCCAGCAGGACCCTGAACCGTGCCGCAGCCCGCACCGAAGACCCGCAGCCACACCCAAGCAGTGCTTTCTCCCACGTCCCCGGCTGTCCCCCCAAGAGGGGCCCCCTCCACCGCCCCAGGGAGCCCGGAGCGCAAAGGGTCAAGGGCTTTGCGGAGCAGCCCTCTGAATAGATGCACAGCAGCAAGATGATGCCTGTGTTTATAAAGCAGATTTGTTATTTTTTAATTCTTCGCCTTGTGTCCTTTCCCCTACTTCTCTCTTTTAAGGATAATTAAAATGCAAGCAGGCACTCCCTGCGAGGAGACAGCTGAAGATTTAATTGCCCCGAGAAAAATTTTCCAGCGAAAGGTCCTGGGGTAACGGCAGCTCCAGGCCCGGCCGCCGCAGCGGCTCTGCCTCCTGCACATGATCTTGGCGGTAATGCGCTCATCGCACGTGCACGGGGCCCATTTGCTGGCACCCCGGGAGCCGGGGCAGGACGGAGGCGACAGCCTCTGTGGGGCCCCAGCCCGCTCGCCATTAAAGCCCTCACCCTGCCTCCTCTGGAGACAGGTCCGTGGCCCAGATCCACTCGACCGCGACCGGCCGCCACACCAGCGGACCCTGCCCAGAGCGGGCCCGTGGGGGCAGAAGGCCCAGGCGGCTGGGAACGGCACCTTCCCCCGTGAGGGCTTGGCTGGTTGTCCTTGATGCGGGGCCTGGAGGACGTGTCTGCCGGGCGGGCGGCTGAGCCCCACCAGCTTGGGAGCTGGGCCAGCCGCCGCGGGGTTGTGCCATCTCAGGGTAGAGGAAGATCTTTGGGATCTCTCATCATGTTTTCTAAGTACGGCCCCACTCTCCCCAGAGGAGGCATCAAAGGCTCAGACAAGGGTCACTGGCCCCTTGCCTGTTGGGGGGCACACATCCATTTTTTAAAAAGTGATTGCTCTGAACCCAGGATCACGATGAAAGGCAGAGTGACTCAGTGGGGAAAGTCAGATGGCTTGGGGTTTGAATCCTAGTTCCAAACCTGCCAGCTGGGGCACTTTCTGTTCTCCGCAGTCTCCAGCTTCTGGGCTTTTCCACATGCTCTCCTTTCCTCACCTTTCCTCCCTCCCCCCTTCCTTCTTTCCTTCCTTCCCACCCACACATCCATCTTCCATCCACCCAGTCATCCTCCCTCCCTCCCATCCTTCTCTGCCTCCTCACATCCATCCAAAAAATATTTACCGGATGCACCCCATGGGCTAGGTGCAGGAGTGTTACTGGTGAGCAAAGCCAACAACCTCCAGAGCCTGAGGCAGCTCCCAGGGCAGTGGAGGAGGGGGATGTTAATCAAGGAACCACAAGGTCAGTATCAAGCTACAAACAGTCACCAGGGGTACAAAGAGAGGTTCTGGATAGGGTTGTTATGGTGGTGTTTAACAAGGGAACTCAGCCCAGTCTTTGCACTGGAGGAGAAGCAGGAAAGAGTCCCAGCAGGTGTTCCAAGCAGAGGGAGTAGCATGGGCAAAGGCCCTGTGGTTTATTCCAGGAATTGTGTCGCCAGTACAAGGAGTGATGGGGGGAGTGATGCAAGACGGGGCGGCGGAGCTTGGCAGGGGCCGGAAGGATCGCTTCTGCGAAGCGCTGGCTTCACCTCACCCTCTTTATCTGGCTCATTCTTACTCATCCTTTAGGCCTCAGCTCGGGGTTTCCTCTTCAGAAGGCCTCTATTGCCCTATGCACTCTGAGTGAGGTCTGTGTACTTTCTCGTAATAAGAAAAAGTATCCGATACTTGGAAATAAGGCAAAGAAGGTGGAACTTCCTTTCAATGCCTCCTGGGGCATTGTTTAAGAAGGCCCACTGAAGGACTGGTTAATTCTACAAGGAGTGTGGCTGAGTTTGGCTTTGCCATTCTGTATTTACATCTATCCCGTTTTGTAACTTCCTGAGAATTACACATGGACACCTCCTTGTCCACATAATCTGGCTCTCTCGCACCCCATGACCTCATAAGGGTGTGCCTAGCTTTACTCAGCGTGTTTTCCCCAGAGGTTTGCAGAGCCAGGCACACAACAGGAGCTGGAGAAATAATTACTGGCTGAATGAGTGATCTTGTCTCTTCATCTCCCTGAACCTTAGTTTTCTTATCTGTGAAATGGACAACATAGTGCCCAGCTTCAGAGGAATAAAGAATTCAAGTGCCCGGGACCCCATCTGGCACATGGCGGGCTTCAGTCCCCCTTCTCCCAGGGGCTGGGTCCCAAAGGCAGGAAGTGACGTTCTGGTGTTGGGGAGCTCGTGGTCTGGTTGCGGGCCAGGCAGGAGGGAGGGTGACTCACCGTGGGGCCAGGGCAGTCAAAGGTAGCTCCACCTGGTACCTGGCCGGATAGGCTGGCCAGAGAGTCCAGTCCAAGCCTGAGAGGAGCAGGAAGTGTCCTTAAAGAGGTCAGGTGGGGGGTGAGGAAGAGAAGCCTCAAGGCCAGGCTGGGTGTTGGATTCCCCAAAGTTGGTAAGAGGCTAATGAGGGAGGAGGGAGCTGGGAATATTGCTTTAGCCGGAAAGGGAGATCCACCACCGTTGAGCTCCTCTGAGAACCCGGCCTTGGCGTATGGGTGTGAATGTGTGTGTGTGTGTGAGTGAGTGTGTAGGGGGGTGAGTGTGATTGTGTATGGATGTGTGTGTTTATGAGTGTGGATGTGTGTGTGTGTAAATGTGGTGGTGTGTGTAGGTGTGAATTGCATGGGTCTGAATGAGTGTGTGTGTGTGTGTGTGTGTGAGAATGCCTGCAGGTGCGGGGTTGTGAATGTGTGAGCATGTCTGTGTGTGAGCGTGAATGGGGAATGTGTGGACGGCTGTCTGCCCCACACACGCTGTTGCAAAGGGTCTTAAGTTTATTCTCTATGGAATCCTCACTAGAGCCCGAAGATGAAGAGTCCATCGCACTTCCCAGGAGCACAGACTGAGGCTCAGACGTGAAGCCACTTGCCCAAGGCCACAGGGTGAAGACCGTGTAGCAGCCTCTGTAGCCAGGTGGCGGGAGGAGGGGTGTGGGTGTGGGGCGAGTTGGCAAGGCAGCCTCAGTGGACAGATGATGCCAGATAAATGGCTTGTCCTGTAGCCTTGGCCTTCCCCATGTTGTACTTTTTCTTTCACTCTATCATGTTCTCTTTTGGTCATGGGGAGGCCATCTCTCCGAGTTGCTCAACAGTGTTCCCAGAGCCCTCACCTGGGGCTGGGCTCCAGGACTGTTAGGTTGGGGCAGGCATCCTACGTTGAGGATGGGGGTTGAAGCCCCAGGGGGACAACCTGTCTTTTTTGAGGTGTAACTTATACACGAGAAAATGCAGACATATTAAATGTGCACTGGATAGAGTTTTACATCCGCAAGCCCCCAGGTAACCCCACTCAGATGGATATACAGAACATCCTGTCGCCCAGGAGGGCCCCTCAGACTCCTCCCCATCGCTGCCTCCCTACAAGGACAGCCCCCATCCCCCAATCTGTCACCAAGGTTTTGCCTGTTTTCAAACATCTGGGGCACATGTCTTTTTGGAAAGCATTTTCCATTTCAAAATCCTGTGTGCATAAAACAAACCCAGACCCCTGCAAACACAGTGCCATGGTTAAGGGCGGCGGGGGGCGGGGGGGCAGTAGAGATGCTGATGGGGCCAGGCTGAGCCCCAGGGAAGTTCGAGGATATGTCGGGTGACCAGTGACCAGGCAGGCGACTGGGGGCCGCCCTCATCCTCTGATGTTTTGGTGGTTGAGACCACATGGCATTTCGTGGCTCCCACTGTCTGTGCCCCTTGCTGTGTCTCCAGCAACCCCCCCCCATGTCCGTCCAGTGCCCACCCACACCCACAGTGACACACCACTTCCTGGACGGTGGCCCTGAACAAGACACGCAATCTCTCTGTGCTTCCATGTCTTTATTAAACAGAGCATAATCATACTAGCTACCTTCTACGTTTGTTAAGAGGATGGAGTGAATTGATTTTAAATAAGTTAATATTTGTACAGAGTGTAGGAGACTATCTGATACGTAAAAACTACTTATGTAAAAATTAAATAAACTTCGGTCAAATTTTGGCTGGTGGGAATTTGCTAGAACATGCAGGGCTTTTCACAGTTGGGCGTTAGAATCTTGCGGAGAAGGCAGAGATTTTCCTGATGATCATGTAAAAGGGGCCGGTGGGGCGCTGCAAATGACCTCTGGGTCCTCTTTGCACAACGCGGAACCAGAGGAGGTACCCGATAAATGCCAACTGCTAGACTGATTTCCTGGTGGGCAGGAAGAGGGTCACTTGGCTCCTATCAACTTTCATTTTGCCTGCCAACCCGCAGCCCTGGAGATCTGGGCCGTGGAGAAGGCGGGCCCAGGTGCTGCAGGAAATACATCCCCCAAGTCTCCTTACCCGGACACGCCGTCCGTCATCCCCCCACCTTCCCAGAAAACGCAAGTCACTTCCCGGCCCACTCAGCCTGGATGCTTGCCTTGAACACCTCATCCCCGCAAGCAGCACACAGATTTCCCAGGTTGGGCGCCGAGGGAGGCTGAGCTCTCCGTCACAGTTTTCTGGCCCAGCCTGCGAGGCAGGTGACTGCCCTGAGCCCCGCGAGAGGCTCCTTTGCCTTAGGTGCCTTAGATCCCTGAACACGGGATCAGGCCGAGGGCTCGGGAATGATCCCACGTGGGCTTGTGGATCCAAGTGCGAGTCCCAACCCGACTACGGGTTCATTGCGTGAGCTCTGCCAGGTGTCCCGCGTCTCCCGCGCCTCCACCTTCCTTCCCTGCCAAATGGGCACAGCCACTGCTTTCTGGCCGCTATAAGTGAACGAGGCGGTAGGATGTGATGAGGAAGAGCACGACTCTCTGGGTTCAAAGCCTCACTCTGCCATGGGACACTGGGGAACAGACTTGGCTTCTCTGGGCCTCAGTTTACTCATCCATAAAATAGGGATGACAAGAGTTCCCACCTCGTCTGGTGGATGGGGGGAGTTAAACGAGGTAAGGAGTGTAAGGCGCTGGCGCATTACTTCCCCCAGGGCCCGGTCAGTGCCCATACGTGAGGTCTCGGGGGTTAGAAGCTGCGCACTGAGGTCGGACAGCTGGAGCCTGAGACTCAGGGACAGCACTCGTCAGCTGTGTGACCCTGCATAGATTCTACCTCTTCCTTGTGCCTTACCTATTCATGAGGTCGGCAATATTTCCTACCTCAGTTGTGAGGATTGCAGGAGCTCATCAAGGTCAAGTGCTGACACACAGTAAGCACCACTTGCTGTTAATATCATATGACTGTCATTATACAATTGTCATTAATATTATTAATATTCCAATGGAGGAGAGGTAAGGAAGCGAACATTCACTGAGCACCTTTTATGTGCAAGCACTTGACATGAACCATCTGGCGAGGATATTCCTCAGTCAGTCAGTCGAGGGGGAAGTGAGGTGCCCAGAGGGTGACCCGCTTGTCCAAGATCCCATAGGTGGGGAGGGGCGATCAGTCCCAGCTGTGCAACCTCTAGAGCAGGGAGGAAGGACCAACACTTAGTGAAGGCCTGCCACGTGCCAAGCATGGGGCTCGGCACCCCCTGGCCTTCTTCGATCTGCACAGGAACCCTGGCTGGGGGTACGACTGTCCCCGTTGCGTCGATGACATGATGAGTCTGAGTCTCCGGGAGGAGGCGAGCTGTGTGAACTCTGCAAACTGGCAGAGCCAGGATTCAAACGTGATTGTCTGTCAGAATTCGGCTTACGCAGGTGTCTGGGGCACAATCTTCCACCGACTCGCTCTGCGCCAGGGGAAACAAAGTCTTTGTGTCTAGAAAAGCCAAGGGAGAGACCCAAGCCCTGCGGTCTCCAAGCCCCGGGGCCACACACCACCCTCTCCCAGGCTCCTGGGTACAGGGGGTCACACTCGCAAAGACAAAGACACTCAATATCCAGAGTGGTTGTTGTTACCCAGAAATCTTTATTACAAAAATATTTTGCAAGCCAAAAAGTTTAAGTTGCAACTATATACAAAATGGGGCCTGTTTCCTTCCTAGCAGTCTTAAAATAAACTCCCGAAACCACGCTCCTTCCGTAGTGTTGTTTCGACCTCTTCCTTTTCCTGGGGTTCGATACACAAGGTATGCGAATCTCCAGGCTGCCAGGCCGAGCTAAAGCTGCACAACTTCCTTGGCCTCATTCCCTTACTCCCCTTCCAAAATTCAAAATAAAATTAAATTAAAATGGCACCAAGAAAACATTCTCTAAAATTCTGTGTGTGTGTGTGTGCATACGTGTGCACGCTTGACGTGTGTGCCTTCTCGGGGCAGGAGCGAGGGAGACTGAGGTTTACAAGCCAACCTTTTGGAATTTGGAAATGGCCCGAGCCAGGTGGCTGGGCCACTGTGCTCCCACATGCCACAGAGAAACTCTGGCTCATCGGGCCAAAGCTGCCCACATGGCCTGTTGGCTCAGCTGCTTCCTGGATGCCACCATGTAAAATGCCAAATCACTGTCCCCAGAGAACTGGGTCTGAGCTGAGCTCCGTGTTCCACGTGTAGGACCTGCTGATGGGCAAGATGGCTCAGCTTCTCATTCTGATGGCCTGGAATCCCTGGGGCATCGAATGGCTGGACTGAGGAGGCAGGGAGAGGAACCCCTCAGCTCGAAGAGTTGGTCGGTTATACGTGGAGACTGAATAAACAGGGCTTGCTACACGTGCTGGCCCTGGGCCCAGCGAGGCCCCCACCCCCCATCAGAAGGGTGGGGGGGGGCAGGGGTAATAGGTCACAGCATCTGCCCAACCTCCTGGCTGTCTTGGATTTATTCCAGTTTGATCCCGGAAGGGTTTGAGAGCAGAAATAGAAGATTCCTCTTGCAGGGGTCAGCTCAGAGAGCTGGAAGGGGGGCCGTCGCTAAGGGGAGGGCATCTTTCCTCTCTCCTCTTTCTGGATGAGAAGGCTGAGGCCGCAGGTCTCCACAAGACTGCACTGTGAAGGACGCAGCCTGGAGACACAGCCTGGGCAGGTTGGGCTTTGCGCGCTGGGGGCACGGAAGACAGCAGTACCAGCCACGTGGCTCGGCTGAGGGCGTGGCCACTTTCGTCCGGGAGAGAGACTAAGGCTAAGCGTCTCCGTGGAGCAGCCACGCGGCAACCCTCCTCCCCATCCTCAGGGTCTGGGACGTGAAGGAACTCCGTTTCTGCTGTAAGAGGATCCCTCCAGGACCACCAACTGGTAAACCTTAGACCGCACAAGACCCAACCAGGGACTTCAACACATGACAAAGAGCCAAGATAACGCTGCTGTCGTTTTAAGAAAAAACAAAACAAAACACCACAGATCAAATTTTCTAACACCTCAGTTTCAAGATTGCACATTTCACATTTCTCAATAATTTACAGGCGTCCACAGCGAGATGTTGCTGAGTTAGTGCTAGCTGGAGGAAGCAAGCTCAGGTCTAGAAAGGAGAGGAGGGGCCACGTGGAGCGTCACGGTTGGGATGATGGGTCCTCAAGGAGTCTCAGAGGGCCACCAGGAGAAGGGTTTTGTTACTCAGTCCTTGATGGTGGTGGTGGTTGTGTGGGAGTTCCTTGGAGGATCCTCCCCTCCCCCAGGGCTTGTGCCTCATCAGTCCAGGGATGGGGAGGCTAGGACCATTGGCAGCAATCTCACCAAGTCTTGGGATGTGTGTCCCAGAGGTTTTTTTTGTTTGTTTGTTTCTTCCCAGCTTCTCCATGGATGGGGCAGTTCAATCTAAACGGAACATTTTCCCCAAGCCCCAGTTGGGTGGTGGTGAAAGGAGATGGTGTTTTCTCTCTCCTCACCCTGGAAGATCAGGCTGCAGAGCATCAAGGGGGCAGTCAGGGTCTCCAAGACCATGACCAAGACCCACATGTTGATGGAGACAGGCATGAGGGTTCTTGGACCCCCAGCGGCCCTGGCCAGTTTCCAGGTCGGTCCCCCGGCTGGTCTGGCACCATTGGCCTCCATGTGTGGCGATGTGGGGGGACGGTGGCTGCCCTGGAAATGCTGGAGAGCCAAGTGGGTTGGGGAAACGAGAGCCAGCCTCATCCTGGAGTCCCTGGGCCTGCGCCATCCCGGCCCTCTGGGAACTGGGCTGGCTGTCCCCATCACGGCTGTCCCACGTGGGACAGGAAGGCTCGTAAGGACAGACCCTAGAGACGACCACGGTCCCATTCACTTCCTCTGGACCTGGACGCTGGCGTACTCCGAGTAGGATGGCTCGGGCTTGGGGGCTGGCTGCTTGGGGGCCCGGTTGAGGTGGACCATGTCCAGGTCCGCGTAGGTGAGGCTGTCCTCGGATGCGGGCGGCGGGCCGGTCTGAATGCTGGCATACTCTGTGTGGTTGTTGGGCTCGGCGGCCCGAGGCGCAGACTTCTTCCCCTTGGGCAGGTTCAAGTCTGCATAGGTGATGTCATTGTTGTCCTGGATCTAAATGTGGTGGAGAGATGTTCACTCTGGAGCCCCCAGCCACTCATCCACCCATTGGCACCAAGGCTGGATGCTTTTGTCTCCCCTTGGGCCCCACTGGTTCAGCCCTAAGTCACGACCCACTCTTCTCTGGCCCAGGTTACCTGCCTCCAACCTTACCCTTCCAATCCCCACATAGCCTGAAGAAGCTTCCTGAACTCAGCCAGCCTGGTCACTTCACAGCGCTGCCTCAGTGTCCCTCCTCCCGAAGCTCTATCCTGCCTTTTCAGCGTTCTTCCCTTTGCCTGGTGTCCGACCCCCTTCTCCTCGTCATGAAACCCAATTCACCCCGTACGTTCCAGCTCAAGCACCGCTTCATCCTAAGACCCTGCCCTCGGCCGGCTCCAGGGCTCCCACGCTGTGCTTCCTCAACCCATGCTTCTCCACGACCCAGGACTGACTCCATTTGGGGGTCCAAGTAGATGCCGACCCGTAGTGGGGTGGAGATAGTCATTCACTTACTGGTTTCTTCAACACATATTCATTAGGTATTTGTTAGAATGCAGGAACCAAGGCCAGCATTGAAGAAGCCTGATCAGTGTTGAATGAATGGATGGATGGATAGATGGATGGATGGATAGAAATTTCAGCCTCACTCAGGGTGAGGCTGGGGTCTGGGAGACAGAGGAGAGGAGCACGTGAGAACAAGCCCCCAGGGAGCAGATGCAGTGAGACTTGGTGGGGCTCTCTCTAGCTAAGGGACTTTGGGCAATTCACTTAACCTCTCTGGGCCTTGGTTTCCCCATCTGTAGAGCAGGAATATAATAGTGTCTACTTCCAGGGTCCCTGTGAGGATCAGATAAGATTACCCAGGTAAAGCTCTTAGAACAGAGCCGGGCACATGTTGAGTGAACACGTATGTTCAATAAATGTTAGCCATCATCCGCCATGTAGCCAACCTGAAGGTCTCCCACGTGCTCATCATATCACGAACAATGGCCGCCTTAAAATGACTCATCACGAATTACAAACTCTGCTCCCTCTGTGCCCCGCACTTAGACCGTAGAAGCGGGGTGGGGGGTGGGGCGGCGCGCAACAGCAACCACTCCCCCTGGTTGGTGCACAGTGAACCCCACAGAGCTCGGCAGGGCTTGGGGGCTCCATGCCATCACACGGAGCACCTTCTCTAGGCCCAACTCAGCCTGTTGGAACTACTTACCGCATTTTACAAGTGAAGAAACTGAGACCCAGAGATGTTAAGTACTTGGGTCAAAGTCACAGCTGGAAAGGATCCAAAGTCTACTGGACTCTAGCGGTGGTCTCACCACACAGCCGCTCTGTCTCGAACCCCGCACACTCCCTCACTTCCCTCTGGGAAACCTACAGCAACGGCATTAATTTCCCTCCCTGGCAGAGGCTTGCACCTGGCCCTGGGGATTCTAAACACAAGGCTGCGAGTCCACAAGGGCTGGGTTGTGACTGTCTTTCTCACCGCCCAGGGCCTGACACACAGTAGGTGCTCAGGAAGTCTTGGCTGGCTGTGAATTCTGGGCGGGTTTCAATGACCAGTCCAATGACCCCTGAAGGTCCCAGAAAGAAATCCAGAGATAAAATGACAGGGGACAAGGCCTTGTTTTCGAATTACCCCTCAAGCTCGAGCCCAGGGCCACTGGGGGCTGACTGGGTCAGGAGAGCAGGCCGCGGTGTTTAGGCCTACAAACGCTGTGCCTTTTACCAGCCCCGACTCTCTACAACAGATTGTGTCTAAAACGATGACAACAGCCCGGGAAATGTCAAGGACAGCTCTCGGGTTCAGGGCAGGGCCTGTCTCATTACAAGAGGTAGCCCTCTGCCTCCAAGGTCTGACAGCATCAGCCAGTGAGAGAAGCAGGGCTGGGTTTCTCGGAATCAGGCCAACCACGTTGCCTGCCCAATTGCATCGGCAGTGTTGAAGAGAAGGCGCTAGAAAGGGAGTATGCCCTTGCACGAGGCAATTAGTGAGCAAACTGTGGACAGTGCCCCCTGGAGTTGTACAATGGGTGTGCTGGGTCAAGGAGACTGTGACACTCTCCTGGCTGGGGCAGAGGGAGAGAGTGCACAGAGGACGAGGGGGACATCAGGAATGCCAGGCTCCCCCACTCTCCCCATCCCCTACCCCCTCCCCCACTCTGGGGAAGGAATCTTAACTTAGAGCAGGATCTGCAACTCTGGTTGAGGCAAGGAAATCACACGATCAAGATTCCCAGGAAGGGCATCTCACCAAAGACTGTACCTGGGTTATTTCTCTGGTGTTCTTCTCAGGCTCATGCAACCTAAAAAGGAAAGAGATGCACAGATAAAAATATCCTCACTATCTCCAGTGCTCATGCAAATCGGTAAGAATAACATTTCGTTCCATTTCCTATACGGGTGGAGCAAGTCACAACAGAAACACAACTGTTTATCAAATGTTTGGACCAAAGGGTCAATCTCACTAAGAAGGAATTTTAAGCAGTGCACTATCTTTTTTTTTTTTTTTTTTCCTAACCTAATTTTTCAGCAAGGATCTTTAAAAGTTAAAATACTGGGTGCTGGGGAAGGTATGGTGAAACAGACACATTCATACATTGCTGGCGGGAAGGGCAAACCCGTATAAGCCTTTTGGGAGGCAGCTTGGCAAAATCAAGAGCTTGGAAGGTGTCCTCATCTTTTGACTCATAAGTGAGCATTTTGGGGGGAATTCAAAATATAGAAAAAGCGTTATGCACAGAGGCGTTTGTCCCAGAGCAGGATAGGGAGGAAGGTTTATATGTTACAGCTCTGCCAATTGGAACTGGTTAAGGAAATTAGGATAGGTTCATAGATAGAGATTTAAAAGGTTTATGAGAGTTTTTTTTATTACAAATGATTACATTAAAATGATAAGCAAAAAGGCAACATTCTCTATGGAATGATCTCAATTCTAAAAATGTATGGATAACACGGGAAGGAAATATAGTAAAATGCTAACAGCGGTGGTCTTTGGAAGGTTTTTTTTTTTTTCTTCCTTTTAGTTCCCATATTTTCCACACGTTCTATATTCTACACATCTAGGTCTTAGCATTAAAAAAAAAGAAAAGAAGAGAGAAGGCACAGTGTCCTGGTTAATCAAAGAAGCCGTTCATGCACTTGATTCTGTAATTGGAGGCCGTGGCTTGGCTCACTGCTGGGTCATGGTCAAGGTGGTGAGCGCACCAGAGCCACGGTTCTGCAGGAGTTGTGTAAATTCTCAGGCCGGCAACTCTGGGGATGTGAGCCTGGATAATGTCAGAAATGAGCAATGGGGCTTGGCAGCAGGGTTATTAATGGATTTGGCATGAGATCTTGGCTCAGAAAGCAGTTCTGGGGCATGACTAGGCCCACGTGGCCACAGAAACAGACCTCTGGGGGCAGGGACACCGGCTGCTAAGGAAGATCACGAAGATCTATCCACACCCCTACTGCTTCCAACGCTTCCAAGGCTCCCCACTGCCTCTGGTTCAAGTAAAACCCATCACCCATCAACCCATCGTAAGCCCCGTGTGGTCTGGCCCCTGTGGACTGCCCCAGGCCCTTTCACTGCCTGACCTTATTTACCCACACATCCACCCACCAATTATTTCACAACGGCTACTCGATGAGATATACTTTGCGTCAACAATGGCCTGGAAAGCCGCCCTCAATCACTTTTCCTCTTGGTTAACTTTTGTGCATTCTTCAAGACTTAACCATGGTGTCACCTCCTTGGGAAAGCTTCTCCGACAGAGCTGGGCTGGCTGGGCTGCCCCTCCAGGTTACCTTCAAGCCTCCTTGCCTATTTTCCTGTCTGGCATATGTGTCCGTCTGCTGCCTACCTGCCTTGCTTCCTCAGCCCATGGGTACAGGTGCATAAAAGTGACTTGGAATGAAGACATTCAGAGTGCCCCAGGGCCTTTGCACGGGCAGCCCTCCTTGCCTCTTCATTTGCTTCACTGCTTCTCTTTCCTCGGATTCTATTTCAAATAGTCCTTTCTTTGGGAAACCTTCGCTGAACTTCCCATTCCATTCTCAGAACACTGGGTTCCTCCCTTTCAGAGCAATATTGCAGATGAGACACTATTATCCGTTTTGTTGCGTCTGTCTCTCTTATCTCAGAATGGCACTGTTATTACCCTTCCATGTGCTCAGGCTAAAGAAATGGGAATCATCCCTGATTCTCCTCTGTCCTCCTTAACAACCCATGTTAACCCTTCACAACTCTTGTTGACCCTGCTTCCAAAGTCCATATCAAACTCAGCTACTCAAGTCTCCTCCACCATCCCAGCTCCCTAGATTCCTGAAGAGCCTCCTCCCTGGTGTCCCTGCTTCTGTTCCCACCCCTCAGCGTGCCATTCTCCACATGGTGAGGTCATGCCATTTTCGGCTCAAAACCCTCAACCCCTTGTCAGCACACAGTGAGATCCATCTCCGTATCCAGAACGGTGCACCTGCGTGGGTGGCCCCCGAATGCTCTAGTCTCCCATCTCTTCCTCTTGCCTGTTCCAGCCCAGCTGCCCCAGCCTCCTCCGTGTTCCATGGACGTGTCCAACCGCTCCTGCCTCGGGGTCTTGGCACTGGCTGTCCCCTCTGCCTGGGCCACTCTTGCCCCAGATATTCCCGCAGCAGGAACCTTCCCATCCTTCAGCTGCCTTCTGAATGTCACCTCTGTACACCAGCTTTCCCTGACGGCCCGCTGCCCCCCACCCCCTGCTTTGCTCCCTGCCTAGCTCTATTTTATCTAGCCAGATAAAATGTACTGTACTACATCGTGCATTAACCTCCCACCCAGCTTGTTTGGTGACCTGCCTCCTGATGGACTGTGGGCTCCACACTAGAGTCCCAACACCCGGTAACAGGCTGGTGCTGTCAGCATGCCCTAAGTATTTGTTGAATGAATGAATGAATGAATGAATGAACATTGAATCAAAAGGGCCACAAGACCAGGGCTGGTGTCTTTTTTGCTCTCCTTTGCAACGCCCCAGCTTAAGACCAGGCACTCAGCTGGGCTCAGTTCAGATGAATAAATGAAAGGATCAGAGAAGCCCTAAATATTCCAAGAATAAACGCAGTGAATGTCTGACAAGTGGACAAATGGCCGACCGAATGAACCCCAGTGCCCAATTAAGGGAGCAGAGACCTATTTTTCTCTCGTCTGAGCTGGGGAGGATTACAGACAATGTTCTACCGGTACGTCCCTAACCCAGGGAGTTAGAGATACCCAGTCCCTCCACCAGCCCTGCAACCTGAAGGGCTCTCTGAACTCAAAGCGGCGGCAAGCCCCCCTCCACCCTCCCCGGGCACCCTCTCCAGGGTGCTCAGTTGTTTTCCACACCCGCGTCTTCTGGAAAGTGATCCCAGCTGGCTGACTGAAGGCGGCCACTGCATGGGAACCACGATCCCCGCTCAGCAGCTAGCGCTTTGGTTTAGGGAGATGAAAGGGAGCAAGCAATCTCACGGCTCCCTTGGTAGGTTCACGCTAGAAAAATAAAACACAGGCAGAAAATGGTTGGCTTCTCTGGGGAAGAAAAAATAGGCAGCAGGAGGCATGAAAGCAGTAGTGAGCAGCACTGGCTGCCGTGGCAGGGAAACCTGGGCTGGAGCCGGAGTTCTGGTACTTGCCGGCTGTGGGGCCTTGGGAATGTCACACAACTTCTCTGAACCTCGGTTTCCTCTGCATACACAGGGACAAGAATAACCTTCTAGAACAGGGGTTCTCAAAGTCTGGGCTGGAAGCAGCAGCATCAGCACCACCTGGGAACTTGTTAGAAATGCAAACCCCGCATCAGAAACTCGGGGGGAGAAGGCGCCCAGTAATCTGGGTTTTAACAAGCCGTCCAGGAGATTCTGCCACACGCTCGAGTTTGAGAAGCTCTGTTCAATTAACATGGGGTGATAGTAAATCAGAGGGTTTTTGCTATAATTAAAATTACTGTTGGGCCACTAGAGGAAAAGACATAGATCGGTTCCCGGGACGCGGTAAGCGCCGGATGGATGTTAGCTGCTGACGCTGTCGTTACTATTATTGACACTGTCCTTTTCTTTTGGGAACTTATTGTCTAATTCGGGAGTTAAGACAAGCAAAAAATAATGACAACAATAAAAACAAAATAAAAAAGAGCGATCCTCCCGTATCTGAGGCCGTGAAGGCACCGAGGAGAGTTTTAGGGATTCGGAAGGGGAAGAGATTACGGATTGGGGCGGTGGTTTGGGATGGCATTCATTCATTCCTCATGCATTTGGTTCATTCCGCAAACCTGAACTGAGCACCTATTCCATTCCAGGCATGGTGCCAGGTTCAGGAGAACCTGAGGGAAAGGATCCCTGCCCTCAACCGGGGGTGGGGGGTGGATTATAGTGTGGGGCAGGTGCAGAGACAGCTTGAATACACTGTGGTGTCAATTCAGGGGCACCAGGAGAGGTCCCAGGACAAGCCCCTGTCCCTGGGGGAAGGGAAGGCGGTAAGCAGGTGAAAGGAGGGGTGCCCACTTGAGCTCCTATGTTGCACAACTCCAGGGGGCGCTGTTCGCAGAGCCCATGGTGACTGCTGCCCCCTGGCGCGGTGGAAACCCTGGGTGGTGCGGGAGCGCATCTCAGGGAGAGGGCTGGGAGGAGAGTGAGGACAGAGCGTGTGGGAGGCCGTGGAGGGAATGCAGCGTGGCTGAGTCACGGAGTGTGAGGGCTGAGGAGTGGCCGGAAGTGAAACTGTCCAAGTCAATGGGGGCTGGACTACGAGGCGCTTGAGGGCCCCAGTGGCACTGTCGGACTGTTGAGGGCCGCGGGGAGCCACTGAAGGTTTTCAGGCAAAGGACAGAAGTCAAGTCTGGGGGCACCTGGGGGGGCTGTCAGTTAAGTTCCTGCCTTCAGCTCAGGTCATGATCTCAGGGTCCTGGGATCAAGCCCCCTGTCGGGCTCCCTGCTCAGTGGGGAGCCTGCTTCTCCTTCTCCCCCTGCCCCCCACCCCCACTGCTCATGCTCTCTCTCTCTCCCTCAAATAAATAAACAAAATCTTAAAAAAAAAAAGAAGTGAAGTCTTGCCCTTGAAAAGAGTGTACTTGGTGCACACACACACACACAGCACTCCCATTGCCCCCAACCTTGGGACTGTCCTTGACTCTATAATCCATCAGCAAGTCCTCTGGACTCTACCTCCAAAACATATCCAGAATCTGCCCCTTTCTCAGCCATCCCTTCACCATGGTCCAGGCTACCAGCATGGGCTTTGACCACTGCAGCGGCCTCCTCCTGGGCCTCTCTGCCTCCATCCTCACCTCCTACAGCTTGTTCCCCACACGCCACTCAGAGTGGTACTTTCAAAACACAAGTCAGATCATCTCCCTCCTATGGCTCCTCGTTCCACTGGGAGTCAAACCCTAGACCTCTGGCCTCCACTCCAGAACCTCAGTTTCTGCTCTGCAATTCTGAAATCCACAAAGTTCTTAAAAAAAAAAAAAAGAAGAAAGAAAGATCTGCGCAACCCATTTGTTAGCAAAACCTGACCTGAACCGACATGAAGCTATTTATGGCTTTTATTTATGGCCCATGCGGGGCATGCCCGTGCAATTTACTTGTTGTTTCCAGGCAGGTACATTCAAGTGGTAGATTATGGGGTTCTGGATCTCTCCGCTGGGGGCGAATATCGGGGGCTTTCATTTAAAAGCTGGAAAGTCTGAATTAGCAACAAACCTGGTTGCATGGCCTTGGGCTGAGACTGTGGGCCTGCATCTCCCTGGCCTCCTCTCCTGCCCTTCCCGTTCCTTCTGCCCCAGCACACAGGCCTCCTCTCATCCTCCCACCTTGGCCACTCCTGCTCTCTCGCCCAGCAGACACATCCCCCTTCACAGCTCCTTGGCTCAGGTCCCTGTTCACGTCCCCTCTTCAGTGGAGGCCACTTTCCCTGCCCAAGCTAGCCCCCAACATCAGTTTCCATCCCCTGCTGGGCCTCATTTGTCACCACCTGACACGACAGTACACATCGTTTTGCCTCTGTGTTCACTGTCTGCTTCTCTCCCTGGGGCCTGAGCGCCACGAAGGCCTGGATGCTTGCTCACTGCTGTAGCCCCAGCACCCGGGACAGAGCTGACGCACAGTCGGGACTCCGCAGAAGCCACTGAAAAGCAACAATCTAATGTACTGTCTGTTCTATAACGTCATGGCCTTAGGCTCTGAGCAGGCCCTCGGCGGCCGGTTGGCAGACTGTTTCTACCCTACTTGTCCCGGCATTCCCGGGGCCGCCCATGCCAAGGTACTCAACACACACTGAACGAAGGAAGGAAAGAGCAAAGTACGCAGCTTGGATCTGGGGGCTGCGTGTGGGGGCGGCAGGTTTCCGCCACCATCCAAACAGGACTGGGGGAGGGTCTCGCTGTCTGCGGACCGCAGGCAGGAAATCAGAGCCTCTGTGCCAAAGAAATCCCCTCAAATCCCCTCACTTGACACAATTATCAAACACGGACACAAAGGAGAGAAATAGAAAGGCTGCCCGGCACGGGAGTGAGGGTCAGTGGGTGTGTGGATGGTGCTACACAGTTTTGGGGGGCTGTCAACCAACCAACCACCCACTACTGAGGATCCTCGCTCAGCGGCGCACTTACCTCGTAGAAGAAGTGGAGCCCTTGGCTGAAAGAGAAAAGAAACCCAAATCAGTTATTTAACCTAGAAACACACTGTTCTTACATAACTTTTTGCGGGGTGGGGGGTGGGGCAAAGGTTTGCCTACAGGGAGGTTGTGAGGAATTGTTGAAATCACCTCCTCTGAACCACAGGAATCCCCCATGCCCACTCCAGTGGGCTGGTCTAGTATCTTCCATCAGGAGGACCAGCGGGCTGGGCCTTCCCCCTTTCCCACCTCGGGGGGTTGCCAAGGTCAGATCCCACAGCAGCCTTCAGCCCAGGAGAGGCCATCTGCCCTGCCTCTGTCTGGCCTCACTTCCACTCACCAGATACCTTATCTGAGACCCCATGGGAGCCTGGGTCCCAGTCAGGGCCCTTCACAGCTGAGGAACAGATTCTAGCAGGGCTAGAGTTGGGAGAGCAGGTGCAAATCCCACGTCTGCCCCCAACTCACTCGCTGTGAGACCCTGGCTGGGTCACTTCCCCTCTCTGAGCTTGGATTTCAGCTCTCCAGCTCACAGAGTTGGGCTGGACATCTATTTATTTTCATGTCACCACTTTCTAAAAAAGGATCTTAGGTGGGAAGAAAGGGTCCATCTGGTTCAGAGATTTTAAGCCTGTGATATGGGGCATACCACAGAGAAGCTGCTGGGGTTTGGCCACTATTTGACTCCCATCCCACTGTAAAATTGTAATTAAAAAGCAACCTGCACACCAAATGTGCTCTGCACTGCATTCTACCAGGCTACAGGCTGCCACAATGCAAGAATTCTCCCTGCCAGGTGAACGCCTATTGCCTGGGCAGGTAGTGGATTTTTTAGGTGAGGTGGTACCAGATGGGAAGGCTGCAGCTCAGCAACCAATGTCTGAATGGAAGCTGATGGGCTGCAAAGTGCTGGGATACGAGCTGTCTCAGGGAGTCCAATCATAGGACACCAATCACCCTCATTTTATACCAGAGAGACTGGGGGGTTGCCTAGGGTCACACAGCTGGTAAGCAATAGAGCTGAAATCAGGACATTTCATTGCAAGTATCGATGTAGACCCCTCCAGGGACCACCGAGGAGAGAAGGGTCATCTCACTAAGGCAGAGATGATGTGCAGAGCGGTCCCAGACACAGTCCCTCGGGCCACATTTGAATCTTGGCCCCACCGCTTAGCAGCTGAGGCCCTGGGCAAATTTTGTAACTTCTCCATGCCTCAGTTTGCTCCTCTGTAAAAGCGGGTTAGTAAAACCACCACAGAGGTCTGTGGTGAGAAAAGTGTGTGGCACGTCAGAAGGACGGAGCGAGCGCTAGTTGTCACTGTCACCTGAGCCTATGTGTGAGAGCTGGGCTCTGCACACAGCTAGACCCGTCACTCAGGGGTTGGGCGGCCTTCGCCAGCATCTGCAGCTCTCCAAGCCCCGTTCCTCTTCTGGAACACCCGGTTCCTAACGCCCAAGCCCACAGTAATGAGTGCGCATGTGCCAGAGCCTGACAAGGCGCCCAGGGAGGAGCCTGCTAAAGAGGGGCTGGGATTTCACTCATGGCCACCATGAATGCCATCTGATGGGCTGGCCTGTCACCCTCAGTGGGCAGTGGAGCCTGCTTCTCTGCCCTTCCCCTGTGATGTGAAGGCTTGGACTTGAGGGAAAACCACCAGGTAGATCACCGGGCAGAAACTCTTCCAGATTCCAGAGAGGCGGGGTCGGATGCCAGCCCTTCTGGATGGGGGGGGCTAAGGCTTGGCCAGTACTCACAGCTGAGTCCTACCAGCCAGTCCAGGAGGGAGGGAAGCGTGGGAAGCAGAGGGGAGGGGGTACAGAGATGTGTGACTGATGAACAACACGCCCATTTGAGCCCAGCCCAGGGGTCCGGGTGCAGAAATGCAGCTCAGGACAGCGCTTTGCGGCCTGTGGCATATGGTGGGTCACAACCAGCATTTTAAAGAGAATTTAGTATAGAATATGACAGAAAAGAAAGTATCAGAGTTCCAATTTTATCTACAGGAGTGTGGTGTGCCTTGAGTGGAGACATGACACGTGTTTTTATAACTTGTAGTCAAATAAGTTTCAGAAACACTGGCTTAAAATTGTCTCCTCCATGAGTGGCAAAGAGAACACGTATTTTCTGAGGTCTGAGAATATTAGCTTACTTGTGAGCTTATTTGTGTTTCGTGACTCTCCTCCAAGGGAAGCGTTGCTATAACCATTTTACAGATGCAGAAACTGAGGCTCGCAGAGGCCAAACTGATTGTTTAGAACATATAACAAGGCTGTGGAACGCTGGTTTGTCTGATTCCAAAGCAACAACTCCACACACAGGCATGCACACAAACCAGGGTATGATGTCCTAGATTTGCGCTTGGACCCTCCTGCTGCGGAGTCCAAGGCTGTGTGCCTCGCCGCCGAGACGACAGCTTTCCGGGAAGGCGGCGCCTGCTTCTGGGCTCGCGTACAATACTGACAACAGGAGCTAACGTTTACTGAGCACCCTGCTGTGTGCCAGGCACTCTCTGAACATTTTACATGACATCGCCCACTTAATCTTTCCCAGCACTCTTGGAGGAGGTGCTCGTATGATCCGCACCTCCTCCCGCCCCCCCTACCCCCCCCACCCCCTACCTAGGGGCTGGGCATGTACCTGGATGGGTAAGAGGAAAGCAGATGTTTCCTGGGGTTCCTGGCAAATAATGTTTCCCTCCTGAGATCCCCTTCGTGCCCCGGCATCTCCCTGCTTCCCAATTTGGTAGGTGTCCCGGGAGGATGTGAGGCCTGGAGCAGTGACGGCTATCTTGGAACCACAAGGTGAGGCTGAGGGAGGGACCCACCGGGTTGGGGGGAGGCGGATACCATCCACATTCCTGCCTGGCGAAGGTCTGTGTCAGCCTCGACACTGTTACCGCTGGGCTTCTTGTGGAAGCAACTGGACTTCCTCACGGCTTCAGCTACGTTAGCTCAAAGCACCCTCATGGCCTCTCCCTCGGGGAAGGACAGCCCAGGGGCCAACTCCTGGGGAGGAAGAGGAGGACGCACGCACCTTTCTTCTGTCGGATTCGGAGGAGGTAGAGGGCTGCGATCAGCAGAGCCACCAGCAAGGCACAGACCACGCCCACCACAATGAAGATACTCCTGCTGTCGTTATTGTCTAGGGACCACAGGGAGTAGAGGTTTCACGTATGCAAATTAAAAGCAGTGAAACTTAATACCCACCACCCCTTTTCACCGCTAGGTAGGCATCATTAACCGAGAACCTCTGGCCATACATGTTTTGAGCCACACGGGCACGTTCGTGGGTAGGCACACACTTCCCCACGTGGGTCACCCGTGGGCCGTGCCAAAACCATGCCGAGGTGCCAGGAGGGAAAATGTTCGTTGCTGACGGTGATGGAGGAAGCCTGGCCTCAGGACGTGGGCAGAAATCTCACTCCCAAGGAACAGAAACATGTTCCTTCTCACCTGGAATGAACCACAGTGGCCACCATGGCAGCCCAGGTCTGTCCGAAACTCTGAGTCGCAACTGGCTGTCACACACTGGGAGGGGGGCTGTTGAGGGATGGGGACTCCCAGTCACACACTGGGAGGGGGGCTGTCGAGGGATGGGGACTCCCAGTCACACACTGGGAGGGGGGCTGTCGAGGGATGGGGACTCCCAGTCACACACTGGGAGGGGGGCTGTCCACAGTGTGGACATGTGCAGCTGGTTATTGGACTCTACAGAGTTCTCAGGAGCTGTCTACTCATCTGTGCCTGGGACTGGGGCAGAGGAGCTCAGAACCCAGGTCACTTGTAATGGCGACTGTGTGGGTAGTCAGGAGCAGAGCTCTGAGCTGCAGAAATGTGGGTTCATATCAGCGTGCCTGGCCGGGTGACCTTGAGCCAGTCATTCAAACCTCCCTCTACATACTGACGTCCTCTCATGTTACGGAGGCCAATAATCATCTCTACCTCATTGGATAGCTCTGACGATTAACCTACTAACTAAACAATCAACCAACTCACTCACTCACTCTCTCATTCTTTTTAAAAGCATTTCCTGAGTGTATACTATGTGCCAGGTCCTGAAGCTACGATGCTGAACAAGACAGCCATGGTCCCTGGCAGCTGAGTCTCGGAGCTGAAGGGTCAAGCTCCAACACTGCCGTGAGCAAGCGAAGGGGCCCAGAGAGAGGCACTGACTTGTCCAAGGTCACCCAGCACGTCTGTGACAGAGCCAGAGTCGAAATCCACACGTCCTATCTCCTAGTATGGGCCTCATCCTATGAAAACCAGGCATCAGTGACATCAAAGGGACACCTTGCAGGCCCCAAGGCTCCCAGAGCTCCCCTATTCCCTCACAGGATGCACTGGGGAAAGAAATGGTCTCTATTGTAACCCTCAGCCAGATGCGAGGCAGAGCCATGCTAATGACGAGTGATGGAACGTTCCATAGTGGCACCAAAATGCCAACGAGGAGCTGCTACTCTGAAGAGAGAAGATAGAGATGTCGACAACAGGTTGGGAGGGCCTGAGAAAATCACACCCGACACCTCTCCCTGGAACGGGGGAGTGCCAGGGCTGTCGCTGTCTTAACTGGGCATGCACTTTGGCCCAGAAATGCTCTTTGGGAAATCGTCCCCCCAAAACAGCTGCACAAGTAACAGAGTCTGTGCAAGGTCATTCATTACAGCAGTGATTCTACCTGAGGTAAGGCGCAAAGATTCGGAAGCCCCCATCCCATTCCAGGGGTGCAGGCCTGCGAAGGCAGCCAGGGGGACAAAGCCAAGGTGAGAGAGAACAGCAGGAGGGGATGGCTGGCCTGGGGGGTGACAGTCTCTGTCAGGTGCAGAAACAGGAGGCAGGAAGCTAGGAAAAGGCCAATGTCCCCCCACCCCCGGCGTCTTTCTCCAATGCATGCTTCTGTCAAAAGATCTACAAAGATATGTACCAAATTCTTACCGGTGGTCACTGCTAAGGTGTGGGCTTTGGGGGTGGGGCACTCACTGTAAAATTCGACTTTATATCTAGAGACTTCTAGATTATTCCATAATAAACAGGAATTACTACTTTTAGTGGTAAAAAAAAGATAAAATTTAAAGTGCCAGGACAGTCGGCATTGAGGCCTCACCCTGGGTTTTATGGGTTTCCTGATCCTTCTGGTGGGCAGAGGCCACAAGGGTATGGTTTTTGGTGACCGCGGGCTGCCCGTCGTGCTGCACCTGGCAGGTGAACACCACATCTTCCCTGTGGGCGGATGAGTTCACCAGGAGCCAGCTCGTCCAGTTAAACGTCCCATCCTTGTTCTCTATGAGGTTC
>NC_138378.1:25509629-25524996 GCF_054177405.1 Leptonychotes weddellii | reverse complement strand
CCCCCCCCCCCCCCCCCCGCCTTTTGCATTTGCCTAGAGACTGGTAACCATCTGATAGCAGTGAGGAAGGGAGAACTAGCAAAGAGTGGGTGGAGGGAGAAGTGGGGGTGGACAACAGCTTCTCTCTGCCCTGCAGTTTCCCCAGAACCCCAGGAATCTATGTAGGCATCCCCCACCCCACCCTGGGTCTTCCCATTACATTTGGGTCCTGGCTGGGCAGAAATAAGCACTGATACATTTCATGTCTGCCTGGTGAGTGGCATCTCCGATCTGATCTGCTCCTTCCTGCCTGAGCCAGCCATTTACACCCTGCAAAAGTCCTAGTTCCTGCCCCACGTCCTTCCTGGATCTGGCCTGGAAATGCACAAGTGTCTCTCACAAGTACTTCATTTTCCTGAAACGGGGAACTGGGCCCAAGTTAATTTCTAAATGTCTATTCCAGACCCTTCTCCAACCAGGACCCTGTGGTTCAGTTTCTGGCAAATGACCGGCAACGCTGATTAACAAGTGTTCGGATGGGCAGCCTGCCTTTCCTGGGGTGCTGGCTGGGAACACTGACACCCTTCTTGTGAGCAAATCTTCCCTTTTTGCCTATAAAAACAATCTATAAAATGGTAAAGATTAGGCCATAAAACTTCCGTTCCAATCCATTCAGCATCAATAGCCTGAAAAAGTGGGAGCAGCAGAGGGGCCAAGATTAACTTTGAAATAAATAAATCTTAGGAGGTGAGAATACATTTCTTGGCTGAGGACGGTGGGGCAGGGGTGGGGTGTTGCCTTCACAGCTGAAGCCTGCCAGCATTCTTCACTCTGTGTCCTCCGGACTCCCGGTCACACTCTGGACCCTGGCATGGGTTCACCTGGTCTGGCTGCAGGTTGGGGCTTCGGGGCCCCCCTCCCTCGGCTGCTCCCAGGATGGAGTTTATGACAAAGCAGAAGAGAGGCAGGACAGAAGGGCAGGAAGGTAGAAGGAGGCAGTTGTCCAATTTTCCAAGAAAATAGATTTGTTCGAGTGAGAAACTCAAATGTCAGGCTTAGGAAGGCGGCGTTAGATTGAATGACTACTAACGTCTTTCTGAGACCGTCAGCCTGGGAGGTGTCACATGATTGCTGGGGCTCCACATGATTGCTGTTTGCAGGGGGCTGGTCATGTGAGTTATCTGGGTTGGGGAAGGCAGGAGAAGAAGTTTCTAAAGATTGCCTTTAGCACAAATGCTGCCAAAGGGAAATTCTAAAAAGATGCCAGTGAAGTCACCAACCTGTGTTCTTGGAGCCAACATGAGGCCTGTTTCCTAAAACAACCTCACTGAGGGAGATTCGAGGCTGGGAGGCAGGGCAAGGGGCCCGGGGACACCTGGGCACCCCGACTACGGAATAGCCCTCAGCCCCTGGCATTGAAACTGCAGGCTCCTTGCTTGGCCCCACTGAGGTCATGGACCTCCAGGGCCCCCACTGGGCAGACCTTGGTGAGCTCCCGCTGGCTCCTCACTCTGGCCTGGAGGAGGCCAGGCCAAGTTGGGGTTCAGGTGTTCGGGGCCAGCTGGGCTCTCTAGGGACCTTCTGACCCTTTGGTAGAGGGGGACATGCTGGTGGCTCCTGTGTACTTTCCTAACTGGTGAAGTTAATCTCACTTCCTCTTTCTCAAGAGGACAAAGAGGGTGGAGGGCACTTTGGCCCCGATGGGCTCAAGCTGTTGGAAGTTTCTTTTAAAGCCATGGTGTTCTCTGGGTACTTTCTGGCCATGAAGTATTCCTTTACCAATTCCCTGGAGACCCGTGGTGTGATTCATTCCTGTATTTGTAGTCATTTGGCACATTTGAAGTCCTAATGTGAGCCACATGTGGAGAGAAGGAGAACCCATGTCTTTGAAAGTTAACTGCACCCCAGACTGTGCACTAAGGGCCTCCCTGTGTCATCTCATTAATCAGCAAAGCAAAGCATGAGGTGGCTATTATCCCCATTTGGCAGATGAGGAAAATCGAGTCCCAAACTGGAGAAGTAACTTGTCTAAGGAATAAGTGGAAGAGGGCCGGGATTTTGAATCCAGCCTCTGAGGGAAGAAATTTCCTGACTTAGTCCAGGCTGGAGGGAGTGAGAGGAGCCCCCTCCAGGCTCAGACGGAGGTTTGTCAAGAGTTCCTTCTGGGGCAGAAGCCCTTCCCTGAGTCATGGTTGCTTCTCGGAAGGCACACTGAAGACGGAAACACTAGCGGCCTCTCCCAAGTGACAGCTCACGGGAGTGATGTGGCTTCCACCAGAGCCCCCCATCTGGGCTGCCGAGCTCTGGAGGCCCCCAGAGCTGGAATATTCCTCCTTGCATCTTCCCGGTGCCCTTTGCAACAGATGGAGAGGGGGTGTTTGAGAGGAAGGGAGTCTAAAACTGTTGTACGGAGCCCACACACACTCGCTCGCTGCTTCCAATGGCTCCGTGCGACAGGTTATTTTCTTATTTGTAGAGTCTTGGACTGATGGAAGGTTCTCCCCCCTCTCCCTCTTTATAAATGTGCTCAGATTTCTGGCCTGTCAACACAACGCAGATCATGTCCCTCCCCGGCTCCAAACTGTTGAGTGGGTCCAAGTTTTCTCCAAAAACATTTAAAAAGAAAAGAAAAGTGCAGCTGCATGGGCGGGCTTCCTCCCTGACAGGGCTTACTCTCAGCCACATGTTTTCCCAAGAGCTGACCTGAGATGTTGCAAGAAGCGCGGGCTTCCTCCCTGTCGACCAGAGCTTGCCTAGCCCCTCGGCTGCGGGAGCACCTAAGACCTGAGAAGCCCCGGAGTTGTAGAATCCCACATTGGACCCTGTTTACTCCAGCGTTCCCCAAACATATGAACACGAGGCGTTTGGCTTGTGTAAACGCTTGTGAACATGCGGCCTGACCCAGTTTGGGAAACGCTTTTGTACCCATCCGTGCCCTCAGCTCAACCCTTTTCATCTCTGTGCCTTTGCTTATGCTGTTCCCGCCAGCAGAGCCGCCCTTCCCTGTACCTCCTTATCTTCATGTGCCCAAACCTATTCCTCCTTCAGTTTAATCCGAGGGAGCCCCTCCTTCTCTGAACTGTCCCCACCCCCAGGATTGTCTCCGCCCCTGACCGAGGCTACTTGTTGCTCTCTCCTTGTTTTCTCACCGTGTGCAAACGTGGTTAGCACCTGGTGGGCGTGGTGGTTCTGGATCCCTCCCCCCACCCCCACCCCCACCCCCACCCCCACCCCCACGCTAAGTCACAGGCCGGCTTAGCGTGGTGGTGGGCGGGAAGGGGCGGGGGGGGGGGGGTTGTGAATCCCAACTCCACCGAGTCTGGGGCAATCTCCTGCCCTGGGGGTGTGTCTCAGTTCCCTCCTCTGTAAGACAGAGATGACATCAGCTACTCTGTTTCAGGGATCAAGTCCACTCATACACATGTGATGCTTTGCGCCTGTACCCGGCGTGGAGCGAGCCCTTGGCACGTGCCAGCCAGCCTCGCAGCCACCTTCGCTCTGTTCTCTTTGGAGTTCCTCCTCCACCAAAGTGGGGCTGGCTTTTGTAAAGTACCTGGCACAGCCTCTTGCACACAGTGGGCACAAAATAGCAAAAGCTCCCAGATGGGAGTGCATGCTATTCCGTTTGGGGTTTTCCCCTGTAGCTTTGGGGCTCCTGGGGGCTGGACAACTCGAGCGGAACCCCAGGCTAGTGGGATTTAATCGTCTGTTCCTGGGACTGAGGCTGTGGGCGCAGGCTGCCTCTAGGTGTCTCTGTCCGGATCCACAGGTTTAGAATTGTGCGCTCCCAGACCCGGAGAGCCAGAGAGGAAGCCTGGGAGAGCCGTTGGGGGTCTCACCGAGCGCCTCGCTGTGCCCCACTGTGAGAGAGAGCCTGGCACTCGTGGGCTCACACAGCAGATCCACTGCAAGGCCGGGGTGGGACGCCAAGCGCCCTCTCTTCCAGGCCAAGGCTTTTTAAAACTGGCTGTGCTGGAAGTTTCCATCGTTAAAGCCAGAAATCTGACAGGTTCCCGAATTCCATGGAAAAATACTAAAGTAATAATAATGGGAACGATTGTTTCCAGCCACTTACTGGGCTGAGCACTTGGCCTGTAGGACCCCGGTGGTACTCGCCGTTAGGTGGTGTGCAGTTATCGGATCCACTGGACCAATGAGGAGACTGGGCTCAGAGAGGTGGAGCAACTTACCCAAGGCCGCAATAAGTGGCAGAGTTGGGATGACAGCCCAGATCAGCCTGAGTGCGGAGCGCAGGCTATTAGGTAGACATGGCTTAGCCTTGTTTGACAGGTGGGGAAACCGAGGCCTGGGGGAAGGGGCGGCTGGCATCCTGCTCTCTTGGAGCTCCTCTCGTATTTCTGTCAATCAGTGTATCCTCCCAGGAGGCAGAGGTGGCCGGTGTTCCCAAGATGGGTTTCCATCCCATCCTGGCGAAGGAAGCATCTATTTTCACAGCTGAAACTGCTTTCCTGTTCCCTTGGGCGTTGCTGGGGCAGGTCTTCGGATGGAGCCCTCTGCAAAATGGATTTTCCCCGCCAGGTGTCTGGCCAGGCCGTCTGTCCAGAGGGATGCAAAACAGCTGAGGTGGAAGTCAGGCCGCGATACAGATGGGCTCTTTGTGTCTGTGAGGTTTCCTGGCACATCCATTTGGGGTCGCAGGGGGTGAGATGGCCGCAGATTGGCGCCAGGAGCCCAGGGCATCAGGGGGGAGCCGGGGAGCCAGGAGCGAGCGAGCGGGGAGCCTCTGCCTGGAGAGCTGGCCAGAGGGGTGGGCTCCCAGGCCCGGCTCCATTGCCGACAGACCATGTCCCCCAGAAATGGAAGTCTCCGTGGAAGGAAAGAGTGCGCTGTGGGCTACAGACGAGCTGAGCCTCGAATCCGTGCTCTCCTTCCTTACCTTTTTATTTTGGAAGATTTCAAACATACACAAAAATGAGCAGGAATGGTGGGGCGACCCCTGGCTTCCACACTGATCTGTCACTCTTGCTTTGCCTGCCCCCCAATTTACTGGGAGTGGAGGGTTTGGGGGAGTTTTGGAAAACAAATGCTAGGCATCAGGTGTCACTTCAGCCATCACTAGTCTGACGTGCATCCCTCGATGTGCTCCATGGTCTGACGCTCACAATGTGCCAACAAGCATGGCCGTCCTCCATCCGCATTTCACAGATAGGGAAACTGAGGCTCCCGAAAACCAAGTCGGGGTCCTCCCACGGCCACGTAGCCACTGAGAGGTAAAGCCAGATCCCAGCCTCGGTTTACTCTTAACCACTTTGCTATTCTTGTTATTATCATTTTAATTATAAATATTGGTCCAACAAAAGTTTTGAGCATCTACTATGTGCCAGGGTGGTTCTAGTTGGCTGGGGATACGACCATGGATGGACAAAAACACCTGTTCTCATGGAGCTGACGTTCTAGTGAGGAAGACAAATAGACCCAGGTAAATATTGCATCAGGTGGAGACAGGTGCTGTAAAGAAAGTAAAGCAGGACGAGGGAATAGAAGGTCGAGTGGGGACAGAGGGAGGGCCTCTGTGAGGAGTGGAGGCCTGAATAACACCGAAGGAGCAGCCATGGGAATATCAGGAGAGCGAGCCACATAGAAGGAATAGCAAGTGCAAGGGCCCTGAGGCTGGAATGAGTTTTCTTTGCTCCAGGAATAGCAAGGAGGCCAGTGAGGCTGGAGTGAAGGGAGACGGGTAGTGTGGCAATAGGGAGAGGTCAGGGCCGGACAAAATACGGTCTGGCTCACTGAGCACCTTGACATTGAACATGTCGGACCTTGTGATAGAATTATTACTCTGTGCATTGCCTCATTAAATTCTCACCACAGTTCTGTGATATGGGAACTGTTATTATACCTATTGGACAGATGAAGAAATCGAGATTCGGAGAGGTGCAGTGACTTGCCCAAGGTCACACAGCTTATAAGTGCAGAGCTAGGATTTGAGCCCAGGCCCTAAGGGCTGCAGCATCCTCGTCACTGCTTTCCTGCACCTCCTCCCATCTAATCATCCAGAGCAGCTCGCTGAATCAAATCCTCTTTGTTCCTGCTCCAAACTTTTCAGTGGTTCCCACTGCCCTTAGAATAAAATAAAACTTCATACCGTGATCCACGGGGCATGGCATTTTCTGGACCATGTCTCTCTGTCTGACCCTCATCTCATATCACCCTCTCCTTCCTCTGTGGGCTTTGGCCACAGCAGCCTTCTTTCTGGCCCTCTTATGCACTAGCCTCTTTCCTGCCTCAGGGCCTTTGCACGTGCTCTTCTCTCCTGCTGGAACACCTTCCCTGGCTCTTGCTTCCTTCAGGTTTCAGCAGTAATCTCGCCTCATCAGCGGGGCCTTTCCCAGCCACGCCATTCTGAAAGCGGGTCCCCCTTGTTATTCTCAATCGTGACAACAAATTTGTTTTTGAGCACTCCTAGCCATTTCTATATTTGTGTCATTCTTTCAGCCTTGTGTCCCCCGCTAGGATGTAAGCTACATGAGGGTAGGGACTGTGTCCATCTTACTCATTGCTGGGCCTCCTGGGGCCTGAGCACCAGGGCTGGCGGGAGTAGGCAGGCTAATACATATGGCTGAATGAAGGAACAGGTGGGTAGTAAGAGCTCCATTTTCAGGAGAAGGCTCAGAGCCCTCAGGTCACAAGGGCAGTAACCCTGGCCTGAGAGCACAGTCCTGCCCTCGCTACTACACAGTCCCACTTCTGTGGCTGGGGCCGTGGCCACGGCACAAATCCCCGCCCATCTTGCTGTCATAGTGATCCCTAAAACGTCAAGAAGTACACAGATAGCAGGGCCACCCTGGGCGGAGGGAGGTAGCCAAGAGACCCCAGAATTGGTACTGAAAATTCTGGCTATCCGAAACGGCTTGCCCCAGTGTAGACACCGTGATGAACGAGCTGGCAAACCATGAAATGTGATGCAATTAGTGCTCCAGTCTCTCGGCGGGGTTTGGTTGGGAGGGCCCAGCCCAGGTCAGCCGCTCCCAAAGATTCATTCATTGTGTGAGGCCGCCCGGCGCGGCGGGTGACAATGCAGGTGGAGTCCGGTTCCTCGGCAGCCCCGTGACCCTGAGCTTCAGTCTTGTCCTCTGGGAAACGGGAGCCCTGTCTTGCTGGGTCCCTGTGGCGGTTCACCGGGGCCCGCCGTGCTCCTGGTACTGGCGGGGCGTGATGCTGTCCAGCCGTGGTTACTATTACTGTTATGGTTGCATGGTCATCGTGTCCTGGTTTGGGGCTGGAAAGAGCAGGTGGGACCCCCGTTCCAGCCTTCACCGGCGGGGAGACCTGAAACGCAGCCTCAACTGCTCTTTCTGCGAAGCGGAGGCTCACTTTGGTTGCCCTCCCGCAGGCCCCTACCAGCTCCGATGCTCCAACCCAGATGCCCTCCCCACCCTTTGTCTTGCTGACAGCCCAGGCCCCCTTCTCCAGCCGGGGTGGCAGTGAAATGGGCGCCCGCTCTGGGGCCCGTTCCTGAGTTCGAATCCAACATGTGCCTCTTAGTCTGTAAGCATGTGCTCCGGAGCAAGTGCCTTTCCCTGTTCTGGGCCTCACTTTCTCCATCTGCAAAATGGAACCTCTGCACGTTTCCTCTCGCGCGGGGACTGTTGAGGGTTAAAGGGAATGAGGAGCCGTGGAAAGTGCTTTGTGAGCTGCAAGGAGCGCTATAAAAGGCATCAGTGAATGGTGTCAGCTTGGGGGAAAATCTCATCCAGAGACTGTCTGCTGTCGGCAGCAGAGTGTGCTGGAGCCTTGGCAAATGCCGTTAAATAAATGCGGGTCGCTTTTAAGGGGGCCTTTATCTCGGCTGGGAAAATGTGTGCGCGTCCTTGGCAGCCTGAGAATCCAGAAGCCTGAGCTGGAGGGGACCCCATCGTCACAGGGAGAAGCGATCGCGCACCAGCTCCGGGAGCAGATGTCTGTTTGAGCCTTGCCTCTGCCCCTGCTCTGCCTCTCAGGGTTACAGCTTCCTCACCTGGAGGAGGGGGACGGCGACCACAGCACTCCCCTCGCCGGGCTCAGTTCAGTGACGGCTCCCTGTTGTGTGACCTCATGCACACGTGGGACCCATGGGAGCACCGGGCCTGTCCCTAGAGGAACAATGGGGCCTGCGGTCGGAAGAACTCCCCTGGGTTCTCAGCCTGTCCAGCCCCCACCTTTGGGCCTCAGTTTCTCCATCTGCAAAATGGGAAGGTGAGAAGAAGGTCCTTAGGTCGTCGAGGCACCAAGTACAGTGGATGGTGGGGTGGTGTCCCCTGTCTGTTCTCCCCACGTCAGCGGGGCTGCCTAGGCCTGCTAGACACAGAGCGTGTTTATAGCACACGTACTGATAGTTCCTTCCCTGCTGCTTTGCAAACAGGGCCACATTGCAGGCATGGCTTCATCACCTCCAGGTCCCTCCTACACCCTGCAAACACTCACTAGGGCCTTTGAGCCGCCCCACCTCCGGGCCTCCTCGTCTGCAGTCGGCTCAGCCTGCTCACAGGTGCCGCGATGAGTGGTCTCGTGCATATGTCGGGCAGAGCTGGTTTTGCTTCGGAGAGAATCCTTAGCTTCTCGATCTTAAAATTGTGATCATCGTCATCCCTTCCATTCTTAAATGTCTGCTGCATGGTCACGGCTGTCCGGCTTTACGTGCTTCCTCTCTGCCAGGCACCAGACTGAGCTCTTCACACTCGTTAGCCTGTTTCATTCTAAACAGCCCTAGTGTTATTATCATCCTCCCCATTCTACAGATGGGAAACCACAAGTCCGGAGGGGTTAAGACATTTCCTGGAGTCTCGTAAGTGGCAGAGTTAAGATCTAAACCCGAACATACATTCAGTGAATACCAGGCACTGACATAAAGCTGGAGGATCCTGCAGGGAACAGAACTAAGTGTCTGCTCTCAAAGGGTTTAGATGTAAATCTAGGGTAGGCAGATGGCGCTAATGAAACTGACAAATACCTATGTGATATGTCGCTTGGTGGGTGATATGTAGGAAAATAAAACAGCAAGGGCCATGAAGGGGGTAGTGTTTTATACAGAGTGGCCAGGGAAGGCCTTTCAGATAGGGCTGAAGGAGGTGAAGGAGCCAGAGTGTAGATATCTAGGGGATGAGAGTACGAGGCAGAGGCAGTGGCAAGTGCAAAGGGCCTGAGGTGCTTAGAGACTCTGGCATGATTGCGAGCAAGCTCTGGTGCCCTGGCGGCCACCAGAAGGGTTCTGGGTCTCACTCAGAGTGCAGTGAAGGCTGCAGGAGGTTTTGAGCAAAGGAAGATGTTATCTGGTTTAGGTTTTAGAGGCACCTCTGGCTGCAAGGAGAGCGTGTATTGTAGAGAAATGAGGTGGAGGCAAGAAGGGCAGCTTGGAAGCCGAGGTGAAGATGCAGGTCAGGGACGGTGGTGCGGTCAGGTGGCTAGAAGAGATCAGAGTCTGGCCAGATCCTGGCAGTAGGGCTGGCAAGATCTGCTCGTCGATGGGCTGTGGGACAGGGTGGGGAGGGGGACAGTCCTCAGTCCAGTTCTTCTGACCACTCACATCTGACCTTGGGGAGAGAGACAGTTGGACCCCCTTGTTTACAGGTTCGAGAAAGTGGAGGCTCAGAGGGGATGAGACATAGGGGTCTTCTGGCCCCAGAGCCCAAGCTCTGGACTGTTGGCCCCTCAGGAGTTTCCCTGCTGCGTGGAGGGGGCTGCCGGGGTCTGCCCGCTCCCTGCAAGGATATGGCACAGTGCCCAGTTCCCAGAGTTGCCTGGAGTGGGGGTGGAGGAGAGAGTACCCCTGTTTTATTTGCAAGGCCATGTGCATCCCCATTTGCGCTGGTTCTGATGCAGCTGGTAGTTTCTACCGCAGCACGATGGGTCTGTCCGGCCACACCAATGCCGGCCTCCTGTGCAGATGGCCCCCGAAGCCCAGTCCCAGGCTAACCCCATCCCAGCTTGCTCATGGCCCACAAGCATGTCCCAAGGACTCCGCCCTGGTGCCTGGATTGTGCAGAGCCCTTTCCTCCTCTGCACCTTTGCTCCTGTGGTCCCCCTTTCCTGAGATGCCTTCCCGTCTCCCCAGCCTCTGTCAGCCTTCATGACCCAGCTCAGGGGCCACCACCTCCAGTAGGTCTTCCCACATCCCACCCCTCTCCCAGGGCCCGGTCCCCAAGCCCCTCTTCACTCACTGATCTCCCTCCAGGTGGTCAGTGCCTTGTGTCAGGGACTCGGTCCCACAAGGGCCGGGACCCGTCGTACTCAGCTTTGTGTCCTGTAGCTTCGAGGACTGGGGCTGGCATTGGCGTGGGGTTCGAGAGGGCACAGATGCACCAGGCCCCCTGCAGAGAAAGTCGGTGTCTCACTGTGGCTGTCGGAACCCCCGCAACACTTGCGTCGAGCCCTGAGCCCCCCTCTTGGGAACCGCAGGATCCACAAGCCCTCCACCCAGGCAGCCCCGCCATGGATCGGCCCCAGGGGCTGTGTGCTCCCTGCCTCGGGGCGTGGGGTCCAGAGTTTGGAGCTGGCCTCTTGACCGCCTAAGCACATAGGAAGCAGGTGCCCTGGGCCTTGCCCACCAGCAGCTGATGGCAGAGGAATGTCCCGCCCCTTCTCTCACCACCCTTGTGTGTAGAAACCCGTGCGTGCCAGACGCCGTCACAGCCGGGCGTGTGGACACACGGGTGTTATGCCGACAGCGGTCCCCTGCCGTGCACACACTCACATTCACACTCGCGTGTACACCATCACCCCCGCACACTCTCTACACATGCATGCACACGCCCGTGCACAGCCCACTCCTGAGCTCCCCTGCCCGCACACTCTTGAGCAACACTCTTGCACTCGCCTGCACATATATGCATACCCCTGCGTCTGCTCCTTCACTCCTGTGTGCATGCTCATCCACACTCCTGCATTGCACGCTGTCACACACAACCCTTAAGTCATAACCCAGAAGACACCAAAGGCAGCCCCTGACAAGGTGTGTGGGGGGGGTCATAAACCAGCAGCCCCCCGCGAGGAGGGCCAGGAGCGACGGTGGTCCGGGGAGGGGCCGCTGAGCGCCCCTGCTGCGGGGACCGGGTGTGAGCTGCGCCTTCGCAGGGTCCTGAGGCCCCGGCACGGCCAGAGCTCTGGCCATGGCCTCCCAGGCCCCTGGGCTCCTTGAGTTTGTGGAAATCTGAGGGTGGCCTCCAGGCTGTCTCGCAACAAGTCCAGGGGGCCGTCACCACCCGCTGCGCTGACTGCTTCTGTTAGGGAACTTACTCGCAGGTTTTATTTCATGACTTTAATTTTGTTCCCAAAGGAGTAAATGTTCACTGAAGACACAAGATTTTAATATATTGTTTACTCTAGAGTGAAAAAGAAAAACGGGCCAAGCCCCAGCCTCATTTCCCAGACATGGCGCACCTCAGCATCATGGTGTTTGTCACGCTAGATCTTTTTCTCGAGACATTCCAGTGGTCAGTCAGTATCTGCAGACAGTTTCTCGAGTGTCGAGTCTGTGCTGAGCACCGTGTCAGGAGCTGGGGGAAAGCAGCAGTGAACAAAACAGACAAGGTTCCTGGAGGGGAGGCTTATTTAAACAGTAAACATAATATGTAACATAGATATTAGATGTAGAGATTTTTCTAATTATGAAATAGAATACTATAAATATTTAATAGTCATCCAGTTTAGGAAATCTGAAAAATACCCAAAATAGAAGGAAAAACCCCTCAGTTTTAGTTAGATTCATGACCCAGAGACAGTTGCGTTTTATAGCCTTGTATATATAATACCTTGCTGTTGTTTATTTAAATATAGTTTTATTTTATTTTACAAAGTCATAATCATACCGAAAGCACAGTTTTTATTTTTTTATTGTGCAAGTCATGCAAGCAGAAAACATAAAAACAAAATCCCTTGCAAATCTATTACAGAATTAACCACTGCTAATCTTTAATATGCACTTTTTTTTTTTTTTTAACTTAGCAGTCTGAGATCACACTGAATGTGCGACTCGGTAACTGATCTCATAATACATTTTTGCGTTGATAATTGTCATTCTACACCATCATTTTTAATGGCTGTAGACTCAGTCCTCGTGTGGGGTCACCATCACGGGATCAATCAGTCTCCTTCTCTTGGACATTAGGACATTTCCAATTTGTTATTTTTTAAGAACACCTGAGTGAACGAAGCAGAATGTTTGCTCGTATTCTTAGTTATCTGAGTATGATTTTACATTGTTTTTACTCAATCATATTTTAACGACATCAAAATGTGGATTGCAGTTACCTTTGATGGTAAACTAGGAGATTATTGTTGTGTTTTTATACTTTTTCACTTTCTCTAAATGCTTTGCAATGAACAGGTTTTATTTGCATAATCACAAAATCATTTATAATTATGCCCTGCAAAAAATGTCCAGATTACCAGTTTTCGTGGTGGTGGCTCTTTAGGCCTCCGTGTAAGTCCACGTAGGGGATAGGCCGTAATTCACTTAGCCATCGCCTCTCACGGGCCGCCCGGGTTTTTTCTCCAGCTTTTTCAAGATCATCATGTGGGAACCCCACGCCCTGTTTGGGGTTGTGTCCTTGCGGAACAGCCCCGCAAAGGCTGGTGAACAGCTTTCACACCTTTGGTACATCCTGCCAAACTGCCTTCCCAAGAGGATGTTCCAATTTCCACTCCCACCAGCAGCGTGCGAGAATGCCTGCCCAGCCGCCCTACTCACCCGGAGATGGTTCAGGCCCCTGGACCGTGGCTCTCCCTTGCCAGGGAGGGCAGGGAGAGAGCAGGAAATGGTTTTGTTCGCGATGCCAGCATGATGACCCCAGGCCCAGAACCGCAGCAGTGATTTTTAACAAGCCCGGTTCCCAGAACAGAACCTGCCGAGAAAAAGAGAAGCAAAGCAAGCAAGGGAAAAGAAACCTCTCTGCTGGAAAAAACACACATATACACAGATTAAAATAATATTTGGCACTCTCGTCGCACTTTTAAAATTCTTCAAACGCTTTATAAACACTAGCTAATTAATTAAGCCGCCTAAATCTGGCTGCAGTGGTGGAGAGAGCTCAAGAGGAGCTAAAAAAAAAGGGGGGGGCCAGCCCTCCCCAACTCCAGATTTTATTGTCGCCTGCCCGGGGTGTGATTGCAGGCCTCCGGCTGCACCCCAAGAATAGCCCTGCTCCAACACGTTGCACGCCTGGTTCTGCAACCATCTCCTGCTCGCGCCGCTCCCCTCACCAGCTGCTGACTCACGCCCCTGCGCCACGTTATTGATAAGGATAATAATAACTGACATCCATTCCGTGTGCCGGGGGGGTGGGGGGGTGGTGCCAGGCGCGGTCCCGGGCTCCCGGCTCGCGCCATCTCCTGGATATGCCTGTGGCAGCTCCACTCGACAGATGAGCAAAGACTCAGAGAGGGGCTTTGCCCAGGAGCAAATGCAGTCCCTCCTTCATTCATGAGTGCGTTCATTGAGCGCGTAGTTATTGAGGGCCCGGAGCGTGCCAGACAGTTCCAGGCAGGGGCTTGGAAACAGTTCCCTGTGGATGCCACATCCTGGTTGGGGGGAAACATGACAATCAAGTATATAAATGTTGTATCTGTGATAATAACGGGAACAGAAACTAAAATTTACCCAGCCCCTACGAGGCCGGCGCTTATGTCCTACTGTGTCCTAGTGCTCAGGACGGTCCTGGGGGGTGGACGCCGCTAGCCCCACTTTGCGGATGATGGGGTGGAGGCCCAGGGAGGGCAGGTGCTGAGCGGGTGCGAGTGATGTTCTTGGCCCAAGTGATGGTGGGCGAAGAGGGGAACCAGCGCCTGTGCTCTCCCCCAGTGGCATTTCCAGGGCCTCCAGTGGCCCGTGCTGGAATGCAGACCCATTGGGGGTGTTCTTGGGTGCGTGCTGCTGGTAGCGGCTTGTGGTGTCTCGGGGTGGCCGGCTGCCTCTGGGGGCCTCCTCCGTGTGCCTGTCACACACCTGGCCACCAGCTCCACCCTGAGCCCCGGCCCTCTGTGCGCTCTGGATTCCTCCCTGCACGGGGAGGGTCGGGCCGCCGTCTGGCTGAAGCTCTGCCTCTCGGGCACTCGCCAGGAGAACCGGGTAACCCCCAGCCCGGGAGTCAGGCCGGGACAATGGGCACAGGGGTAGAGAGGCCTGTTCCGAGGCCCTGGGCTTGCCAGCAGCGAGGGCAGAGACTGGAGTCCGTGGGCTTCCCAGCCTTTGGGCGCCCTGCCCCTGCCAGCGGGTGGTGCCAGGCCATGGGCTCGTGGCAGATTCCCAGCTCTCTCCTGCCCAGCCAGAGCCAGAGGGCATCAGCGGCCCCCCTGTCTGGTGTACAAGGCAAAGGTGGCCTAGGACAAGGTGTCCGGATAGGGCAAGGTCACACTGCGGGTCAGTGAGTGACCAGGAGGAGAGAGATTGACCGTCAGCACCTGCACCAGTTGCCACGACCCCAGGTCTGTCTTTTATTCTCTCTTCCCGTACTCCGTCCCCCTCCTCACTGTCCCTGCCTGTCCGCGTCTCCCTCGGCCTGTGTCTGTCGTCCCCTCTCTCTGTCTCCCGGCCTCTGTGTTTCTCCAAGGGCTTTATGATCTCTCCTCTCTCCCCCACCCCCACCTGGGTCAGAATTGGGCCCTGGGTGCACCGTGACATGAGTATCTCGGCAGCTTCTCTCGGCAGCTTCCCACTGCCTGGTCACCTTCCTGGCTGTGTCCCCCCGACCCCCCACCACCATGTCCTCTGCCCGGAGTCCCTGTCTCACATGCCCCACTGCTCTCCAGTTTGGGGCTCAGGCCCCTCCCTTTCACCACGCCTAGGAAACCTTCCAGCTACCCAGCCCGGAGCCCTTGAGGCCTAATGTGCGTCCAGCCCCTGTGTGTCCCCAGTATCCAGGATGGCCTGGCCTGCAGGTGCATTAGCAAGGGTGGGGGGGGGGGAAGTTCGCACAACAGATCCCCCCCCCATTTATTTGTTGTGTGATGACAGTAGCTTCCCTGTGCCCCACGTGGTGCTAAGTAACTTCTGTGTGTCATTGCATTTTCTTCTCAGAACAAAGCAGAGGGCTAGGGGATGCTCTACCCATCTTGTAGATAAGGAAACTGAGTCTCAAAACCAAAGGATAAATTCGGGTCACGTGTGAATAAAAGGCGAGCCAGGTTTCAGACCGGCTCAGATGGTTCCAAAGACCAGATGCTTCTTTTTGACGCTGTCCCTGGCCAGCGTTGTTGTTTGGTCCTGCCAGAGATCCATCGAGATGGGGTCACAGTAACTGACTGACAGATGAGGAAACTGAGGCTCGAGAGCCATGGATGGAGAGACCTGCCCAGACTAAGGGCAGCACTCCCATCCACATCCACATCCTGTTGGATGTTCTTGGCCCAAGTGATGGCCATAGTCACGGAGAAGTAAGGCCTGAGCCAGGACTCA
>NC_138378.1:25386316-25509129 GCF_054177405.1 Leptonychotes weddellii | reverse complement strand
CCGCCGTTACCGCCGCGATTTTCGGAGGAACCCCCCCCCAACCCCGAGAGATCGAGAGACGGAGAGGGGGAGAGACCCCAAGCGCGAGAGAAATAAAGCCAGGGAACGGCCAGGGAGAGGCGGCAGGAGAGAGAAACAGACCCGAGGGAGCCAGGCGGAGAGCCAGAGACACGGAGAGGCGAGAGAGGGGGAGAGGGGAAGAGGGGGAGAGAGAAAGAGGGAGAGAGAGCGAGGGAGAGAGCGAGCGGGAGAGGAGTGAGCGAGGCAGCGCGCAGATCGCGGCCGCCAGCGCGGGAGAGAGGAGGACCGCGCGCGCAGGGGCGAGGGGCAGCCCGCCGAGCCCCGCCGCGCCGCCCCCGCCGCTGCCCACCTGCCCCGCCCGGGCTCCTCGCGGCGCCGGCGGCTCGGCTCGGCTCGCTCCGGGCCCGCAGTCCCGGCCGCTGCCCCCGCCCTCCCGGTAGCCCGGCCCCCCTCTCGCCTGCCCTCCCCGCCTCCCTCCTTCCAGCCCGCCCGGGGAGGCTGCGGGGCTCGGGCCCGCCAGCCCCGTGTCGCCCGCCAGCCGCGCGCCCGGGGGGGGGGGGAAGGGGGGAAGGCGGAGGGCTGCGTCGCCCCCTCGCCCGCGCGGCGGGCCCAGCTCCCCCGCCAAGCCCCGCGGCTTCAGCCCGGGGGAGCGGCCCCGCGATCCCCGCCGCCGGCGCGCCCCGCGAGCGCCCGGGACCGGACGGGCCGCCGGCTGCAACAATGTGCCAGTTCGCGCGCCCGCGCCGCTCCCTCCCCGCTCCCCTGTCCCCTGTCCCCGGTCCCCGGCCCCCAGCTCCGCTCCGCCCGCCCGCCGCGCTCGGACCTGCGCCGCCGGCGAGGGCTGGGAGGCAGTGGGAGCGCCGCCGGGGCTGCCCAGAGGCCGGGGCCCCCGCTCCACTTTGCGCAAACTTGTTTTTCTAAGGTCAGCGCCGCGAGCTGGCTACATCGTCCTCTTAAGGTGGACTGGGGAAGTTGCGGCCGGCCTCCTTCCCCCGGCCTCCGGACTCGGGGCCGCGGTTAGTCCGGGCTTCCCGCCGGCTGGCGAGCGGCTGGAGGCGGCACGGGAGAGGGGGTGGAGGGGGGGACGGGGCGGGGGTGTCTGCCTTCTGCCCCTCCCGGAGTGGCCCTGCCCCTGGGCCCCAAAGCTGAAGGCCCCTCTGGCGGGGGTGGGGGGGGTGGACGCGCGCGCCCGAGGGGCCCGGTTCTTTCAGAGCTGGGCCGAGGTAAAGGAAAAGCAGGAAGTAAGTGAATGTAGGGGGAAGGGGGAGAGGAAGGAGAGAGTGATGGTACAAAAATAGCGTGTGTGTAGGAAGGACTTCAGTACTGCCTGGAAAAGAGGCGCAGGGAAGCAGGGAGGAGAGGGAGCGAGAAGGGAGGGTTATGGCCGAGAAACCAGAGGGGAAGGGTCCGGGCATCCCCCGGGGGCAGCGGGCTCTCGGCAAGGTGCCTCTGTGTCAGGCAGGGGCGATTCAAGGGGTGCAGAAGGCCCAGGCAGGGGTGCGGGGAAGAGGTGGGGCTTGAAGGCCTGGGCTCCCAGAAAATGACAGGCAGGGGGGAAGATGAGGGCAAAGGAGAGCAGGGGCAAGGGGCTTTGAGACAGAGGACAGAGCCTCCTGGTGAAACCACTCTCCCGCCGCTCGGTCTCTGTCACTCTTTTTCCTTGAAGGAAAGCTGTGTCCCCAACAGCAGCCAGATCAGTGATAGGGAGTGGGAATGCCCTGGTCACCTGGCAAAGGGAGGTACCAGACAGTAGGCGGCAGAGGAGTCCAAGACCCTCTGCTAACTGGAGGGATTGGAGCTTGGAAATAAGCTATAACCAATTTTGCTTCACAAGGCCTATAGGAGGGTATGCATGAAGCAAGGTGGAGGAAGGGCCAGCCCTGTAAATACAGAGGGAGTTGAGGCCCAGAGAGGGAGTGGACTTGCCTAAGGCCACACAGCAAGGCCTGGGGTAAAAACAAGATTTTAATCCCTGACTTCCAGGCTGAAGACCTTTGCAAGGGACCCCACCCTCGACCCCACCCCAGCCTCCCTGTCAATGCCGGGTCCTGGAGTTGTGCTAAGACAGGGAGGCAGGCCGGGTACACCTGTTGAGAGCATGGACCAGGCTCCCTGGGTTCTAATCCTGCCACCCATCTCTTCTGATTGTAGACTTGAGAAAATACCTTACCATTTCTGTGCCCCAGCTTCCTCACCTGCCATTAATGAGGCTAACGGGAGGATCAACCTAAAAAGGCTGGTGCGAGGATTAGATGAATGCATATTTGCGCAGCACTTCAAAAAGTGCCTAGCATCTACCAAGTGCTACTCGGCATTTTGATAAGTAAGTAAACTGCTTGCCAATGGTCCTTGGGAGCCCACAGGGTTCTAAGCAGTATTTGAAGTGCAGGGGGATTTTCTTTTCTTTGGGTGTGGGAGGTACAGCAGTGGCCTACACCAGGTCCCTGTCCACAAGGAATTTACATGCTAGTGGGGAGACAGTTAAGTAGACAAGTAGAAATAATTCGTGAACAACAGAAGACTGAGCGTAGAGGGTGAGAAGTGAGGGCTCATTCAGATAAGCACAGGGCCTTCCTGAGACGCTGGGAGCTGAGAGCCAGATGAGACAACAAGGTGAAGATTTGCCATCCCAGGAGGAGGGAGCAGCACATATAAAGGCCCTGGGGCCAGCCTGGCCAGAGAGGAATAAGCAAAGATGGGGGATGCTGGTCCAGCCCCGGGGCCTTGCAGACCTTAGTAAAAACCCTGCATGTGTCCTACAGCTAGGAAATCATGGGAGGGTATTAAGCAGGGAAGCGCCATGGTCTGTTTTATGTGTTTTAAAAGGCCACTCTGGTGGCGACTGGAGGGTGGGCTTGAGGGAGGGGAGCATGGAATCAGGACACCAATGAGGAGGTGGTTTTGGGGTCCTCCTCATATCTGAGGTAGGCAGTAGGAAGTCTCCGACTCTGCAGGCCACATCTGGCCATGACCAGCTGAGGCTCCTGGGAAAATCCATCACCCGAATCCTTCTGGGGTGCAAGGAGAGGGCAAGAACTGCTGCTGAAGGTCAGAGACGAGGCCGTCTCCTGGCCTGGGCTTCCAGAAGGCTCTGCCATTCACCGTTGCCCAGCACATACACACACAGACCTGCCCAGGATTAGGAAGCCTCGGATTAGGGAGGATAATAATTGAACCACCTGCTATTTATATCGCGCACCTTTGGCAAAGGCGGCCAGCAGGGCTGCCCCGGGGGTGGGGGTGGGGTGGGGAGGCTTCATCCTCCCTTCTGCCCCAGGAGGGGGTCTGGCCCGGCTCTCCTGGTCCAGCCACCACAGAAAAATCGCCCTTCACTGTCAGGGCTGGGAGGTCATTGAGACCAATACCAGCTGGGTATGCTGAGGTTGGGGGACGGTTTGCCCGAAGTCACACAGAGAGATTACGGCAGTTAATTGAGGTGAATCAGCAACCTCCAGAGGAGATGTCCTGGGTTGCTCTGGATAAAAATCGAACCGCCCTTCATTCATGCACTCAACAATATTATTAAGCACCTACCATGTGCCAGGCACTGTGCTAGGCCCTGGGGATACAGCAGTGGGAGAAAAAAAAGCCAAACAAAAACCCTTGTCTGCAAGGAGCTGACAGTTGCTAGCAGGGGCAAACAAACAGCTCAGCGAGTAAGGTGGGGGTAAGGCTACAGGGGAAAATAAGCAGGGAAGGGGCCCAGGAGTGCCCATGAGGGGAGACGGGTCAGGGAAGGCCTCTGAGGACGTGATATTTGAGGGAAGACTGTAAGATTTGAGAAGGGAAGCCAGAGGCAGCCCCATCCCTGCTCTGGAAACTCGGGAGGCGGATTTCAGGCACCTGGGAGTGGTGCCTGCTCTGCTCTTCTCCGTCACTCCCCACGGGCATCCTGTCTGCAATCCCTGGCTCTACCTTCCCATCACATCCAGAACCAAGCCACTTCTCAGCGCCTCCGCCTGGGCACCTTCTTGCCACCCTCCGCCCCCCTTCTCCCCTCCATTCTCCACTCAGCAGCCAGAGGGATCCTTTTTGGAAGTCAGGTGACATCCTACCCCTGTTGTCCATGGTCCGCTGGAAAGAAGACTCCAAGGAGCATGGGGTGTTGGTGGGGAATCAGGGGCTTCGAAGCCAAGACTTTGCCAATTTGACTGGTGTGACTCGGGGAAACTTTTTTTTTTTTTTTGGAGAGCCTCAGTCTCTCCATCTGTGAAATGGGAATAACCAGGCCCACGCTGACATGAGGGGTCACAGTCTCATGGTTGGAGTGAATCTGGAGTTTGTCTCTGCGGGTGCCCGGGACGCCCTGCGTGTGTGCGCCAGCTCCCTCCATGTGCGTCATGTGTCATCTCACTGAGGCCCCAGCAACAGCACTGTGTCCCCAGAGGCGGAAAGCAACCAGGACAGGGTCACTCCACCGGCCGGGGCATGCCAGAACCTGCAGGGACCCAGCTCCTTCCTGGAGCCCTGGGCTGGTGTCAGCAGGCAGGCCTGCCAGGCTGCCTTTGTACGGGGCCCGTCAGGAGACTGCGCTCCAACCACCTTATTTTCAGGGCAACAGGAACCATTTGGAGTGAGAGGCCTCCGCTGGGGAGCCAGGAAAATAAAAATAAAAATAGGGAGGACTCCAGGGCAGCCTGGCCCCAGGAACCGACTGCCCGGGAGAGAGGAGCTCCTGGTGAGCGGGCGAGCAAGCGTGGTGGGGGCAGGCAGTCGGAGTGTCCTCACCGCACCTGCTCTGCTCCCTGACCTGTGCGGGGCTGTGGCCAAGGCTCCCAGCAGCCATTTTATTTTATTTTTTTATTTTTTAAAGATTTTATTTCTTTATTTGTCAGAGAGAGAGAGAGAGAGCACAAGCAGGCGGAGCGGCAGGCCCAGGGAGAGGGGAAGCAGGCTCCCCGCCGAGCAGGGAGCCCAATGCAGGGCTCGATCCCAGGACCCTGGGATCATGACCTGAGCCGAAGGCAGACGCTTGACGACTGAGCCACCCAGGCGCCCCCAGGCAGCCATTTCATAGCCCCGGAACCCAGCTCACAGGGATGGAGTGACTTGCAGCTAGTGAGTGGCAGGGCCTGTTAAGATTCGAACTCAGTGCTCTGGATGGTAACTGGTCCCCTTTGTCCAGAAGCTACTCTGCCTTATAGGCATGTTCTTGTGACATATTCAGACCACACCGAGGAGGGGTTCGGACGGTGCCTTCTTTTTACAGACAGAAAAGCCGCCTTAGAGAGGTCTCTGCTCACAGATCACCTGGCCAGACCACCCTGTTGAGTCACCTCTCCAAACCCCAAAGCACTCTACCCCCTTCCTAGCTTTATTTTGTCTTCCTGGCACACAGCATGACCTGCCAGGGGTTGGGGTCTTTATGGCGTTTTGTCCATCTCCTTGACGAGCCACAGGTCAGCCCAGCCGGGTGGGCTCAGTGCCTTGCTCTGGAGGCACATCCTGTGTGGCTCAGATTCACCATGGGGCAAACTACTTCGACGATCTGTGCCTCACTTGCCGCAACTGGGGATTAATAGAAACATACCTAAAACGTCTCTTGCAAGGGATAAGTTAATATAGGAGAAGATATTACTGATTGCTGTTGTTTTCTCTTCCTTCTGCAACCCCAGGGCCTTCAACAGTAAACAGTAGGTTGTCAGTAAATATGTATTCAGTTAAAAAATGTGACCTGCCCAAGATGGCGGGGTAAGAAATCGGCAGAGCCTGGATCTGGGGGGTTTCTTTGAACCTGTGCTTCAAAGTGCCCCACTCATAATCACCTCTCCGCAGCACCCCACTTTTCCACCATAGCTGCACGGGAATCAGAACTGTGGTTTTCCTGGTGAGCAGGCGTCGCCGTCATCCAGAAGGATTGTTCATACGTGGATCCCAGGGCTCCAGCCCCAGAGTTTCTGATTCAGTGGGTCTTAGGTAAGGCCTGAGAATTTGCATTTCCAACAAGATCCCAGGCGATGCTGATGCTGCGGTCCGGGGACCACTGAGCCCAGTCCCAGCATTCCCGTTGCTGGGTCCTGTCTACCTTTCTGTTTCCTGTCCTCCCTGCCCAGGGGAAAGCAGAGGGGGCAACAGCATGGCTCAGAGATTGCAGCCAGTGCCCTGGAGCTGAGGGGCTGTGACAGATCACGGAGCCAGGGCCTCGGGGAGCCATGCTGTAATTAGTGCTTTCCAAGGGAAGTCAGCAACTAAGTATCTTGGCAGGCAAGCAGGCAGGCAGCTCGCCTGAGCTCCTTAGGGGTGGGACCAGGCTGTCAGGCCCTAAACACTGCTCTCAGGCTCTGGGGCTCTGGCTGTGCCAGGAGCTGAGCCCAGCTGTGTGGAGCCAAGCCTCCCCAAACACCTCTGGGTGGGGGTGCCCTGCAGGCTGGTGATGCAACGGCTGGCGTCAGGACAGAGAGCTGATTGCTTTGGCGCTCACCGAGAGACCTGAGTTCAAGTGCGGACTCTGCCCGATAATCATACGAATACAGCTAAAGTGTAGGAGCACCTACTGAGCCCCAGGCTTGAAGGACTTCAGCAGATTCTCTCATGCTCTTCACTCACATGACCACGATTCTTATCCCCATTTCACAGATGAGAAAACTGAGCCATAGGGAGGTTAAGGGTAAGCTCGTGAGCTACAGCATTAGACTCTGAATCCAGGAGTTCTCATTCCCCAGCCCCTGCTCCCAACCCCGGCATGTTCTGGCTTCTACTTTGCTGAGAGCCCTGGGGCCCCACGGTGCTGCTATCTCAGGGTCTCCCTCACTGCCGCAGGGCTGGCTCCGTGATTTCCAGGCCCCTCTATGGTGCCTAGCCCCGGGCCTGTTGGCACACGAGCATCTGAATGATGAATGAAATAACGAATGAGGAGAGGCGTCGCTCTTCCCAGTGGTGATGGGACAGTATAGATCAGGCTGGGATGTGCGTTCAACTCCAGGCTCCGGCCGGCACCAGCTGTGTGATCTGGGTGCTTCCCAGCCTCAGTGTCCTTATCTGGTAACAGGTTGAGGGCAGGATTAATAGATAGAAAGGGCAGGGGTGTGTATGAAAGAAAGAGAGATAGAAAGTGGGAGGAACGGCCTCGGAGACCCGTGTTTGGTGCCAGAGTCTGTCCCGACTTCTCCATCTCAGCTCTGCTCATGCGCTTGCTCAGATGTCCTCCTCAAGCCGCCTCTCTCTCTTCCTCCCCGCTCACAGTCCTGCCGCTGCCTCCTCTTGGCTCTACCTTTGAAATAGACTCAGAATCTGACCACTCCTTACCGCCTGTGTCACCCTCTGGCCCCATCACCTCCTGCTCTCACCTGGATTCGAGCAGTTACCTCCTCCCTGGTTTCCTGCTTGCTCTCCGGCCTCCCCATCTTGTGCCGCCTTCAGTCCGAACATCGCAGTAGCCTTCCCTGTCCCTGTCACTTGCAGTAAAACCCAGGACTCAGTGTGGCCCCCAGGGCCCTGCATGATCTCACCCACGACCCCTTCTCTTGCCCTGGCTCACTCCACTCCAGCCATGCTCATCTCCTCCGCATTCCTCGAACATGCTCAGCAGGTACCCACCTCAGGGCCTTTGCACTTGCTGCTCCCCCGGGCCCAGAACCCCCTCTCCCCAGCTAGCTACCTGGCTCGCTCCGTCTTTTCCTTTGGGTCTCTACTCACATGTCCCCGCTACGAAGAAGCCTGTCCCAACCACTCTATGAGTGTCCCCTCATTTCTTATGCCCTTACCCTACTTTCTTTTTCTTGATAGCATGTAAATATTTTATACTCCTTGGTTGCTCTGCCTTTCCCCCATCTCAAATTTGAGCTCCATGCAGGGTCTTTGTGTCTGTTTCTCCAGTGTCTGGAGCTGTGCCCCCACGGAGCAGGGCCTCAATAAACGACGTAGACAGAGTGAAAGAGGGCACCGGGCAACCAGCAGCTCTGCCCACGAGGCACTAGTCGTTCGACTGAGGGGCGTGGGCTCTTCTGCCCCGTCAGCCCTGCTTGGCCTGGGATTCCTCGAGGAACAGATGTCCTCACTGAACTTGGGTTTCCTTCCCAGGCAGGGAGGCCAGGACTCCAGTTGGCCTCATTCCTGTTCTCGAGAGGAAGTATCTGTCCCTGGGCAGGAACTGGCCTGGCTCTCAGGGAAAGCCAGAGCGACACACACCACTTTCTCCGCTCAGCTTCTGTGGTCTCGGGGCAGCAGGTGGCCATGTCAGCCTCCACATTGCCGCTGCCTCTGGAGCAAGGATGAAGGTGGGATGGGAGGGCCCCCCCCCGCCCCCCAGAGCTCGGTAAGTCACGGGAGCCTCACAGCCATGCAGGGTGAAGGCTGGGCTTGGAAGCAGGCCTCACCTGGCCAGAGTTGGCTCCTTTCACGCCTTCCCACTTGTACAGCTGAGCACACAGAGGCTCCGTGAGGGACAGAGACCACCTGGGTGATACAGGGTGAGATCATGAACCAGACCCTTTGGTACCAAATCCCTTACGTGTCTTCTTTATCCCCAACGCCCCCCCTCCTCCCTGTCCCACTCCCAGGTGCCTGAAATCTGCCTCCCGAGTTTCCTCCCTCTCTGAGTGTCTTCCCCTGTCCAGCCAAGAAAGTAGTAGCCATCCCTCTGGAGCAGGGGATACTGAGGCACAGAGAGGGAGACAGGCCAAATTCGGCAATGCTAGCCTGAGTTGGCGTCCCTAGGCTTTCCTCCCCCCAGCTTCAAGCAAATAACTGGGTTTAGTCACTAGGTACTGCCAGGGTTTGGGCAGAAGGGTGGCCCATATTTAAGACCCCCTGTGTTCTGGTCAGTCTCAGACGGAAGAAATTACCAGAGAGAATCAGGAGCGGCTGGGGCGGGGTTGGGGGAGAGGAAGAACATGGTGGAGAAGCGGGGGGGCTTCCAGCCTGGCGAACGCTGCCCCTCGCTGAGCGGGCCTGGGGGCCAGGGACAGGGCCTTGGGGCAAGCGTCAGGGTGGCCCCAGGAAGCCAGGCCTGAGTTGCAAGGCCTCGGGCCTCACCACAGACCCCAGGGCCGCACAGCACTGCTGGGCCAGTGGGGCCCCTTGAGCGGGAGGATGGCTGGGCCATCCTTCAGTCACAGAGCGGGACTGAGCACCTGCCGCGGGCCGGGGGCATTCCCGTTGGAGCGGGAGCGGGAAGGTGAGCGCAGGGCTGAAATACACCCTGGACTCTGTAGGTAGTGATAGCTGCTGAGGAGAAGCGTGGCCGGGAGTGTCTTGCTCCGGGAATAGAGTTTCCAGAAGGAAGTGAGAAGGAGAACCACACCCGAATATGGGCAATAGGAACAGCCTTTCGGCTTTAATTTAGAGCAAGATGGGGCCCAGGAGCGACAGGGAAAGCAGCGTAGACAGATTCCTGGAAACCACCTCAGATTTTCTGGGACTCTCTACGGCTCCAGAACTGAGCCAACGCTGGAGAGGAGGAAACCCTCGGAATGACCAAGGCTGGGCTTGCTTGCCTTCGTCGAGGTGAGATGGGATCACAGACCAGATGAATTTAATGTAACCCAGGGCTTCTCAAACTTTAACCTTGTTAAATGCGGATTCTGACTCAGCAGGTCCGGGGTGGGGCCCGAGATTCTACCATTTCTAACAAACTCCCAGGTGAGGCCCAAGCGGCTGGTCCTCGGACTGCACTTTGAGTAGCAAGGTTACGTGTCTTGCCCAGGTGTCCTGCTGGTCTGGGAATCCTGCCTGCTGCCCAGGTTCAAGCCCAAATCCATCTGAGGCCCTTGCCCCATTTTACAGCCTCTTCCTCCCAGCCTAAGGGCCTCACACTCGCCACCATTTGTACAAGAACCAAATGGATCTTTCCCCCACCCCACGCAAACCCCACCCCTCCACTGCTTGATGCCCAGGCTTCCCTGGGAAGCAGTAGGCTTCAGAGCCAGGCTGCCTGGGTCCAGATTGCAGGCCTGCCAGCTACAGGGGGCGTGACTTTGGGTAAGAGACTTCGCCTCTCTGTGCTTCAGTTTCTCATCTGTAAAAAGGAAAAAAAAAAACACATACACACACACAACATGATAGCCTCTTTACAGGGTGATTCTGAAGATTCAAAGAAATAATATATATCAAAAGTCTAGCACACAGGAGGCACGCAGTAAATGTTCTGTCACTTTCCCACCAGTCCCTACCTGTCCTTTCAGGTAGGGATCTATGTGTTTTCATCTCATTATTTCAAGTTTTTCTATTTTTGTGTCTGTGTGTCTATGAAGTATCTAACGTATTATCCAAAAAGGATATAAACATTTATAAATAAACATACATGGGGGTGTATGTTTAAAATGTTTTTACTGAAAAATAAAATAAAATGTTTTTGCTGATAAGGAATATGATAAAGATGTTGGAGATCACTATTTTGAAACCCAGTGGAATTGATAGAAACAGAGAATATTAGAGCTGGAAGGGATTTTAAAGGCCTTCAGTTCCCCCCCAGCACTCCTTCTCCCATCTGATGTATAAACCTCTCTGTTATACTAGACTGCCTCCAGCAACAGGGAGCTCATTACCTTTCTGGGCAATCCATTTTGTTCAGCTCTGGGAATGATTTCCTGAACTCAATGCCTACATGTGTTTCAGCTGCTTCTGAGCTCCACTCCCCTGTGTCACAGCTCTGGGATCTCCCTCCCGAGGGCCAAAAGCCAGGCTGTGTGCACAGTAGGCCTTCAATAATGTCCCATGAATGAGTGGGGTGGCAGAGAGATGAGAGGGGGATGGGAAGGATGACGTTCTTGCCAATTCTCCTTTGGAGGGTACGCTAACAACTCAGTGCTGTGTCCCTCTGGGAGGGTCTCAGTTTATGTAATATGTGTCTATGGGTTTGTTTGCATGTGTTTGTCCATACGTACGTGTGCGTGCTATTGTGCTCCTCTGTGTGGCTTTGTCTCCATAGGCGCCCACTGCACATATCCATGTGTGCTGGGCATGTCTTTCTCTAGGTCTTTGTATATATGTGTGTTGGGGGGGTGTCACTGGAGGGGCGTGTGTCTGCTTTGATTTGTTTGAATGTGTGTGAGTGCATGCTGTCTGCAGATGTCCACGTGTGATGTGCAAGTCTCTCTGTGTCTTTGTGTGCCTGCCTCTGTGTGTGTGTGTGTCTGCAGGAGTATGTCTCCCCTCCCCTACTCAGCCCTACCGGGGAGCCAGGAGTGACTCCCCTGCAGCCTGGCCGACTGAAGGCCGTCTGACTGGCGGGCAGCAAGGGCTCCACACCCCTCCTCTCGGAGGCTGTGCTAATCACTGGCTTATATGCAGATGGCAAATGTGTGGCTGCCAGGCTGGGAGGAGGGACTGTGGAGGGGGTGTGCAGATGAGCAGACACCAAGGAGGGAGAAGACAATTTAAAGGCAGAAAGGGAAAAACACGCCCGCTTGGCTTTGGAATTAGGGGTGGAGGGTTCTCTCCAGAGGCACGGATTTTATCAAGAGGATGTGATGTCTATGATATTTTCCTTCTAGTCAAGCTAGTCTTAGAGTCACAGGACTCTAGAATTCTAGAATTTTAGATCTATAGGATTCTAGAATCTCAGCATCACGTAACCCCAGACTCTTAGAACCATGTTCGGGGACTCTAATCCTCCTGGGATCTTAGGATCTTCAAACACAGATCTTCTCTTTCTCCCTGTTCTCTTGCCTTTTTTGTAGAGAATCATGGCCAAGGAATGACGTTGAATGTTCATCCTGTCCACCCCCTGGCCCTGGGCCGGGCAGTGGAGAGAGGCTGGCCCACTCAGCTAGGACATTCTTGGGGATATTGAACTGGAATCTTCCTTGACAAGGACTTGTCTCCAGAATTGCCTGGGCTCTCATATTACCCTTGCCACCTTCTGCTAGAACTGCGTTCCCCTCAGAGACAAAGACGCCTGTGTTCCCAGGATATGTTTTTAGCCACGCAGGAGCTGATGTAACAGCCCACAGGTATGAGGAGAGCCAGGGCGGGGCTTCTCTGAGGTCCTCAGCTGTGGAGGCTCAGTAACCCAGCCTGGGGGTTACCAGGCAGCCACATGCCCCAGGTTGCCCACTCGGGTATTTCCTTCCTTTCATGGCTTCCCAGGACGGCCGCTTAAAAGGCTAGTCCTATTGCAGGGATTCTGGGAGCCATGGACTGTCTCTGAGGGAGGTCACTCCACTGTACTTTGACCTCCTCCGGGACTCACCCAAGCTTTGGAGCATGGCAGCTTTTCAGACCCTGACTGCTAACTGTCCCATCTCTCCCACCACACATGTCCAGCCAACTGAACTCCCTACTCACCTTGAATCTATTGAACTTCTTCATGCCTCCACATCTGCATGGGCTTGTTCCTCTCTGCCTCTTCATCATGATGCAAACTCTTATCCATCCATGGAATGGAAGGTCTCACTCAACTTTAAGTGCCACGAGAGAAAGAGTTGGACTTATTGAATATTTTATTTCCCAGAATCTACAACAGTGTTTGGCACACCGTAGGCTCTCAATCAATGTTTGTTGAATGACTAACCGATCGAATGCATCCTTCAGAATTTCCCCTCTGAGGCTTCTAGTCCCCACCCCCTTATAGGTGTCTCCCCGGGCCCACACCTCCGCTAGGATTACATGTGGCCCAGAACTTACCACCCTAGGTCATGAGTCTTTGCTTACTGTGTTTGTCTTCTTTACCAGACCAGGAACCCCTTGAAGTTAGGACCATGCCTGATCAGTCTTTGTACATACAGCGTCCAGTTCAGAGCCTGGCACCTAGCAGGTGCCCAGTAAATGCAGAGCAGTTGCCAGCAGCCCAGCTTGGTGACTTGAAATCCCCCGTTGGTCCCAACTGTGAGCGCTGGTCCAAGCTGTTGGCAACATCTGCTCCAAAGTCTCATTTACAATCATACGTTCCCAGGCTCCTGCCACTTAATATTTAATAACCAGGTGGCTGGCCTTCTCTGGCAGCCACTTAAACCCCTGATTGCCTCTTGTCTGAACTTGGCCCTGAGTGAGGCGGGGACCACCCTGGGGTTAACTATGAGGCCCGTATCCTGAGTCTGGGGCCAGCATCGGGCCAGAGCCTTGGGGACAGAAGGAAGGAATGCCCGTCGGTTTGAGGCTCCTGGATGACCTTACCAGGCAAGGCAGCGGGTGCCTTTGCTCCAGCTGACTCCTCCTCTCCTCTCCACCATGTAAGGCTGCGCCTGCCCCATGCCCTCGTCAGCCCGGGAGGAGGACAGAGGAAAAATGTCAGTGGGACCTTCCCTGACTCACATCCGAGCTGGGTGAGGAGGAGGAAAGGGGGATTCCGCCTGGGCTGTATCCCAGCAGGAAAGGTGGGTCTATCCTATGTGGCTTGGCCCCCAGGAGCCAGGGCCAGCCTATGGGGGGGGGGTGGAGAGGCTGTGGCACCATGGCGTGGGTGTTGGCAGCCATGCGGGCCTCTCCTGGTGTAGGGCTGGGGAGTCCTTCCAAGTCGGCTGTGGAAGGAGGTGAGGCAGGGCTAGAGTGACCCGCCCCTCAGGATTGCCCGAGCTACTGCCCTGTACTGGGAAATCCTGCAGGCCCAGGGAGCCGGCCTCTTCAGCACTGCTAGGGGAAAGGGTGGGGAGCAGTCACGGGAAGGTTCAAGAAGAGGAAACAATAAATGTGAAGGCTCTGAGGTGAAGATTCTTGGCACTGCTGAAGCCTCGGGGTCAGGGAAACAGTCTTCAGAATGAGTTTCTCAGTGGATTCTGGAGGAAGGTGCTGCTGGAATTCATGCCTGGGAAATCACAGACTTTTCAGTTCCCAGAGAGGATTTTACATCGTCAGGAGACTTGGTTTCTGGGTCTTGCTCTGCCCCTAATAAGCCCAGTGGCCTTGGGCAGGTCCCTGCCCAGCGCTCATGCTCTCGCTGCACACACTGGATGCTTCCAGTGTAGAGGGTCCTCTGTTCTCCCCTCAGAGGTCATCTGGCCCCACCCAGGAAACTGAGACCCAGAATGCCAGCCTGCATGATATGCAGGGCTGGTCCTGGAGGAAGGTTGGGCAAGACACTCCGCGCTTTTGATGGGCAGTATTTCTCAAGCATGTACTATGTGCAAGGTGCCTTGCTAAGGAAACCCTTTACTGACGTAGAGTCTCATTTAGTTCCCTGTCACCCTCATCCTCTCTCTTCCCCTCACCCCCTCACCCATTCACAGGGCCTGTTGACAGCACCTTTAAGCCCCAGTTCGAGTCCATTTGCCTCTTTCCACCTCGCCCACACTACTGTCCCCAAGCACCTGCTCTCTCCTGGACGCTGTGCCGGCCCCTCCCGGCTCTCCTGCTCCCACCCTGGCCCCGGTAACCCTTCCCCAACCAGCAGCCAAGAGGCCTTTGAATGGTCTAAACTGGGTCATGTCCCTCCCCTGCTTTTGAAAACTTCCAGGGCTGCTCTGGTGCTTAGAATCAAACCCCAGTCCTATAGCTAACACTGCCCTATATGGCCAGTCCCTCCGTCCTCCCAACCCTGAGGTCATACCATCTTTGTTGCTCACTTCACTTCAGCCATGCTGGCCTCCTTCCTGCCCTCGATGTGCTGGCCAGATGCAACCCAGGGCCTCCATGCTTGCTGTTCCCTCTTCCTGAGACCTTCCCGGGACTGGTGGCCACGGTGTTATCAACAATGTGCTTCTTGATTTTGCTCCCAGCTGGGTCTCCCGCCGCCTTGAGGCTGGGGGCTGAGGGTCTAGGACGAAGCTCAGCTTCACCCACGCTCCTCCACCCCCTGCAGCTCCTGGAAGCCCCCCCGTCTGGTTGCTGGGCAGTGATCTTCGCCCCCCGCCCCGCTGTGGGTTTCCAGCACCATTTCTCTCTGCTGCAGTCATTGCTACGCTAGTTAAGGGAATAACAAGGCACTTTTCCTATTATCTGCAACAAATACCTTTTCGTTGCCAGTGTCGGTTCTATGGCTCTGATCTCCCAAGGACCTCCTGCTGCAGGCTCCAGCCCAGGCCAGGCTGGAGCGCTCCCTGCCCCCCCCCGCCCCCCCCCCCACCATAGTCCCTGCAGGGCTCGGCCCGGAAGTCACCAGTCCTGTTCCAGCCACCTTAAAGCAAGGCCCACTGTGTGTAGGCCTTTTGCCTCTTCAGTCTTCACATGATTGCGTACAATTCTGACCCCCGTCGTGCAGACCTGGAGATGGAAGTCCGTGTACCCTCAAATGCGGGTCCAGTGGGGTCTGGACATGCACTCCAGGGCTTGACCCCCTCTCCCATCCCTTCCTTAGGGCTTTATCCTTGTGACCCCTTGAGACCCTATTTCTCTATCAGTTCCATATTAGCATCTCTACAGATGGAGACAAGGTTGGCGCTGGCTCACAGGCCCACTGTGGGGGGGTGGGACTCTCTGCTCTTGCCAGGGAGCCCAGGAAGGTGGATGTATGAACATGGGGGCAGAGTGGGATAGGAGAGCTCCCAAAGCTTGCCCCCTTGGAGACTTCTATCCTGTGACCCCACACCACCAAGCATACCTGGCTTAATTCACATTTAGTGCCTCAAGCATGTCCAGGGCACCTGGAAGTTGCTGGAGTCACCCAGAGAGATACGATGGACCTCCCCCAAGTGACTGTGTGTATCTCGGAAGACAGCAGGACAAAGAGCAGTGCCCCCACCCCTGGTTGAGAAGAAGGGGAGGGAAGAATGGGTGTGACACTCTGCAGGGGAGAGGTCTGGTCAAGGCGGGACTCCCAATGTGGGCAAAGGCTGGGAGGTTAGGACTTGAGGGGTGTTCCAAAGGAGCCTCCCCTTCCTGAGTCTCCCCTCAGCGGGTCACCTTACCCACCTCAAGATTCGCCCCCGCGATGGCTGCCAAGTATCTCTGACCCTTCCCGGACACCCCTCCTGGATGCCCCACGGGCCCTAGGAAGGAGCTTGCCAGCTACCCACCCACCCTCAGGCCATGGCTCTTCAATCTGGCCTCCACACAGCATGGGTCAGGCTTTCTGCAAGTCAAGACAGTTCTGCAGCCTTCAGTGGCGCCTCTGTCTTCCTCGGGGTGTAGTCCAACTTCTTGGCCAGGACTTCAGGGTCTTTCCAAGCCGCAAGGGCTCCCCCAGCCCCATGGAGCTGTCACATGGCATTTTTCTGCATATGCCTCCAAGGGTTTGCACAAGAGCACCATTTTGCCACATCTGCCTGGCAAACTCCTACTCGTGCGTGGGAACCCGGTTCTCAAGGGCCTCCTTCAAGAGGCTTTTCCAACAAGCTCCCTATTCCGGGTTAGGGGTCCCAGGCTACGCAGCTGCCTCCCTTAGTAATGTCCCCATGAAGCTTTACAACCTGTGCACCTTCTTCCTTTCCCCCTAGACTGTGGGATCCAGGAGAGGGGTGGGCTGGTAGCAGCGGGCAGGCAGAGACGGACTCTGACTTGAACTTAGCTCTAAGAGGCTCTGGAGCCTCCACCTGAGGGGACCTGGCTTCAAATCCTGCCTTAGCTATCTTTTAGCTGCACAACCTTGTACAAAGGAACTTAAGCTCCCTGTCCTCCAATTTCTCATCTGTAAAATGGGCAAAATCATCCTATTACCTCCTCTCTGGGGCTGTTTTGAGGATGAAATGAGCATGGGGTGCTTAGAAGAAGGCCTGACACATGGCAAATGCTCAGTAAATACCAGTTCTTATCGTCACCTCCAGATCCCACATAGGCAGCCCTTCGAAAGGTCCATTCACCTGACAAATAAAAAACTTGTTCTGTCTAGGTCAGAATTGCATCTAAGCCAGTGTTTCTCAAACTCAGATGAGCATCAGAATTGGTTAGGGTGGTGTGAAAAAGACAGATTAGTCAGCCCCAGCGGGTCCTGGGTGGGCCTGGGAATGAGCTTTTTTAGCAAGTTCCCTGTGTTCCAGTCTGTTTTTTTAAAGATTTATTTATTTATTTATTTATTTGAGAGAAAGAGAAGCAGACTCTCCGCGGAGCAGGGAGCCCAGTGCAGGACTCGATCCCAGGACCCTGAGATAATGACCAGAGCCGAAGGCAGACGCTTAACGACTGAGCCCCCCAGCGCCCCTCCCTGTATCCCAGTCTGATGCAAGACCAGACAGACCCACCGCTCTGGCGGGGGTAGGGCGGTGTGTATAAAAGAAGGGGGCTTTGCCATGGAAACATGACTCTAGGGACCAGCTCCTCTTACTGCCATCCACTGCCCCAACGAGGAAGGTTGGGGGATGTGGCAGAGTAGTCAAGGCCCTGCCTCTGCAGACAGGAGGCCTGGGTTCTAATCCCGACTCCCGTCTTGCAGGCTGGTGGCTTTTCCTCTGTGTCCCATACCCCTCTCTGAGAAGTGGAGCTTCCAGAAGCTCCCACCTCCCTGTCATGAGGGTTGGATGAGTCTTCATTCAGAGACGCCCCTGAGAGCAAGACATAGTGAACACTCAGCAGGCAAAGGGTGGCTGTTACCTTCGCCCTGCAGCCGTTTGTCTTCCGAGGCCTGCTCTCCCTGAGTGTTTTATTTTCTGGTGATGGATTCCAGCTCATGTTCGGGACCTGCACCTGCATACAAATGCCAAGAGCCTAGGGATCTGTCCTCGCCTGCTCTCTGCCAAGCACCAGGCTGTGAGTTTCCAGCAGGCCCGGAAGTCCCAGGGCCTCTTATGAGGCCGGGACCACCATGGCCTGTGGTGGCCGGAAGCAGCCAGACTGCCGGTCCCTTTGAGAGTGGTGTCCCCGTGAGAGAGTGACGGCTGGAAGGTCTTCGGGGACTTGGGAGCAGCCGGGACAATCGGTTGCTGTTTGGGGGAGTGAGGTTGGCAGGGCCTTGCCCCTCGGCACTGAGCCCCTGCCAAGCCCCTGCCAAGCCTCTGCCAAGCCTGGGCCTGGTTTCCCACTGCCTGCCAGTTCCAGGGCACTCAGGGAGGGGCCCGGGGAAGGGGGGACTCACTGCCCCTGCTCCAGAGCCTCAGCTAGGGTGGAGGAGGCCAAAGCAGGCTTGCAGAGTGGTGGGCATGCTCTGCGGAGGCCCTGTCATCTGCCGGGCTGGGGGTGGGGTGCCGAGAACCTGCCCACACAGACGCCTCACTGGGCTGCCCGGGGTCCACGCGGGCCATGGGGATGCAGGAGCCCTGTGTGCTTGGGTGGCCTTTGTCGCGTGCCTTGGTTGGAGAAACAACAGGGAACAAAACAGAGGCTCTGGCCTCGTGCAGGCTGGGTTCGCCTGCAGGGAGATGGGGGCAAAGCTAGAGACAGTGCAGGGGGGAAAAGTAAGGAGCCCAAGGGGACACAAGGTGATGGTGCCGGGTTTTTTTTTTTTCACTTTTTTTTTTAACTGATGTGCAGCTGACACACAAAGTTACATGAGTTCCAGGCGTACAACATAGTGATTCGACAAGTCTGTATGTTCTGCTGTGCTCACTGCAAGCATCACACCCCCAGTCACCACACAAGGTTATTACCATACCACTGACTATATTCCCTGTGCTGTAGTTTTTCTTTTTTTTTTTTTTTTTATCACAGGGGCCGGTTTTGCCAGAAGGATGAGTAAGAGTCTCTCCAAAAAGGAGACATTGGAGCTGAGACTCAAAGGGTGCAGTGGAGGAAGAAAGACACGTGGCTCCCTGGAGGAAGGGTGTTCAGGCGCTGGGAACAGCATGCGAAGCCGTGGGCAAGGAGAGGAGCTGGCCTGTTTGAGAAGAGCCCAGAGGCCAGGGCAGCCGGAGTGGCGAGGTGGAGAGGAAGAGGCCACACAGCTGGGAAACGGAGGCACCTGGCTGGACACTTACTCATTCTGATGCCAGAGCCCCTTCTCACCATGTCACTAAGATCCCCTCTGGTGAAGTACATACCTTGTAACCAGTAGCCCTGGGCTCCCTGGGTCTGGCTACTTGTGTTCCTTTTCACATTCAGAGGGGCTGTGTGCTGAGCACCCAGAAGCCTGGCCTTCTCTCAGGACCTCCTGGAGATCTGGAATCTGACTGGCCTGGGTTGTGTCCCTGCTCTGCACCCACTAAGTCAATGGGCTTTTCGGGGCCTTGGCTTGCTCATCCGTACACTGGGGCTAATTCTCCATATGTCGGAGACTGGTAAGAGGGGGGTGGAGTCAGGAGAGGGGGGTGATAAGAAAACATTAGCCCCCCACCCCCTCCGGGTCTCTAAAGCTGTGGTTCTTACACCTCAGAGCAGCCTTCCCTGGGCATGTGCTCAGGAGGAAGCATTGCTCCCCAGGGATGCTAGTCTGCGGGCCTGGGGGGCTTAAACGGGCTTCCTGGGGAGTTCTGATGCAGGGGGCTGGAGGACCACCCCAAGGACGAGGCTGCTGTAAAACCCCGTACAAATGGGAACCTCAGTGGCCCCCTCTGGTCCCCTCCCAGGGCTCTCTCGGCTTTTCCTCCGTGGCATTCATCACGCTTGTAATTACTTGTTTAGCATCTGTCTGCTTCTCTGGGCTGCGCGTTCTCATTCTCGGCCGGCCTTGTTCATGGCTGGGTCCCCAGCACCGAGCAGCCTGCCTGGGGCGTAATAAATGTTTGTTGGGAAAACAAACAAACAGACGCCTGGCTGGCTGAATGAATGCATGGATGCTCTTTGGAGCAGCAGGACTCCGTGTCCCCCCAAGGACTGGGTTCTAACACAGGCTCTGCAGTGGAAGGCTTCCTGCGTGATCTTGGGCAAGTCACAGTGTTCTCTGCAGAAGTGGATTAGTGAGGAGGGCCGGGTGCAAAGGATCCCAGAGGATTCCGGACAGACATGTGGGAACAATTCCAGGGGAAGGGGATGACAGGAGGAAAGGCAAGGGAGGGGCCAGATGTGCGGGGCACCAGTGGTCTTCCTGCCCCGTGGCGTGGGTGGGAATGTGCTGTGTGTGCTGCGCGTCTTGGAGTGTGTGAGTGTGTGAGGAAGCGAAGGCACAGAGAGGGGTGAAGCCCTTGCCTGATGCCCCTCCGGGGCGCGGGACAGGCAGCTCCCGCCCTTTCATAGGGAGGGACCAGGTAGAGGGGGGCCATGCTGTGCAGCAGCGGGACAGGGCAGGCCTCTTTGGGGAACCTTTCAGGCCAGTGGTGGGAGCCCTGAAGGTCAGGCTGATGAGCCCAGATGTGGGTCTGGAGGCCCCGAGGAGAACAGGGAGCGCAGGGAAGCTTCGAGGAAGAAAATGCACCCGCAGAGAAGATCCCTGTTAGGCTGGTGCTGCCAAGGCGGCTGCAGGGCACCGGGCATTGCAGGTGGAGTCATCCCCCAGACCTCATGCTTGTTTCTCCTTTCTGGCGGAGGAACCTCAAGGAGCATTTCTCAGTGGGGGCTGGGGAGGGAGGGAGCACAGTTTGGGCAGCTTAGCTCAGTGGCTGGTGTGAGTGTGTTCCTTAGAGGGTGACTCCGAGTGGACCCCGTGCCTCTACGGGAGGGAATTCTATCATGGAACTCGTTTGGTGGCCCCTGGGCGGCACAGGGTCGCACAGCAAGCTGACACTAGAATATTTTGAGCTTGCAGTAATGGAAGCAAACGGCAATTTGGCGTGTCTTCAGGCTTGAAAGCCGCAGCCTGGCGTTCAGTCCCTGGCGGCCGTCATTACCCACCGCTAATGGGGGCTGCGTTCCCAGGCCAGGGAGGGAGAGAGGGCTCAGAGAGGTTAAGTGACTTGCCCAGCGTCACAGGGCCCGTAATGGGAGGGCAAGGTCTAAGGCGCAGAGTTTGGCCTCTCCCGCCTCCCCCAAGGCCAGGCCGCTCCCCAGAAAGATCCTCTCTCTGAGCGGTTCCTAAGCGCTGGTTTCCATAGCAGCAGGGCCATTCCTGCACAATGGATCCCCCATCTTCCCTGGGCTTTGCTGCTGTGGCGGCCGCAGGGGCGGGAGATGCTCCGTCTGGGGGGACAGCGGGTGTGAGGCAGAGAGGATTCGGATGGTCATGGGGCCCCCAGCCCCCAGAAGGGCCCCTCTTTTTTGCTTCTTCTTCTTCTTCTTCTTTTTTTTTTTTTCAGTTCTGCCCTTTCAGCTCTGGGGTTGAGTTCACTTCTAGGCAGAGGGTGGGGAGAGAAGAGAGAGAAACATGAAAACACCAGAAACAGAGAATGGGAAATACAGAGACAAAAGAAATCATACAGAAGCCAAGAGAGAGAAAAATGGAGAAGCGTGCACCGCTTTGCAGACAGATCACTTCATTTCGCCTTTTCCACCTTGGGAGGTGGGTTCTGTTTTACTCTCGTTTTGCAGATGCGGAAACTGAGGGCAAATGCAGGGCTTCTCAAAGTCTAGTCCAAGAGCCAGCCTACCTCACCTGAGCGGTGGCGGGGAGGGTGCTGGGTAAAACACGGGTTCTCTGACCTTGCCCTGGACCCATGCAATCAGAATCTCTGGAGTGGGGCCAGGGATCTGCACTTAGGAATTTCCCCAGGAAAATTTTCTAGAGAGTAAAGTTTGAGAGTGTCCCCTGCCGGGATGTCTGCTCTGCACTCTGCCTAAGCTTACACAGCAGCGCGGAAATGCAGAGCCAGGATTTAGGACCCAGGAGGGCGTGAGAAAGAGAGGAAAGTGACAAAGAGAAGCTTTTCAAAGCAAGACAGATACGCCTCAGAAGAGGAGGTAGAGAGGGAAATAGGTAGAAAGAGACAGGCGGGGAGAAGACCGCAGAACTTTAGGGAAGGAGTGATCTGGTAGGGCTGGAGTGAGCTCTGCTGACCATCTGCCCTCGGAACAGAGCCCCTCACTACAGTCTTACAATGAGACAAGATGGAGTCCTGTTGCTCTCATTTTCTGGAGGAGGAAACGGAGGGCTGCAGAACAAAGGAGCAAAGCGAGGCTGGAGCCCCGGGGTCCAGCTTTGGAAGAAGTGCTGGCTCTCACCAACAGGCAGGCTGCCTCTTAAACAGAAGGCTCATGGAGAGAGGGGCAACTAGGTGAGAGCTGGCCCCTGTCGCCTGAGAGGCTGGAGGCTGGGTGTGCACGGCCAGGAGTCCCGGAGGCCTGGGCCATAGGCTGGTGGCCTGTCTGTTTTCCTTCCCTAACCAGGCAGTCAGAGAAGGGGCTCGGACCTGGACCCAGATCTTGGCCCTACCGCTTGCTACCTGTGTGGCCCAAGGCGAGCTGCTTAGCCTTTCTGTGCCTCAGTTCCCTCACCCACAAGTTGGGGATACCAGTGAGACCCATCTCAAAGGCTCGTTGTGAGGCCCCATTTGACGTGGCCAGGAGCAGAACCTATGTTAGCGAGGGTTCAGGAACAGCTAGCATCTGGAAGTACCTAGAAGCGCAGGGGTCCTATAGAAGGGCCTCACAAATGGTGTGTTTCTTGGCGCCCTCTTTGCCCTGAATTGGGGCAAGGGACGGGGAGAGGCTCCCAGTGAGTCCTGTTCTTCTCTAAGTCCAGGGCAAACCTACCAAACACGGAGTCACTGGTGGGGCGGAAACAATGAGCCCACTCACCAGAACACCTGCTGCTACAGGCCCCCCGCCCAGCGAGCCTCACCGGGGCTTCCTGGGGAGCTCCCAGCCTGTGACTCATGAGAGAGAGCTTGCACCCCAGTCTGCTCTGCCCAGGTGCTGCGGTGGCCCTGACAGGCACCATGGGTCCACTGGGTCTCTCTGCCAGGTATCCTTTGGGCACCTTAATAGAGCACCCAGGGGAGGCACGGGAGCCCCAGGGATGCCCCCTTCACCCTGCTGGGAGGAATGAGTCGTCCCATTTTACAGATGAGGAGACAGAGGCTCAGAGAAGTAGGGACTCACCCCAGGCCACAAGGTAAACAGTACCACTGGGACCCACACCCGCCCCTAGCTGTGCTCTAGGTGCTTCCAGTGAGCACGTATTGGCCTCTGCTCTGTACCCGGCATGGGTGATACATGCGAGCAGGTCCTTACTCGCATCTCTCTCACAGGCTGGGACCAAGCAGAGGAGGAAGGAGCTCCTTCCCACGTGATGTGGTGGGAGCTGTCGCAACAGGTGACATTTCCTGAATGCGCCAGGCGCGCTCCCCAGGACGGTTCACAGCAGGACTCATTACCCCTCTCCACAGGGGGTGACATCCCTCTGGTGGTGAGGAGCAGCCGACCTCAGTCCAGCACCTGTTTTGAAATGTGGACAGTCTTGGGTTGAGTGGGATGTGGCGGGGGGGGAGACGGTTGGGAATGAACCTTGTGACCACTGGGCCTTTCTGCAGTGGTACTGGGTCACGTGAGTTTCCCGCCTTCCCTCTTCTGCAAATGCAGACCCACTCAAAGCTCTGGTACGATTGCACTCGGCTGCATTTTACACGGTTGGATCTTTGGGACTCTGCTCATTAGATGAGCGCGACTCTGTTATCACTTCTCCCGTTCTGGATGAAGAACACTGAGGCCCAGGGATTCCAAGGAGGGAGGATTTGAACCTGGTACGTGGCTGCTAAGACCTGTCCCCTGCTCCTGCTTCCCGGTTCTCTGGAAAGGGAGGGAGGCGGGCAGGCTAGGAGGTAGGACACAGGCTAGAGTGGCAAACAAGCAGGACGCAAGACGGAGAACAGGGTGGAGGGGTTGGGGGTGTGGAGCTCCAGCACGCGGCCTGCCAGGTGGGGCCGACTGGGCTGCAGGGCAGAGCGAGCACGGAGCGTCTGCCTCAGCAGGCAGGGCCCGTGAGCCCCTCCAAGTATTCTCCTGCAGGGTGGTGACGAGGCAACCTCATCTCGTCAACCAGGTGATGCTGTTAGTAAAATGCAAGTCAGGTCACGCCTTCGTCTGCCCAAAAGCTCCCGTGGCTCCCTGTTGCATGCAGAGAAAAACCCAAGTCCTTGCAGTGGCCTGGGCGGCCCTGCCCTGCCACCCCACTTCTCCCCTGACCTTGCCTCCAGCCAGTCTCCCCACGTTCACGTGCTTCTGGAACCTGTCTACCTGCAAAGCTCTTCCCTGAGATATCTGCCTGGCCCCCTCATCTTGCCAAGCTCTTTTTGAGGGAGGCCTTCCCTGGCCACCCTCTCCCCACCCCACCCCCCTTCCCCTTTCTTGGTTTAATTATTACTTCCCACGACACTTGTCATCATCCAGTACATCATGTATTTTACTTATTTGTTTAGTGTGTGGCAGCCCTGTGATAACGTGGGCCCCATCAGGACTGGGCTGTTGTCTGTTTTGTTCATTGCCATGTCCTCAGGGCCTAGAACGATGCCCAGCATATAGTAAGTGCTCAATAAAAGCAATTGTGGAATGAATATAAATAGCAGCAAGAATCTCATTTCATCATCGTCATCCCTCTGCAAGTCACTTTCTCTGAGGCGCAGAGAAGGCCAGGAGCTTACCCAAGATGACACAGCAAGTAAGGGGGTGTGGTGGGTACCCAGCTCCCCCGCAAGAAGGACGGACTTACTACCTGGCTGCTGGGATGTAGTAAGTGGGGTCTCAAAGATCCAAAGACCTTAAAATGCAGCATAGTGCCATCACAAGGTTAGGGAACATCCAAGCTTTTAAGTGGTCTGCACTGTCACATGAGATTCACACTGCCCACCATCCCCAGAGAGACCTGGGGGCCATCACGGTGTCATGTACCTGACTCCCATTAACGCCTTCATTCTTCCCAACAACTCTCCAGGGTGGTTACTTTTATTATCATTCCACTTTATAGATGGGAAAGCTGAGGCTCAGATAAGCTAGGTGGTCCAAAGTCTCAGAGCTAGTAAGTGGCCAGAGCCAGGTTCCCAACCCAGGCCTTCTGGTTCCAGAGCTCAAGCTATCAACGACCACGTTATGCTGCTTGGACACGTCACCCCATCCCCAATCCCCAGCCCAGGCGTGCAGTCTGGACATTATTTTGGAGTCTTGGGCTAAATCCCTGGAGCCTGACTCGGGGAAGTAGGACTGAGCGCAAGGAGTTAACATTTCCGGAGATGAGATCTCAGACTGCTAGGGGAAGATTTACCCCACAAGCATATCAGGCTTCCCACATCCTAGGTGGTGAGAAGTCTGCTCCTAGGCTGCTCACATAGCAAAAGCCTTCGGAGTGATGTTTCCTGAAGTGTCTCCTCACCCCGACCACAGCCCAAACCCCTGGGACCGGGGTTCCCTGAGAGCAGCATTGGTTCCCTCTGCTTGTCCTCTCTGTCCCGGTTCTGCCTCCTGCATGGACTCTGGGGCCAACCAGGGACCAGACAACTGACTCTGGATGGTGTGGCATAGGACAGGCCTGGCTAACGTCTGCCTTCCCTCTGAGAGCCTTGCCCAGCCCACAGGTGTCTTTATTTAGCTCCTTTTACTCGGTGTTTCCTGAGGAATTGCTGGGTGCCATGTGGCGTCACAGTCAAAACCTCACTCAAGCCTCAAACAATTCTGTGCATGTAGTCGGTTTGCAAAGCAGCTAATCAATATTTATTGAGCATTTACTGTATGCCTGGCACTTAACTAGACTCTGGGACACAGCATAGAGTAAGAAGACAGACCAAGGACCTGGCTCTTGGGAAGCTTAGGGTCCAGGCGGATAAGACAGATAGATGGAGAAGGCGGACATTGAGACCAGAGTAGGATGAAAAGAAACGCAGCAGGGCCAGGCAAGCACAGAACAGGAGCTCAATAAATATCTTTGGTGGGATGAAAGCTCTGAGACCACACAGGGTCTTAGCTCTCGGGTATGATCTCCAAAGTAGCACCCTATTGTAGCGATTAGGGCAGGATAGTCCCAAATCTCAGTGGCTCAACCCAATAACGTGTGTTTCCCACTCATGCTATAGACCTATGTGGGTCAACTCGTCACAGTCATTGGGACGCCCCACTTTTCACCCAGTGGCTCTGACATACCTTTGGGGGTTTTAGTTCCTTTCTGGATCTTCTGCCTCCCCCAGTGGAGGAGAGGGAAGGGTAAGGCTTGGAGGACCATGTAGGAGGTTTCACGGGCATGCTGGGAAGGGGCTCATGGCCAACTCACTTGGTCTGTTTGGGGATCCAGGTAGTGACCCAGAAGTGATAGAGGACAGGGTCATCACCCAGGGACGACTCCTGATCTTTTCAGTGAGGGTGCATAGGAAGGGGGCATGGATTCGGGTGGCCACCATCTTCCACCCAGTAGATGTCCACCCCAGCGTGCCGGTCAGGATTCCCTCTGTTTCAATAGATAAAATCCCAACTTGCCCTCACTTAAGAAGGAAAAGGAATGTACTGGTTCTGGTCTCAGAAGGCCGTTTCAGGAATGGCTGGACAGAGCGATTCGACAGTCATCTTTTCTGCTCAGCTTTATCCTACAAGCCGGCTTTCCACATGTAATAGGGAAGAGGGCCACTAACAAGCAGACCAAGACTCGTGTGCCCTAAGATCAGCAATCTGGCTGGAGAGAGGGCTTCTTTCTCCCACGTGTCGTATATCCATGTATACGTCCGTACATCCATCCCAGAAAATCACTTTTGTCCTCCACGAGGCCCATGACCACCCTTGTTTGAGTGCCCTCAATGGAAGCTCCGAGAAGCCCACATGATGTAGCGAAAGGACCAATTTCCCAACAAGGGACTCAGACAGGTAATACCACTAAGTCCACCACGGGGGCCTTATGAGAATCTCCCATGAACGTTGAGCATATCACACAGTCCTAGATGTCAAACTGGAGAGGAAACTCGAGAAAAATCAGTGGCTAATATCTTTATGAATAGCCCATTTCTAGGATCCAGGTGCGGACCCTGTGATTTGATGGTGTCCACACAACTTTTCCTTTCTCCCCCACTCAAGTTCAGAAACAGTAGAGGGGCTGAGGAGCCTAGAGATGAAGAACAAATGTTAGCTTATAGAAAGCCATCTAGACAACGTGGCTTGGACATGCGGGCACATGCAATAGCTCATACCGGCCCGCAGCACTGGACAGCTCTGCTTCTGGTCACAGGCCGATGGACAAGCACAGAGCGCGTCCTCAGACCCCAGAGGCAGAGTCCATCTTCACAGACTGACGGGGAGCTCAGCTCTTCCTCCCAACTCACGGTCAGTCAGTCCAGGATCGGAACTCGGACGGCAGCCCTCCAACCCTGGCCCACAGCACCCTGCGCTGGGGATGAGGCCAGGCCCCGGGACCCCTGGTAAGCACCAGCCAGCCGTCCCTAGACGGGGGAGCTCCTGCTTCCCCAGAAAGCAGATGAAATGCGTGAGGGGTAGGGAAGTCAGGGATCGAGGCATGTTTGTTTTCCTTTCTTTGTGGAAAATGGCTATTTAAATAATACAATCTACTGCAAAATTTTTTAAAGAAAAAAAAAGAAAAGAATTGTAAAAATGCAAGCCACCTTCAATTCTACCATCTAGTGTTAAGTATCGTTACATGTTGCCATATATCCCTCGGGCCTTTGTGAGTGTGTGTTTAAACAAAATTAGAATCAAGCTTTATGCATAATTTCCTATCTTGCTTTCTTTAACATTCTATATAAAGCACTTCAGCATGTCCATGAGGCTATGTGCAGCGTGCGAGCAGGGGGCAGGAACCGTGTGTGCTCATGATGACCGCTCTTTCCCCGGGGACCTGACGTGTGTGCCATGCTCAAAACTCTTGCCCCAAATAACAATAATAACAGGTCACATTTATTAAGTGACTTCCAGGCATCACGAAGCAGCATCTAATGACATCCTCACAACAAGCCTGTGCATAGGCACTTCTATAAACCACATCTCCTTACAGAGGGGGAAACTGAGGCCAGGAGAGGTGAAGTCACTCGCGCAAGGTCACACATCCGTGCTACAACTCTGCACGGATACTTCCCTGCACATGCATTTTCCCCATGGGCGCATTTTCTTGCCACGTTCCACATTCTACCAGAGACTGGGGCCGGCGGGGGGGTAGCTCTGGATCCCTGAGACCGGAGTCTCCCTGTTCGGAGAGAAGGTCTAGCCCACCCCATGTGGGCCCCAAGGGCTGCTCTGATCAGTCTCCACTTGGCCAGCCTTAACCTGCCTGCATCCGACGGCCTTGGGTCCATCCCTACTTGGGGCATGTTGCCCTGAGCCCTGTACCAGGCTGCCTGAGCTGGTGAGTCTACCTATCCCCCCCCTCCCTGCCCCCGATGTCAGGGTCCATTATGCCCACTTATTATCTTGTACAACTTCATTCGGGCAGATGCTATTCATTGATGCCCCCTCCGTATCCCTTTGGTCTTTCTTTCCTACTACAGGGCATTCTGGCCTATCATTCAGCTGCTAGCACCAAAGTCTGCGTGGGGACTTTCTCTGGCCACCGGAGCTGCTCTGCGAGGCAGGTCAGACATGCCAGGGAATGGATGTTTCCTGGGAGCTGCCTCCAGCCAATTAGTATAGAAACCGGCGTTTAAATACTCCAGGTCCTTTGCCGTCAGGGGACACAACCCTGGACACTGGCTCCCCGAGCTTCCCAGCAGAGCGCAGCTCCAGTCGATTCTTACTAAATACTCAATGGCTTCCTCTCTTTTCTTTTTACTTCTTCACCCACAGTCAGGGCTTCTGGGGATCACCTCCCATGTATTTGAACCCTTGGCTCAGGGTCTGCTTCTTAGGGAACCCGAACTAAGACTTCTACCCTCCTTTCTGCCCTGCAGCCACAACTCACTGTAGGCCACTCCCCGCCGCATTGCCCACAAGCTGTCTTCACTCTGTCCCCTCCAACCCATTCCCCACACTTGTCCCCAGAGTCACCTCTTAAACCATGTTTTGTCCATCCCCACGACTTCGCTGATTTCCCCCTTGCCTCCAAGTGGAAATCCTCAGCACAGCGATCCAGGCTTTGAGTGCTATATTCTAACGACCTCTCTAGCATTCCACACACTGAGGCCCAGCCTGCATCCTGCCTGTGGGCCCCACCAACCTGTCTCCCGTGTCTCTGCCTTTGCACTTCGTTCCACCTGCCTGGCAGGCCCTTTCCTATCTTAGGTACTCAGAAAACTTCTGCTCATCAGCAAGACACATCTCAGAAGTCACCTCCCCTCGGAAGCCTTTCCAGATCCCCCTAGATATTGAAACTTCTTCCTTCTTTTGTGCCCCATTTGTATACATTATTCACCCCTTTTATCTGAGACTTGTCTTATCATATTGCAATGATCTGGGGTTTTTTTAATTTTTTTTATTTTTTGAGTAGGCTCCACACTGGGAGCCCAAAGCAGGGCTTGGACTCATGACCCTGAGATTAAGATCTGAGCTGAGATCAAGAGCCAGATGCTCAACCCGACTGAGCCACCCAGGCACCCCTGCAATGATCTGTTTATATGTCTGTCTTCCCCACTGGACTTTGGACTCCTTGAAGGCAGGCTGAGTCCTCCTCAGCTCTTTCGTCCCAGTGCCCAGCACTGACCCTCGGACAAATTAGGCGTCCAATGAATACAGGTGTCCCTTGCTAGCCAAACCCTTACTCCTATCCACTCAAAACTTAGGAACCAGTACATTGGGTAACATGGCATCCCTCACGATTCTGAACACATTGTCCAACATTCTGCCACCTGAACTCAGGAGTGGCGTGGATTTGGGTGGCGAGAGATACTTCCATATGATTGAACTAATTGCTTAATGAATAAGGGAGTTCAAAGCTGAGAACATTCATCCACTCTGGGCACAGACCTGCGTGAAGTTGGTAGAGAGGAGGGAAGGAGGGAACATGGAGATGCCAAGCCAGAGCCAAGAAAGTTGTTTTGCTTTGGAATATATTATTTTTGCAGGTTGCTATAGTTACCGCTGTGAAATTAAAAATTAAAACCTTGTGAAAGAGAGAGGGTTGACTGAGATGAGGCAGTTCCTTGACAGGCTGAGTTATTTATCTTTTCCCCATGTAACATCTGGTTATGTGCTTGCAAATTTATTTTTAATTCAGGGCTCTAAAAAGGATTTCGCGGTGGTGCAAGGTGCCCGGATGATCGGCTCGGGAGGGGAAGGTGAAAGGGGTGGTATCCCAGGGTGACTAGTGACCTCCAGCTTGTCCCCTGGAACCTTATTCCTGTTTCTGACACAACCTCTAGGAACCAGGGGGTGGTTCGAAGGCGTTCCGGATCCCCTGCCCATCAAAAGGCAGCTGTAACCATGGTTCCCAGATGCTGAGCCAGGATGGGGGCTGCTGGCTGTGGGTTCCTGTGGTTCTCTGAGCATGAGGACAAGCACGGCTGGAAGTGGAGATACACGTCGCGTTTCTCTGTCTCCAGATTGTCCGTGAACCTGTGCGACCCTTTGTGTCTCCCAGGATCTTCCTGACCCCTTAGTGTGACATCCAGAAAGGCAGTGAGTGGTTTTGTGACCACAGCACCAGCTGGAGTTAGGAGGTGTGCTCTTGCTGGCTCTGTGACCTTGGGGAACCTCCTTCCCTCTCTGTTCCCCATTCTCCCAATTCTTCAGACAGGGGTTGGAGTCGGAGGTAACCTCTCGAGCCCCTATTCTAGGAGTCTGAGTGCATCCAGGGAGTGGCCAGGCTTTATCCGCGCCTGTTTTTGTGTTTCTGCCTGATCACCTGTGGTGGCCGGCTGGGAACCCAGGGCAGGCTACCCTGAGGGGCTCGGATGTCACCGCTGCAGTGTACCTTCTCTCGACAGCCCCTTTGGAATGGCCCTCCCACCCCACCCCCCTCCTAGCATCCAACACCTGTGGGTACACTGTACTTTTAGCCTGTCCTGTGTCTTCCCTTTGAGGATGGAAACTCCACGAGGCAGGACTTCCATCTGTCTTGGCCGCAGCAGGGCCTGGCACACTGTGAGACTCCATGGATGTTTGTCCAGTGAATGAACGAATGGCCGAATGAACAGGGAGTGAGGGCAGGCAACAGTCCCTGGTCCCTGCTCAGTGCCGGACGACACCAGGTCAAGTTAGGAGACTTTGGGATGGAGGGGAAATGAGACAAAAAACTCGCAGGCCAGAAAATATGAGTGTCAAAGGCAACTTTGGAAGAGGACATAAATTCCCTCAAAATGGCTGGCACGCGTGTGTATGCGTGCACGTGTGTGTGCGCACGTGTGTGTGTGTGTGTGTGTGTGCATGTGCGCTTGCGTGAGTGGCAAGGGGGCATCCTTTTCTGCTGCAGTAAAAATGATCATACGGGGTGGGTGATAGAAAAGAATTGGATATATAAAGCCTAAATTCTCTTATAATAACCAAAGTCATAATGCCCGGGCATTGAGTCCTTATCAATCGGACCACAATGCCGTGTATGTACTCCAGTCTTCACAAAAGCCCCACGTGAGAGCAGACGGGTCTGTTTGTTATGCTTCCTGCTGTATCCCACGTGCCCGAGCATGCGAGGGGCCCAATACACATTCATGGGATGAATGAATCTCCGTTTTATATCCAAGGTACCTGCTCAGAAAGAGTAAGTGCCCAAGGACACGCAGCTAGCCAGCCAGAACCAAGATCGAAGCCAGGTCTGTGGGGCTCTGTCCAGGTTGAGAAAGGAGATCTTCTTCTTCTCTGGTGGCTTCTTCAAACCACTGAGCCACTGCCTCCCCGCAGGTCCCCTGAAGAAATGCCTCCCCCGCCCTCACCCCTCCTCCACCCTCACAACGTCCTCTGCTTAGCTCGAAGTCTGAAAGTCCTTGGGCTGGATGGCATGGAAATCGGGCCAAGAGGTTGGAGCTCTCCAAACACCCAACCCAGCCGGGGCCCTGGTGTCTTTGAAGCATCCTGGCTTGTTGTCATACTCTGCTCTGCCTGACGGGGCTGGTGTGGGAGGACCAGGGAACATGGTGTGGGCAGACAGATTCCAAACTTCTTGACAGGTCTGGACTCATTACCCAGGCTCCCCCACGGGTGAGCTCCAAAAGCATGGCTGAAGCCCTGGGCCTGTGTTCAGCGGGGATGAATAATTAAAGAACCATCAGGCGCCAACAGCTTGGTGAGGGGGTTGCTGTGTAGCTGGGAATGCCGTGCCCCAGCCCAACTCGGTTTTTGGGTGGAGGCCTTTTATTTCCGATGGTGGTTCTGTGGTGCCCAGAGCAACAGATCCCGGTGGCTGAGGGACGTGCTTTGATTGTTCTGGTGACAGAGGACATGCCCTGGGACGGGCCATTGCAGCCAGCCTGATCAAGGTTCAAACCTTGTTGCCTCCTGGACGTGGCTGGGTGACTTTGGGGAAGTCTACTTAGTTCCCCATTTGGTATCTTTGTTTCTTCTGTAAAACCAGAAAGTGGCCCCTACTTGACAGGGTCATCGAGGGGATGGAGTTAGATAACGTCAACGGTAAAGTGCTTTGTAAAGCCGAGAGGTGCAATCAAGAGGAATGCAGCTGCTGGCTTGCTCATGGTCTGCCTCCCCGCTAGGATGTGAGCTCTGCCGGCAGGGACTTGGCTGGCTTTGGTCACCTGCGAGCACCTGGAACTTGGCATGCCCTCAATAAATATTTGTTTCATAGTAAAATGAAGGATGGGTGCACTGGATAATCGCAGTCCCAGTAAAATGTGCTGCCTGGAGGTCTAAGTTTCTGGATACTTGGTACCCTGGAATTTTCATGTCGGTGGCTTCAGGGCAAGACCCCAAGACTCCACTCCTTACAATTCTCCAGTGGGTTCGTGTCAGGTGGTCTGGTGGCTGGTGACAGTGTGGCCTGAGGGGCAATTAATTGCTCAGGAGCCTTTTCTGAGCCCTGATCCAGGCTGAGGCTTAATGCTATGCATTTGGGGATACAGGAAGGAGGAAAGGGGTGACCCCTGGGAGGCGGTGGGATTCCACAGACGGAGCATGGGCTTGGGGTCACACGGGCCTGTGGTCCCATCTCGTCCCCACCATTAACAGAATTAGTAATGCATTCAGCTACAAATAGCAGAAGCCCTACTCTTAAGGCATAACCTGGCTGGTGCTTACTGTCCAAATGGCAAGACGTCCAGGGTGGGCCCCCAGAACCAATATGGCTCTTGCTGATGCCTCTGGGCCCTGCCCGGGCTCCACTCACCAGTCTTTCCCATCTTCTGCGTGTAGCCCTTTGTCCTCATTCCTGGGCCTTCGTGGTTCCAAGATGACTGCCTGGTCTCAGGTGTTGCATCTTTGTTCCATGGAGGAAGAAGGGAAAGGACTAAGTAAAAAGAAAGGGCTTTCTAGTTGTGGAGAAATGCTATCTCTGAGGCGTCTACCTAAACTCACTGACCATATCAGTGCCACTTGCTACTCCGGGCCACAAGGGAAGCTGGGAAAAAATCACGTTTTTGGCTTTCCTATAGCTGGTGGGAGAGGAATATTAGCTGTGTGGACGGCAGCTGTCCACCCATGGCTTAAACAGCTCTATGGTGGTTCCCCAAACCCTAAAGTCCCCTTCACCCATGTTCACTAATGCTCGAACTTCCAAAAAAAAGGTCCTCTCCCCACTGACAGAGTAGCGATCAAGATGTGGGATGTAATCCCCACTCTACCAAGTACCAGCCGTGTGCCAGGCACGTTCTGTAACCTCGAGATGCCTCGTCTGTGGAATGGGGATCCTGGTCCTTCTCCATGGGGTTGCTTTGTGAGGACTTAGAATTGTGCCTGCTTCTTCAATTGTTGTTCTGATAAGCTTGGATGCCAGTGAAAGCGATAAGGCCCCAGTGTCAGAGGGCTGGTCCCCACTCGGCCTCAACCTGCTGTGTGACTTTGGGTAAGCTGCTGCCCCTCTCTGGGCTGGTGTCCCTTCTGTATAATGAGGCTCTGGAATCCGACCGTTCCTACAGGCCTCTCCCGATGGAACTCAGAATCCTACCAGACAGGACACTTCAGGCAGCCTGTGGCCCTGCCTTCCCTGAGAGCCAGGCCTAGTATGGAGGGCAGCAGGGTCCTGGTGGGGGCAGTGGGGGGAGTCTGAGGGCTGCTCCAAGTTTGCTGACTGCAGGTTCCTCCCTCCCAGGCTTGGCGAGTGGTGCTGGGCAGAGCCTCTCTCTGTCTCGGGGAGGCCTGAGCTGCCTTCCCACCGCCCCCCCACCTCAACCTTCTCTCCTCTTGCCACCCCTCTTTCCTTCTCTAAATATCACTTCCTCTCGCTGACTTTCCAGCAGGCCACAACTGTTCTCCGAAGCCAGCTTCCTGCCGTGGGAGGCCCTGCTTTGGGGAGGGGGCGATGAGGAGTCTCCCCGGGCCCTTCTGTGATGTGTTGTTTGTTTTTTTCTGGGAATGGGGCTGAGAAGCCCCTCTGCCCTATCAGGGGAACTTGTCCCTCCACGGGCTGGTGACCCGAGCAAGCTCCCACTCCCCTCTGGACCTCAGTTTCCTCATCTGTAAAACACGGCAGCTGAACGTCATCGTCCTGAGAGTCCCAAATAGACTGGATTTTGATGGCAGGGAGCGTGTCTGAGCCTGCGAGGTAACACAGGTTGTGGCTGGCACATCGGCCACACGGACCCTTGATGTGGTACTGAGGCCATTGCAGGAAGGGGGCAGATTTGGCCGGGCTCCCGTGCCCCTGCCCCCGCTTCCTGGGGCAAGTGGCTTCTCTTTGATTCGTTTCTTGTATCAGCAGCAGCTGCAATTGGGTTTGGAAGATTGGACTCCAAAGTTCAAATCAAAAGTTTGAAAGTAATAGCTAATGCTTTAAACTTATATGCTATAAACTTGCCATGTGCCAGGCACTCTGCTAAATGTTTCTTCACACATATTAATTTGTTAATCTTACAGCCGAGCAATGAGGTAGGTCCTATTACTAGTTCTGTTCTAAAGGACAGGGCACGGAGCAAAAAGAACCTTAGCAACTTGCCCAAGGTCAGATAGCAAAGCAAGTGGGGTTTGAACCTAGGCAGTTTGACTCCTTACTTCTGTTTTCTCCCCAGAAAGCCGCTGACTTAGCTCATCCTCTGTCTCTGCGTCTGGTGTTGGAAACTCTGTTACAACATTCCCCCAGATTCATTGCCTGGCCATAGCTTGCACATCTGAGAGGACGGGGAGCTTACTACCTCCCTGGGGATTGGTAGTCACCTGGACCAATTTCAAAACTCTTCCCCAAGTTTGTGGATTCCTTAATAAGTCTGCAGGGCTCAAAATGGTTTCCTGGGAAACAAGAACAACCTGCTCAGCCCCCAGGGATCTTGTGTGGCCTGGACTACAGATAGAGAAATTTAGAAGGAGCCAATGTGCCTCATGTTTAGGGGCCAAGGGAGAAGGTGCAGGGTGGACAGCGGAGTGATGGCTCCGAGCGTGGGCTCTGGAGTAATTTCCCTCCCTGGGTTTGAATCTCATCTCTGTAAAACGGCGCTTACAAGACAGCCTTGTCTGTAGGGCTGGCATGAGGCTCAAACAAGAGAACCCACGCTAAGTGCCTCGCTCCATAGGTTGCATGGAAACATCGTTAGCTGGTATCTTGGCATCATCCTCATCGCCACCACCATCTATAGGGTCCGTCTTCTTGCTCTGGAATTTAGGAATCACCTTGGCCAGTGACTTGATCATAGAACTAACAAAGTGAGGAACTTGATTCTTGGGTCTAAACAGTCCTCGTTGGCACACAGAAGATATCGAGTCCCAGAGAAGGGTAGGGTCTTGCCTAAAGCTTGAGGCTAGTCAGCGGCAGAAAAAAACAGCGTCCTGTGGTGCTCTCGTGGCCCCAAAGTGAGAGGCAGTTGGTCAGTCCCACTTGACTCTCTTGGAAATGTGAGATCAGAGATCAGAAGCAGGCCCCGTGGGAGGGGGAGGCTGGCTCATGGGTACTTGGTTCGGGAAGCAGCAGGGAGTCGCCTCCAGAAGCACAGCATAGGTGGATTGACCAGGTGTTCGAATCCGAACACCTAGATGTGTTGTCAGACTAGGGATTTCTATGCTAGACCTGGGTGTGAGGCACAGTTTGGAGGGGGGTAGCCCGGACTGGGCAGCAGTTGTAGACTTTCTGGAATATGTTTAGGTGGTTTGGGGACACAAGGGGCAAGACACCTGGGTGGTCCAGTAGGACTCAGGAAGTACACGTGGGCTTGAATCCCAGCTCCTCCACTAACCTGCTGTGCTGGTGACCACTCTGAGCCTCAGTCTCTTCATCTAGAAGACGGAGATGGGGTTGTTGAAAAGATTAAATGGGACAATGGCAGCTGAGTAGCTAGAAACCCAGAATTTATTTTAACCATATTTAAAAATGGGGAGATTTGACATCCCAATCCAGCTTGCCTCTGTCTCTCAATCAGAAAGATCCAGCCACCTTGAACTGCTTTCTCAAGAGGCCGAGCTGGGCATCTCGGACCACCTAGAACAGGGCGGAGGTGCACGTGCTCTCAGATCTGTCAATCCACCTGATGATTGCAGGCGGGTTAGAGGTCAGCTGGTCCAGCCTCCTACCCCAATAGGCCCCTGAGCCAGCTGCCCTGCTCCAGGAAGAGAGATCCCTGGGAGAAAGAAATCCCCCGCCCCTGGAGGTGTTTGTTCAGGGCTGCTACAGGATGAATGTTTCCTTTGGTAATGTGGCTAATCATTTTCCCCTCCAGGCAGGAGTGGAGGCTGTCCCAAGCTCCTGCAGCTGCGGTGCCCTGTGGGCTCTTAATCAATGTTACATGGTAATTAATAATAGATCCTCCTCTCCAGCGCCATCCCTCCCCGCTCTTTGCTCCCTCTGACAAGCTAGCATCTTCCCCGCCAGATGAGGCCAAAATCAAAGGCCTGAAATGTGAGCTCGAAAACTTTTCCTCCAGTAACTTGTGGGAAGAACCAGGAAAGCTGGAAGCCCTGCCAGGTCCGGCACGGGGTGAGATTCTCATCCTGCCCTCGCTAAGACCCTACTGAATGATCAGCCCCGCTGTAGGGATGGGGCAACAATTTGGGGCTTCTGTTCGTTTGTGCCTGTGGTTCTGACACTCCAGGTGCACCCTGGTGTGACTCGGTCGGTCGGCAGCGGGCCGAGAGTCAACGTTTATAACAAGTTCCCAATGCTGCTGCTGCTGATCCAGGGACTAGACTTTGGGAACCACTGATTTATTTAACTAATTCTCATCCAGAGCGCCAGGCACAGGGAATACAGCTGTGAATAACTCAGAGGTAGCACCTCCCTTCTTCTCATTGGGTGGAATCCACCCAGCACATCATCACATGGTGGGTAGGGAAGTAAGTTCTAGAATCAGACGTACTTGATTCAAGCTTTGGCTTTGCTGGTGAGGCTGTCTGACTCTGGGCCATGTAGCGGACTCTTTGGAGCCTCAGCCTCTGCAGCGGTCTGATGGAAACAGGTCTCTCTCCTGCCTCAGATGGTCAGTGTGAGGGTTAAATGACAGATGTAAAAACATGTGCTCAGGAATGTTAGTTATAATAATAATAATAATAATGCACCATTAATAATTATGCTATTATTACTGTCGTTGGGTCATTGTGCAAGCTTGTATAGCTAGGTCCAGAGGGAGTTGGGATTCGTTTATTTACTCATTAATTCATTTGGCGCTTGTGTCTTGACCACCAGGTATGTACCAGGTGTTGGAAACGCAGGTGAACCCCAGAGCTGAACTCCCTACTATCACAGAGCATGTTTTCTTGCCATTAGCAAATACATAGAGAAGAGAGGTGGTAAGTGCTACGAAGAGAGAGCAAGCTGGGCAGGGTAGGGCAGAGATGTGGGGGCTGGAGTTACGGGCGGGTGATGCTCTTTTACTTAGATAAGTCAGCTGAGGCCCCTCCAACTGGGGAGTTAGAACAAGCCAGTAGACATCAGTGGGGCATTTCGGTCAGAGGGCACAGCAGGTGCAAAGGCCAGGTAAGGTCTGTGCGCGTATCCCACCTGGATGTCTAATGGCATTGCCTCTCTCTCCTCCCCTCCCTTCCTTCCTTTCTCCTTCCCTCCCGCCACCCCTGCCCTCTCATTGGAGGACCAGAGATGCCACATCCTGCGCCCCAGGACTATCTGGCCTGGTCACAGGTATCACCTGCTTCAGACTTGGCTGGTCCCTCTGTGACCTTGCATAAATCACTTCCCTCTCTGAGCCCCATTTGTCTTAACTGCAAAGTGGGGACAATCATCTCACTTACACCTCAGGATGTGCTCAGGGTGCTCAACAAATGGGGGTCATCACTATTCCCTCCCCTCCCTCCTGTCTTCCCCGCCCAGCTCAGTGAGACCCAGGAATCCAGGTGGGAGCTCAGGCCCAGAATTCTCACTTAGCTAGGGACTGCATCTCATTTGCATAGATTTGCATATGGACTGGAATGGTGCGTATCTCCTCTTGTCTTTAGTTCCTGTAAGCTTACATCAGCATTTAAAAATAGGGTGTTGATCTTCCCCTTTCCCTACCACTCCCTTTGCCTGTTGAAAGAGTTTTAAGCTATTAATCAAATATGCCAGATTTGGAAGCTTGTTTTTATTTTGGCCCAGTGCAGAAGGGGTCACCGGCTCTAGGAAGCCCTTGATTATCTGCTTTACTGGAGGGGAGGCGACAGCAGTGATCTCATGCAGTGGAGGGGCCTGGAAGCTTTAAAAAGAAAAGTCAATTTTGTTCTTTCTGCTTACAAAAGTAGAACATATAGGCAAAATGGGAAAATAGAGAACGGCAGGAAAAATACCCCCCAAAAATACTCATGGTAACCCCAACCAGGCACCACCGCTGTTAACGTGTCAGTGTATCTCTTTCCTCGCTGGTGCAATTATTGTATAATTGAGATCATACCATATATATAAGAGGTTGTGGTTGGCTTTCTTAGTAACAAATATTTTGCCTATTTCCCTTTGGTATTACCAACTTTGTAAATATCGTTTTCACGTCCATGTAATATTCCACCAAACAGTTTCTTAGTCCTTCCCTTGCCATAGGACATTTATTTTTGTTCTGTTTTTTTTTTTTTTTTTTTTTTTTGGCTACGGTGTATCTGGCTGTGATGATAATGTTTATGTTCTTGGCTTTTTCTCTTTTTATTTTGGGGTATTTTCTCAGGAGAGGCCCCAGCATGACTGGGGTGGAAGGGGGAGTAAGTTTAAGGCTCTAGAGAGACTTTTCTGGACCCCGACCGGTATCTGGAATGAAGAACGTCCTTTCGTGCTGGCGTTGCTAAAGGCCTCTCAAATCAGCCGCAAAGCAACCCTGAGATGCCCTGGGGTGGGAGGAGGAACCAGTGGCTGCCTTCTGCGGCCTGCCACTTGGTACCCCACTCAGACAGGGAGCACTCGACCCTCTGCTGGAGTGGATAAAGGCTTGGATAATCTGCTCTCTCACAAACATCCGGGGGGCAGAATGTGTTTAAGAAGTCGTTGGGATTCATTGAAACTTGAACCGTGCCTTCAGGGCTGTGTCTCTATGCCCACATAAGTCCTAGTTTGCAAAAAATGACTCGGCCTTGTGTCAGCGAGAAATGCCTTTGGCTTAAACAAATATGAATTTCTAATTTTGTACTGAAGATAGCAGTCCGGGGTGTGTGTAGCTGCCTGGAGATGCTGTCTGGGCCTCAGGACCCGTCCTTCTGTTCTGCCATCTCTGGCAAGGTGGCGTGAGTTTTCACAGTTGCTGCCTCATGGTCCCAAGGTGGCTGCCACGCCTCTGAGGTATCGAATCCTCCTTCTGGGTTTGATGAAGAAGGAATGGTAATGGGGCAAAGGGGCATGCCAGCCAGGTCTGTTCTTTATATCAGAAAGGCAAAAGTTTTCCCAGAAGCCCCACCCAGCAGAGTTTTGCTTGCATCTAATTAGCTAGAACCAAGTCTTATGAACCAGCTGTTAGTCAAGAGGATTACATGTCTCCACAAATCAAGATTTAAACCCAGGCCTCAGGAAGGGGCCTAACCGTCCTTAGGAGGATCTTAGCAGGAAGAAAGGGGGTGGGGGTAGGTGGGATGAGTGTTACTAGAGACAGGACATTCCATAGGCTTTGTAGAAAACGCGACGACTTCACCCTTGGGGTGGGCTTGCGAGACCCCATTCCTCTTGCCTGGTGATTGGCTCAGGGATGAGCACTTGGACTAAATAAGGCCAGAACATGCAGTCCATAACAGGGAGGAGAGAAGGCTTCTCTTCCTCTGTGAAGTGGGTGCGCAAATGGGATGCCCAGAACTGCCGTAGCCATTTTGTTGCCACGAGAGAAGTCAGACAAAGAAGCTGACAAAGGTCCAGAGGAGGGAATAGACATCCGAGGGGAACTCCCTGGCAACGGAGCCGAGCCCTTATTGTAACCATACCTGAGACCGTCATGACTTCGAGACATGTCAGTCACAAGAGCTCGCGTACTCTTTTAGTTGTGTAGACTAGCTCGACTGAGTTTTCTTTTTTTTTTTTTTTAAAGATTTTATTTATTTATATGACAGAGAGACACAGCGAGAGAGGGAACACAAGCAGGGGGAGTGGGAGAGGGAGAAGCAGGCTTCCCGCGGAGCAGGGAGCCCGATGCGGGGCTCGATCCCAGGACCCTGGGACCATGACCTGAGCCGAAGGCAGACGCGTAATGACTGAGCCACCCAGGCGCCCCTCGACTGAGTTTTCTGATGTAACACACAGGACGGTAACTGATAGAGATGCAAACAGGAACTTTGAAAAAAAGGGCATGTGGTTAAAGAAGTCTGAAGAACCAGATCGGACAAAGCTTAACAAACTTTTTTTTTTTTTTTTGCCTGAGTTAGATTCTTTTATGTAAAGTGCGAAGCTTCGCAAGGGGAAGATCTCACATAGAATTTCCAGAACCTATGTCCCTAGAATCCTTTTATCAGTGGACATGGGACATTACTGAGAAATGCTGTCAAGCTGAACCCCTACGCCATAAACCATGGCTTTTAACTTGCAGTGAAGCATAACAGTCAGTGTAGACAGAGTGGGGGGAGAATCCAGATAGGGTAAAGGTTTCAGTTCCCCAAATTTCTCCTCAAACGGTCTGTGAGTTTCCTCCGAAGGGAGGCCCAATGTCGAACAGGGTAGACACAAATATTCCTTGGAATTGGGTGCAAAGGACATTCTGGGAAGCTCAGTGTGGCCTAGAGAACCTCTGCTGGGCAGGGGAGGTAGACATCACCAGGCTCCAGACCTGGGGCTGCTGCTTGTCCTTGAGGGTAGCTTCGGGGGGACGCCTGCTCCCAGACCACAGTTGTCTCACTTGTGAAACAGGACAGAGCCCGGTTGTCAGTGACGCGCTTCTCAGCTGTCTCCAGGACACGGCAGGGGCTGAGTGGGGGACAAGCCTGGGTGAGCACTTCCGCAGTGCCAGCCCCTCTGTGGCATCCCAGAGAGACAGATGAGTCTCTGCCCTCTAGGAAGCCATGGTCTACAGGGGTGTGCGTGCGTGTGTGCACATGTGAGTGTGTGTGTGTGGTGCATAACATTAACCAGGAATTGCAGATGAAAAAACAGGTTTTAACCTATCTGTTCACCTCTTTCTAATTGCAGTTAGTCCTAGGATGCCGCGATTCTAAGGCTGGGTCTGGGCTCAGTGGGAAAGAGCACCCTGATAGCTTAGTGATGTCTGCCACGGCCAGTGGGGAAGGACATATGTGCCGGAGTCACCCTCGTAATGCAATGTGAATCAGTGAAGAGGAGGGCACACGGGGCCTGTGGGAGCCAGAAGGAGAAGCCAGCCTGCGGGTGGTTAAGGAAGGCCCCTCTGGAGAGGAGAGCATTGATATTGGACTTGATGGATGAATGGAAGTTTGCCTAGTATAGAAATGTAGGAAGAGGACTCCACGCTGTTGTCATATTTTCAGAAAGGCCCCTCTGCTACGGGGTGGACGGAAGAGAGTGGGATGGATGCCGAGGCCCCAGCAAGGAGCCCATGAGAGCCAGCCAGGTGGAGGGCAGGGGCCAGCCTGGGCAGCGCAGTGAAGGAGAGGGCGGGGTGGGGAATCGTGCAGGAGGTGGGTGGTCTAGGAGAGGTTGCTTCCTCTCCCCGTGAAGGTTCACGGGGAGACATGGGGCCACCCGATGCTGCAGGGACCATCTTCTCCAGATGAATCTGCTGTTGACCTTTGTTGATTGCAAGTAAACAAATGACTTAGCCTTACAGCTGTGGAGTGGGGGGGCGGGGGGGCTGCTGGCGGAGCAGACCTGAGCCTGCCACCCATGCAGGGCTGCCTGGGGGCTAGGAGCCTGCCCCACCAGCTCCAGAGACCGACGGACGGAAGGTCATTGGCAGCTCACCACCCAGCAGGATCAGTGAGATTCCCCCGGCAGAAGGGGCCAGGTGGGCAGCTTCCTCCTGCTTCTGTGGGTGGGGACCCCCTGACAAAGCTCCCCAGGTGCTGATTAGTCCTAACAACAGCAACGGTAACAATTACGATTCTCCCAACATCAGCCCGGCCTTCGAAATGCACCCTGAGTCCAAAACCTGCCATGACCTCCACTGCCCTCACCTCCACTCCAGGTGCCATAATTGCACCTGGAAGTCACTGGAGACTTCCCGCTGGCCTCCCTGCTTCACCTGGTCCGCTCCTGTCTGCTCTTCACGTAACAGCCAGAGGGAGCCCATTAAAACAGAAGTTTTGTCATGTGACTCCTCTGGTTAAAATCCGCCAAAGGCTCCCAATTTCATCCACAGTTGAAGTCAAAATCCTTACATGATCATCTGCCTCCCTCCTGGTGGCCCTCATCCCCCATTTACTTCTCTAACCTGATTTTCCATCATTCCTGATCACTCAGCTCTGGCCACCCTGGCCTTCTAGATTTCCCACAAATGCTGTGAGCACTCATGCCCCAGGACCTTTGCACCCGCTGCTGTTCTGCTCCAAATGCTCTTCCAGATAATCACATGGCTCCTTCCATTACCTCCTTCCAGTCTTTGCTCAAATGTCACCTTCTTATTGAGGCCCTCCCTGAATACTCTTCTAAAAGTGCATCCCCCACCTCTACTCTCCCTGACCCCCTCCTGAATTTTTTCTCCATAGGATAGAGCACCTATACATACTATATGTTTTACTTATTTATTATTAGTCTGACTTGTGTGTCAGGTGTGTGCTCCATGAGGGCAGGAACCTTTGTCCTTTTGCTCACCATTGCGATCCCAGTACCAAGAACACTGTCTGGTGTGTCTGAACAGTGCAATACGTATTTGTCAGGTGAGTGAAGGACTGAGACTACTGACCAGCATGTGTCTGGCACTGGGCTTCAACCATCTTAACAAATCTAGGAAGCCTGCATTATGAATTTTTACTCTCATTTTCACTTTCCAGTTTGGAGAATTTCTCTTGCCCCATCACCAAGTTTGTTTTCCTTTCCTGGGTCCAGTCTGCTGATAACTTCATCAAAAGAACTCTTCCTCTCTGATACCGTATTTTTCTTTCTAGCACAGTTCTGGAATTTCCAGTCAGCTCTTGGTTTTTCATGGTTTCCCTTTCCCTTCCTAAACTCCCCATCTGTTTGTGCATGTTGTCCACCTTTTCCACTAGATCTTTTCATTGTTTTGGTTTTTTATATATATATAATTCTTTTAAAGTCCTTGTTTTCTAGTAGAGGATCATTTATTGAGTACTGTAGGTCAAGCACTGCGCTAATGACTTTCATCTCTTGAACGCATTGATTCAGATGAAAAACTTGAGGTTTGATAACAGGAGGTGACTTGCCCCCGGGGCCCCTGGCCAGGAAGCAAGGGCCCTGGGTTTCCAGCCTCACATTAGCTGCAGAGCCTTTGTTCTGTCCCACTCCCTTAGTCTGCCTTCAGCCATGAGCTCCCGGAGGCCTGGACTCAGCTTACCAATGTATCCACAAAGAAGGATCCAGGTGGCCTGTCCCCATGGCACCTCAGTGTGGCCAGGTCTCTGAAGAGTGGAGCCACTCAGATTCCAGCCCCTCTGTTTGGCCCTGCAGACCCCCACCATCCGGTCCCATCCACCTCCCCCTCCCATTCCCAGGGCTTCACAGCAGGGCACCAAGCTGGCCCCCTCTTCTGCCAGAATCACTCGCCACCTTTTTCTCAGCCGCCTCGGCCCACCCCACACCTCGTTCTCTGTCTCTCTCATTCACTGATTCACTCATTTCACATATATTTAATCAGTAAATTTAATTCAGTATATTTACCTCAGTAAAAGAGATGGGGTAGAAGATTGCAGCTTCTGGAGCCTGACAACCAGGTTTGAATTCTAGTCTTTTACTCAGCAGCTGTGTTATTTAAATAAACAATTCATCTCTCCATGCCTCAGTTTCCCTATCTGTAAAGTGGGGACAATGAGAGGACCGGTCTTGAAAAGCCGCTGTGAGGATTCAGCAAGTCGGGCTATGTACGAGTGGAGACCAGGGCCTGGCACTCAGCCAGCTCACAGTGTCACAGATTAAATGCTGTGACATGGGGACTCCGAGGTGGCTCAGATACGGCCCTGCCCTCTGGGATCTTCCAATCCCTGGAGCATGAGAAATGTAGACCCCAGCCGTGGGATCCGGGCTAGCGGTGCCTCCACCATAGGCTCATGCCTGCCTGTCTAGCCGCTTGGCCACTCCGAGGGACAGAGGCACTGGGCTGTAAAAAGTCCATCTGGCCAGGCCGGGGAAGGAACCGCCTCCTGCCATTCCTTCCCCGGCCCCCCGGCCCAGCCAGCACATTTGCTGTCAGAGGCCAGAGAGGACACCAAGCCCTGCAAAGGCAGGGCTAAGACTGAAGCTGTGCGGGCAGAGAGATACACAGAGGGGGCCCACATTCAGACAAACAAACATCTGCAGACAGATCCCTAACATGACAGCTCACACATGGCTCTTAGCATGCGCCAGGCACCGTCCCAGCATCTCACATATATTAATTTATTGGATCCTCACAACAACCTCATGAAGCACGTCTTATTAATATCCCCATTTTATGGGGCGCCTGGGTGGCTCAGTCGTTAAGCGTCTGCCTTCGGCTCAGGTCATGATCCCAGGGTTCTGGGATCGAGCCCTGCATCGGGCTCCCTTCTCCGTGGGAAGCCTGCTTCTCCTTCTCCCGCTCCCCCTGCTTGTGTTCCCTCTCTCGCGCGCGCTCTCTCTCTGTCAAATAAAGAAATAAAATCTTTAAAAAAAAAAAAATCCCCATTTTTCTGATGGGGGAAGTGAGGCAGAGAAGGCTTAGGTAATTCGTTGGAGGCCATACTAAGTAAGTGGCAGACCCTACACTCCGACCCAGGCATCGTGCTGTGGAGAGAGCGCCTCATCATTGCACACGCCTGCAACTCACACACGCAATGACGCAGTCTCCGCTTTACACACGTGGACCCAGAGAACATGCCCCATGACAGACACGGAGCCCTTCTGGGATGCACAGCCACAAGGGCAAGACAAGGGTGCCCATGCTCACTCACACTCCCCCGGACGGGGGGCTCTGAGTAAACCGCCACTTCACTCCAGACCCCCACCCCGGCTGTGAACAGCATATGTGCGCAGACCCACACTCAGAACAGGTGCGCCATGTGCCCAGGGAGCCTGGAGCCCCCACCCCTGCCCCGTCCACACACACAGTCATGGAAACAACATCACATGCATTCTTGCAGAAACTGGTCTCACTCTCAGCTGACTCCTCGCAGGCTCCTCCCCCTTTCCTTCTGAGCAGCAACCCCAGGAGGGTGGGGCTTCACCCACATGGTTACCCCGGTGCCTGGCCCAGGGCCTGGCACCTAACTTGCTCTCAACCTGTTCCACTGTCCTCCCTGGGACAGTGTCAGGCCCTTTGTAGGTAAGAACGCTGGCTTTCCGGTCCGGCCCAACATACTGCTCTCAGCTGCCCTCCTCCTGGTGAGGCCAGTGACTTCACCTTTCTGAGCCTCCCCTACCCAGAACATGCCCCCTAGCCGCAGTGGCTTCCTCACCAGTGCTCCAGGGCACGGATGCGCCTGCCTCAGGGCCTTTGCACGCCTTTGCCTGCATGGATCCACATGGCTTGCTTCCTCATTCACCTCCTTCTGGTCTTTGCTTACATGTCACCTTCCCGGTGAGGGTCTTTGTGATCTCACTACTTCAGTTGCAACCCCTCCTCCATGTGCCTCCTCTGGCCCCCCCCCCGCCCCCACCCTGTCACTCTTGTACACTTAGCCATACATAGCATTATTCCCCCATAGACCACTTCTATTTATCTGTTGACTGCTTGTCTCCCCCACTCAAGTGTAAGCTCCATGAAGGTGGGACTGTTTCTTCCCTCCGGTGTCTCTGAGCCCAGAACAGTGCCTGGAATGTAGTGAGTCTCTGAGGGATGGAGAAGGAGACGCACTGGGAAAGGGGGGTGGTAGTAGCAATACCCTCCTAGGCGCTGCTGGAAGGTGAGGTGAGAAAAATCACATGGGGATATTACTACATGGCACATGGCATCACAACCTCAGATCTCTTTTTAAAAGCCCACATAGGTGCCACATGACTGACCTTGTTCTCCACTGTCGGTCTCAGGCAATACCTGGGCGTACTGAGTAACCACAAAAGTTCCGCTGCCCATAACCGCTTCCGCCCACTCTCCTTGGTTCACCGTTGTCGGCCTGGGGCACATCCTTCCAGGCCTTTCCTGGTCCTTTTTCCTCCCTTGCAAAATGGTTTAGTGAGCACCTACTATGTGCCTGGTATCATTCTAGGGCCTATAAAAGCGAGATTCCTGCCTTCCTGAGTTGACATTCCAATAAAGGAGACAGCAGGTAAGTATAACGTATCGCTTCGGGTGGTGATAGATGCTATGAAGAGACATAAATTCCGGTAAAGGGGGGCAGGAATGACAGGAGGGGGCTGGGGGCCATGAGACCAGGTGGTTGGGGAGCACTCCAAGGAGGTGACATCTGACCTGAGCGTTGGCGGCTGAGGAGGAGGCAGCCCTGTGGAAATCTGGGGCAGAGCTTTCCCGGCAGAAAGGCCAGTGGGTGCCAAGGCCCCAAGGCTGGCGTGAAATTAGTGGGTTGGAAAAAGAGCAAGGAGGCCAATGGGGCTGGAGCGGAGTGAGCGGGGGAGGGAAGCAGTGCGGTCAGAGAGGTTGGGGTGCAGAGCACAGGGGAGGGGGCGCTGTGGGGGCTGCAGTGAGCCGGAAGGGTGATGAGAGCCGCAGGAAGATGTTGAGCAGAAGAGAGGCTTGGTCTACGGTGGATTTTTCCTGTGTGTATGTGTGTGTGCGCACGTGATTTTCTCTTGTGATAAAATACACATACACAACATAAGAGATATCATTTTAACCATTTGTAGGTATAGGGTCAGGGGCATTAAATATCCTTGTGCTGCCACCATCCAGAGCTCTCTTCATCTTGAAAATCTGTTACTGTTTAATGGGGACAGAGTTTCAAATTTTCACCCCCTCTCCCAGCCCCCGGCATCCACCTTTCTACTCTCTGTCTCCATGGATTTGACTACTCGAGGGACTTCGTATAAATGGAATCACACAGTATTTGTCTTTTTGCGACTGGCTCGTGTCACTTAGCATCGTGTCCTTGAGTTTCCTCCATGTTGTAGCAGGTGTCAGAATGTCCTTCCTTTTAAAGGCTGAATAATACTCCATTGTATGTATGTGTCTACCGCATTTTCGTTATCCATTCATCATGCATCAATGGTCACTTGGATTGCTTCCAGCTCTTAGCTGTTGTGAAAATGCTGCTACGGACATGGTGTACAAAAATCTGTTGGAGTCCCTGCTTTTGGTTCTTCTGGATTTATACCCAGAAGTGGCCTTGCTGGATCCTACGGCCATTCTCCAATCTGGCATTTGACAAAGGGCGTCCCAGGGCAGTGGGGAGAGGGGCCCCAGGGAAGGGCAGAAGCAGGGAGACCAGCAAAGCCGCTGCTCACTCACACTGTCCTCAGAACCCTCTGCGGTGGCACACGGAGGTCTCCCTGTCCCCTTCATGATTCCGGCCACTCTGACTTCCGTGCTTTAATCTACCTCCTCCTGGCCCTGGGCATCAGGGTGGGGGAAAGAGTTCTGATCTGCTTTGAACGAAGAAGAATGAGGCTCGGGCAGGGCTAGGGGTGCTCCTAAGCCGCCTGCCTGAACCCAGACCCGCCTTGGGGGTGACTGGGGTGTGGGGCCGTACCGTGTCGCTGCGAATCCCCCTCGGGTTCCCCACTCCTGCCAGGCAGGGCTGGGCAGCAGGAGAGCTCATAGCCAGAGAGGTTCTGCTCGTCTGTGTCAAGACACTAACGAGCCTGAAATCCATCCCAGGGCACCCCAGGGCCTGGAGAGCAGTGGGAGGCCGCGCCCTGATGAACTGCCTGCTGCCCGGGAAATCCATTCTGTCAGCGGAAGCTGAGGGGGCTCAGCTCCGGGGACTACCCGCTACCCTGTATCAAGGCTGGAGTGTCTCCAAGCAGGTTTGGGAGCCCTGAAACCAGTCACCAATGGCCGTGCACCCCTTTCTGTGACTTCTGAGACTCTGCCAGACCAGTCCGAGGGCACACTACCCGCCCCCCGCCCCCGGAAAGCCACAGGCCCCCTTAAGATATTTGCTCAGGAAAATGAATGAGGGAAAGTTTAGGGGATAAAAGGAGGAAATTCTGCTTCCTTGAGCCGGGTCTCCCTGGGCAAATGGGGATGGGACAAGGCCTGACCTGGAGCTCTTGCCCTCCCCCACTGGCTCCCCTCCCTCCTGTAAGCATCCAGGTCCCTCTCTCCCTCCCTCCCTTCCTCCTCCTCTCTCCTTCCCTCTCTTCCCTTCACCCCACCTTACTTCACCACAGTCACATGGACCTCCTTGCTCTCCTCAAACACACCCAGCTATGATCCTGCCTCAGGGCCTTTGCACTTGCCGTTCCCACTGCCTGGAACTCTCTGACCCCTGATTTCACTCCTGCACCTCCTTAAGATCTTTGCTCAGATGTCACCTTTCCTGTGAAGACTTTCTGCCCCCGCCCCCACTCCTCCCTTCCCTGCTTTGTTTCTCTCCACAGCACTCAGTACCACTCATCACCTGCTGATCATTCTGTTATAATTTATTTACTCATTTACCTTTCTCTTCCCTCGAGATCATACACCCCACGAGGGCAGGGATTTCTGTTTGGTTTGCTGCCGTGTCTCCAGTGCCTGGAACAGTACCTGGTGCGCTGTAGGAGCTCAGCAAAAATGCACTGAATGCGTGAGTCCATGGACCATCTCTCTCCGCCACCATTGGCCAGTGCCCTCGTCCAGCCCACAGTCGTCTGTGTCCTGGTTGCTGCTGCAGCCTCTACTCTCGTCTTCCCATGTCCAGTGCGGCCCCGTTAAGGCAGTTCCCTCCCAGCAGCCAAAGTGAACTTATTAAAATGCAACTCTGACAAGGTCATCTCCTGACAGAAACACTTTAGTGGGTCCCATCTCATGTGGAATGAAACCCACAGGTGAAAGGTCCTACCTGATCTGGTCCCTGGTTACTCTTGGACTCATCGTGCACCCCTCACCCTCCGCTGCAGCCACACTGCCCTCCTTGGTGCTCCAGGAGCACTCTGCTCTGACCTCAGGGCCTTTGCAACCACTGTTCCCGCTGACTGGAATGCTCTTCTCTACACCCTTCCGTGTCCAGCTCCATCATCCAACTTGGGCTCATATTGCCTCCTCTAGTAGAAGCCTTCCCTGACTACCCTAATCTCTCTCTCTCTCCCACGTCACTTATTTTGTTTTATTGTCTCCATGGCAAGTCTCACAATTCAAAATTGTTTTGTTTGTGTTGGCTTATCTCCCCAACTAGATTGCAAGCTTTTTGAGAGCAGGCCCTTCTTAGCTCACTTCTTGCAGCTCAGCAGATACCGGACACATAACAGGTGCACGGTACATATTGGTTGAGTAGATGAACGAAGGCATCTAAGAACTTGTAGACATTTTTCTCATTACTCCTCCCCTTGTCCTCATGAGCTGGGGATCATGGTGCCCATTTGACAGGTGACAAGACTGAGTCTCAGAGACGTCAGGCCATGTACCTAGGTCACACAGCTGGTGAGGGGAGCATGTCTGTATGTCCTTTTGTATATCTATATGTGAGTCTACATGTGTCTTTGGGTGCTCAGGTGTCCTCTGGGTGTGTCTCTGGACACCTGAGCATCCCTCTGGATTTCTGCATCCTTCCCGGCGGCTGCTGTGTGCATATCTCTGTTCCTGTATGTGTGTGTGAGTGAGTCCGTGTGTATCTATGTATAATACTAGAAGGACTTCCCTTGTGTCTGTGCGTGTCTCTGAGCATGTGTGTCTACCCATCTAGCTCTGTTGGCTGTCCATGCTCCCACTCAGTGGCCCGTCTCATTTCCCAGTCAATCCCAGTCCTCCCCAGGACTCCAGGGGCCCCATGAGCTCCCAGCTATGAGGTCCCTGAGCTCCTAGGCACCTGGGAGCTGGAGCAGAGCAGAGGGACAGGCAGGCGCCATGCATCCCTGGGACCCCAGAGGCCCCAACCTTTGGATCCCCACCACCCCCCAGGATCAGCTCCCGACTTAAAATTGCCAATCCCAGATGGAGCTGCCGGGAGTCCGCACCAGGCTGGTTCCCATGGTAACGTGGAAGCCGCCAGGCCGTGCTCATAAAACAGGTCATAAAGCAGAGGGATGGAAGGAGGAGTGGGGGCTGCAGGGCTGAGAAGTAGGCCCCTTCCTTTGGCGACCTCACCATCCACCGGCCCGGTTCCCTCTCTCTGCCCCCACCTGTGCACCTGGGGAGAACTCCCGTTGTCTCCTGAGCCTCACCTTTCTTCTCCATGAATGGGAATACATCTGCCCTATGGTACTGCCTCTGGGTACCACATTGCCTGGATCCAAGAAGGCCCTGGTGAAAGGCCCAGCAGGACTAGAGCCTGGGATCGAGCTCTCTGAGCCTCAGTTTCCCCATCACTATAACAGAGAGCTGAGGCGAAACATCGCAGTGAGGGAAAGAAGTGGAGAGCGCTGGATTTACACCCAGTTCTACCTGCAAGCTGTGTGACCTTGGGCAAGGCGCATAAGTCTCTGAGCCAAACTCGTTCACCTCTCAAATGGAGACAAAAAAGTCCTAGGGTTTTTGTGAGAATTAAAGCAAAGTTAGTAAAATATTTAGCATGGTGCCTGGTCCAAAGACTGGCGGTGCCTATTAGTAATAACAGCTAATAGTCAAATAAATAATGGTATTCTGTGTCAAGTGCTTGTCTAAATGCTTTGCACATAACAATTCACTTCATTCTCACACGTTATGATTATTCCCATTTTCCAGATGAGGCCCCAAGGCACAAGAGGCTGAGCTGCTCGCTGCAAGTTGCACAGCTCCCGGAGGTGGAGCTCCAGTTTAGATCTGGACTTCGGGCTCTCTCAGCCCCAACTTCATACTGCTCTTGCCCCAGGCAGGGCTCCTCCCAGCCCTCCCCATGACACCAGTGCAGAAGTGGGGGGGGGGGGCGCTGCAAGGGACCTCCTTGGTGTGCGCCACACAGAGAGGGATCTGAGAGTGTGGGTCTGGTCCACCGGAAGGGGGCAGTGGCAAGCTGCAAGGACCACAGGGACCGTTTCCTTCTACACCCCACACTCCCATTCCTCAGATGGGGAACTGGCAGCCCAGAGAGGGCTAGCGACTTGTGCAAAGTCACACAGCGAGGTAGCAGCTGCTAGGGTTCAAAGCTAGGTCCCCTTTCCCTGAAGCCAAGTATCCTATTAATAACCCCCCTGCTGCCCAAATATCTCGGGCCACTGGCAAAATTGAGAAGAAAACAAAACCACAGCAATAACTGTGGTAGTAGTTCTCATGTACTGTGTGCCTGGTAGGTCCCTTCACATTGTATTCATTACGAAGTCCTTGCAGCAGGCCCGGAAGCTGTAAGGCACACATTATTATCACCGTCCCCATTTTAGAGATGAGAAAACTGAGGATCAGAGAGGCGGTGGGATCAGCCCCGGGTCTCAGGGCTAGACAGCTGGAGAGCAGAAACGGGGACCCAGACCTGCTGATCCCAGAGCAGTGCACCAGAGCCCAGGCCCCCAGTCCGGGGATCTTTCTGCAGTGTCACTCTGGGGGTGGGGTGCCCATCGGGTGGCCTTGAACTGGCTAGCCAGGGCCCTGGTGGCGGAGTCACTGACAGAGCAGGAGGGGCAACTGGCATTTACTTATTTGGTTTTTTAAAAATTCATTTATTTATTCATTCATCTGCTCGACAAACATTTGCTCAGGGTCTGCTCTCTGCAGGCAATATTTCAGGCATTGTAGAGACGGCAGAGAACAAAACCCGCGGTCCCGGCCTCCCGGACCTCGTGTCTGAGCGGGAAGAGGCAATCAACAGAGAAACAATAAAGATGTATGTCAGGTGGTGGTAAGTGCTATGGAGGAAAGAAAAAAAAAAAAAGGCAGGGGGAGGAGGGGACGGCACACAGTGGCGCCGGAGGGGCCCTCTCGCAGGGGGTGGCCTTTGAAGGGGATCCGGAGGTGAGGGTGCGAGGCGTGAGGGGACACCCAGAGCAGGGTGTATGGCCTGGCAAAGGGCTGGAGCCCAGGCCCCAGGGGTGGGAGCGTGGCTGGTACGTTGGAGTAGCTGCAGAAGAGGGAGCAAGGGGAGGGTGTTGGCAGGGGGGCAGCGGGGATCAGCGGGAGTCAGGCCTGGTGGAGAGCACAGTCAGATGGGAATCGTCGGAGGCTCTGAGTGGAGGAGTGGAATCATCTGATTTCGTTTTTAAGAGGATCCTCTGGCTGCAGGGGTGAGGAGGTATGGCAGGGGCGAGGGCAGAGGTGGGCTGGAAAGTTATTACAGTGAGTGCAGGACGCAGGAGGCTGGCGCCGCGGGAGTGGAGGAGGTGGTGAGCGAGGGACAGCCTTAGACACATGTTTTTTAATTGGAGCATCACTGACATACCATATTATATTCGCTTCAGGTGTCCAGCATCGTGATTCGACATTTATGTACATCACGCAATGCTCGCCATCAGTCTAGTTTCCATCTGTCACTGTACAGCATTATTACAATATTATTGACTATATTCCCTATGTTGTACTTTACATCCCCGTGATGTATTTATCTTGTAACTGGAAGTTTGTCCCTCCTAATGGAAACTAAAGTTGCAGCCACAGGCTCAGGGGAGGACAACCCTGATCCGGGAGGACCCTGGGCTTTTTGGCTTGAGGAAGAATGGAGTTGCTGTTCAGGGAGGTGGGGAAGCCTGCAGGCAAAGCAAGCTTGTGCCCGGGGTTTGGCACATCTCCGTCGGTTTAAGCCTCACTTTTTTCCAGCAGTTGTCACCCTTGAGCGAGCATCAGTCACCTGAGAGACTCATTAAAACCCAGAGAGCTGGGCCCCACGGCCAGGGTTTCTATTTAGCGGATGTGGGGCGCGGCCTGAGAATGTGCATTGCTCATCAGTTCCCTGGGGTGCTGGGGCTGCTGACCCCAGGACCTCATCTTGAGAACCACATGATGACCGCATGATGGTTACAGCCAAGAAAACGGAGGCTCAGAGGGGTGAAGTGACCTGCCGACGCCCCATGGCTAGAAGGTGACCGCTCATAAAACCAGCAATTGAGCCAAGCCCTCTTGGGCCCTTGACTAGCTTCTGGCCCCTGATGGGGAGACAAGGGAGCTCCTGGGAGTCTATGCCCAAGACCCCCTTGGCCCCCAGCCTCCCCACATACACCCATTCAAGGCTGCGTCCTAAGGAAAGGTCCCAGAGATCCTCTGGTCTCACCCTTGTTGACGCCATAGGGGCCACGATAAAGCCGGGGAGCAAGGCTGGGGTGCCATGTCCGTTTTCTCCAGCTTCTCCACCCCCTTGGCCTGAGCCTGCCTGGCTTAGCCGAGCCCTGTGCCCACGAGGAAGTCTGGTGAGGTTTGCTGCAAAACACGGCGTCCCCCTCCCCTCATGTCAACACCACTGGCCACATGCACGCAACGCACTTCTCAGGGCTGCTGCCGGCTGGCCATTTCCGGTTCTCCTCGTGTACAGCACGTGGAGGGGATCTATTTCCTGCCCCTGCAGTTAGGCATGGCTGTGGGGCTTGGCTTAGCCAAAGACCTGGGCGCCCAAGTGAGGCGCGCCTCCTCCCGGTGGGCGCCTCGGGAGGGGTGAGCATTGGCTTTCCCCACCCCTGCCGGGGACACTGGTGGGCTCTTTTCGGGAGAGCCTGAGGGTGTCTTCCGACATGAGGAAGTTGCCTCTGAGCCCCTGGGTGTCTGCCCGAGGCCCTGCCAGCTGGAGATGGACATGAACAGGAGTAGGAAACCCACCTTTGTGTTTTTAAGCCAGGTGTGGGCAACTTCCTCGGGCAGGTAATGAGTACTGTAGGCTGGTCACAGGCGCTCGACTCTGCGGCAGACAATGCGTGCGTGAAAGAGCACCTGCCGCTATGTCCTGATGAAAGTGTGGTTGTGGGGTTGGGTGGCCGGCCGGCAGGCCTTACGTTAGTTCACCCCGTTCGAAGCCTTGAGGACTGGGGGTTGTGTGTTTTCGCATCATGACCTGGCCACACCGACTACTACACGTTCCTTAGTGACCTTGCTGGTCTAGGTAATGGAACCTGCCTATGCACGTGGGAATGCATTTGACTTTGGCTGGAGATCTTGTGGTTTTCCTCCTGGATCCTCTTCCCACCCTTCTCCCTGCTTCTCTGTCCCGGGATGCTGGCCTTTGGGGACCATGTCAGTGACTTTGCCTGTTCTCGGGCACGGGCCCACGGGGAGCACTTTCAGGACAGGGGAGGAAGGAGGAGGGTAAGGTCGGGGTATTTTTTTCCCAGCTCCCTCCCTGCAGGGTCATCTCATACTGGCCAACTGAAGGCCACTGCTGCTGTCGGGGGCTCGCTCTGTCTCCTGATGTCAGCGGCTTCCCTTATACATAATCCCTTATAAATAATGCCTTTATTAAACTCAAATCAAAAGACCTAACTGGATGGTTCCAGCCGCTCCTGCTGGGACCCTGACTGGGATCCCTTTGAAGCACACATGTCTGGGCTCCAACTCTGATCGGGTCACAGAGTTGGGTGGATCATTTCATCTCTCTGAGCCCCCTGGGTTTTCTCTTCGGTGCAATGGAGTAAAAATAGCTTCCAGAGAAGGAAAAGGGGGTTTCATAAACTCTGATGTCTGCACAATGTCATGAGGCATCATAATTAGCAATAGGAAAGAAGGGAGGGAGGAGGAAGGAAGGAATCCTCACAACAGCTTGAGGAAGCCTGGGCCATCAGTCCATTTGCCAGTTGGGGACCAAGGCGGAGGCAGGCAGAGTGGGGCTCTGAAAGGGTCTGAGCCCTGGACAAACGGCCAGTGTGGGCATCTCTGTTTCAGTCCCTTCTGGGGATGCTGCTGGAAAGGGGTCCCTGAGAGCAAAGGGCGAGTCCTCAGCCTCAAAAGTGGGCTTTGCCACTCCCTGCTATGTGATCGTGGGCAAGTGACACCACGTCTCTGTGCCTCATCTAAACATGGAGATAAAAAACACCTACCTCGTGTGAGGATTAGAATGTAAGCTGGAGGGGGGCGCCTGGGTGGCTCAGTCGTTAAGCGTCTGCCTTCGGCTCAGGTCATGATCCCAGGGTCCTGGGATCGAGCCCCGCATCGGGCTCCCTGCTTCTCCCTCTCCCACTCCCCCTGCTTGTGTTCCTGCTCTCGCTATCTCTCTCTCTGTCAAATAAAGAAATAAAATCTTAAAAAAAAAAAAAAGAATGTAAGCTGTAGGAAAGCAGGCATCCTGACTCTCTTTTTGACAGCTGTATGCCTCGTGTCTGACCGATAGCAGCTGCTCAATGTTTAGTGGATGCACAAGTGAGTCAGTGAATGCATTTACATGGAGCGCTTAGCACAGCACCTGCCATTATAAGTATCAAAGGACGGCAGCTTCCGATAAACGACCATTACTATTACCTGAGTCTTGTCTGTGCCTGATTCACAAGAGGCAAGCTGCCCGCTCCATCGCTGCCTGGGCCCTAGAGCCTGCCTGCCTGCCCGGATGCAAGTCCTGGTTCAACCAGTTTCCAGCTCTGTGGCCTCTGGTACCTCATTTCAACTTCCTCATGTCGGAGATGAGATCCACGGTGATGCCTGTCTCCGAGCACCGCAGAGGATTGCATGCATCTTCACACCAGCCTGGCAAAGTCAGGACCAGCGAATGCTCTCTGCTCTTTTGCTGGGGGCCAGGCTCTTCAAGCACCAGTGGGCTTGCGGAAATTAGCCCTGGCCTGGGCACAGGGGCAGTGAGCAACCTGCTGGGTGACCTTGGACTGTCCCCGCCCTCCAAGAGCCTCTGCTCTCCCATCTGCTCAGTGGGATGTGGGGTCGAGTGGGGGACCTCTGAGGTCCCTTGCAGCTTGCAACTGCACGCAGACCACTCTTCTGAGCAGGCCTACGCTTGCCATGCCCTCCGCATGGCCCAGAAGATGGGGCATCTGGATGTGAACAGCCCCTGGGCAGGGTGGGGACCAGAGCGCTCCTCACCTACCTGGGCCCGTGCGTGAGTAATGATTTCACAAACAGGTCTACTAAGGCTATCTTTGTCCCTATTATTATTATCATTTCAAAGGTCCCAGGTGGGAGGAAGTCTAGTCTCATGGGAGTGAGGGTCTCTGCCCTTTCCAGGCCCCCCTCCTGTGCGCCCCTTTCCCCCACTCCTACCCCACGCTAGAGCCCAGCTGCTGGGTACCCCAGCCCTTGGCTCCCAAAACTGGGAGATGCATTCTTCATGAGTGCTACTGAGGCTTCCTTTTTTAACCACCAGGAGCTGACTAATGCCCAAGAGTGGCAGTCCCTCCTGCTCCGGGTGGCAGTGCAGGTGGGCAGGAGTATACATGTGTGAGGTGAGGCCAGCATGTTTGGGACCCCTGTGAGTCCCCAGAGCCTGAACCCAGCCCTCGGACATGTACGTCCTGGTCCCATCCCTCTGTCAGGTCTCCTGTCTTCTCAGCTGCATCCCCCATGGACTGTCCACCCCCTTCTGAAGCTCTCCTGCCTCTCTCTGAACCTCAGCCTTTGCTGAGTCTCCACATCCTTTCCTGGATGTCATCCTGTCCCCTCTCTGAGCCCATCCGTCTCCCTCTCTGGGTGTCTGCCCCCACTCTGCCTCCCTCCCACTTCCCGTAGCAGACCCTTGGTCCATGCTGGCCAGGCTTGGCTGTAGGGGACTCAGCCCTGCTCTGGGAGTCGGAAATCCCGGCTCAAGACTCAGCTCAGCAGCTCATAACTCTTAGCAACTCATAACTCATAACTCTTGTGCAGCTTTTGTCCCCATTCAGGTCTCCATTTCTCTCTCTTTGTAATAAGAGGGTTGGGCCAGATGAGTGAGAACGTCCCTTCCCACACTGGGCAGGGGCATTTCCCTAGAAACCTCAGACCCTTCTGATTGGGTGGGACCCAGGCACTCCAGTGACCTTTCTTCAATGGAGTTGGTCCCCTCCCGAGTTCCCCTCCCCTGAACAGCAAGGGCCCTCCCAGCAGCTGTCTCCTTGGTGTATTTTTGGAATTGTCCTGTTGCAAGAGTGGTTCTAACTTCCCTTTCCTGAAATCAGCAGTGTCTGGTCCAAATGGGCCCTCATTTGGTTTGGTTCCCATATTTTGCATCTTGCACAATCTAAAAACTTATCCGAGGAGTGTGTGTCTCTAGACATTGGCCAAGCACCCTCCCCATAAGTTCCCCTGGCCAGTTAACTTAGCTCAGTGAGGGCACAGAAGGCTGCAGGAACTGGTTGTGACGGGCTGGTGGAGGATTTGGGGACTCTCGGGTGCCAGGGCCAAGTCTGGTTTCTGTGGCAGCTACGAGCACCCACCACTCAGCCCTCCTGCTGTTTGGGGCATGTTTGACCCACAGCCCCAGCTGCTGCCCCTCGGGCTACACCACTTTGCTCAAGCTGGGTCCCCCGCTTCCTGGGGGCTGCTCTCAGCCCTCGACTGTGCATGATGGGGACACCAAGGCCAGCCCATCCTGGAAAGCCGCAGTACTCCCCCAACAACGACTTCGGCTCAAGGACTCCCCATCAGCATGGCTGAAGCCTTCTTGGAATTGGGCTGCTGTCTGGGACTCTTCCTCCCCCATCTACCTTCTCCCCCACTCTCCATCCCCAACGGTCAGACCTGCGTCATTACAATGTGAAACCTCTCCCTGTCTTCAATCTCCCTCTCTCCCTCTCCCTCTCTCCCAGAATCTCTTGCGTGTCGAATCCAATCTTGAAGCCTGCTTTTCGGTGCACCACACTAACACAGTCATCAACCTCGAGGCTGTGAGGTGATGTCACTCAGCAAACGATCACAGCAACTACTGATATTTCAGGGGCACCTATTGTGGACCAGCCGGTATCTTCTCCAACCCTTCCTGCGACCCCGCGAGGGAGCCACTCAGACCAGAGGACACTGAAGATCCGAGAAGGAAGTAACTTACTCAAAGCCACAGTCAGAAAATGACTCGTCTCCAAAAGTTACTGTTACTCTGTCTCACTCTCTGTAGGACATCCTCGGGACTACGGGCACCGAGTCACTCTTCGTTAATGGTGGCGTGCCCCTCCTCGTCCCTGGCACCTAGGATGCTGTCAGTAAATATATGCCGAACGCACACATAAATAAATGAGCAGCAAAAGAGCTGTGAACAATGGCCAAGTGGCTTATCCACACTGCAAAAAGGCCATACTTCGGCTGTAAAAAGAAGCTTTTGTTTGAAAGTCCTCAGCCCCGGTGAAGCATGAGGGTGTGAATTTGAGTTTCTCTATGTATTAAAAGATACTTACCTTCTCTTTCTTTCTCTTTCACTTCTGTTCCCTCCATATAGGAAGCCGAGTAGAGCGATGCCAGGAATCCGCCAAATCTAGTACGACTCTGGGCTCTGCCACCCGCAACTTTCTGGGCCTCAGTTTCTCCATCAATAAAGTGGGGGTCGTAATGTCTCCTTCATCAGGTGCTGGGCGGTGAGAGGATGGAGTGGGCACACCGTGGGCCCTGTTCTCCTCCTACCAGCCCCTGTTAGCCCACCGAGGTTGGGCAGAGCCAAGCTTGGGCTCAGGGGGGACGTATTGTGGCTCCCGTGGCTGGAACATCAGTCCGCAGAGGGGCTCAGGAAGCCCAGGGTTGGCAGCCTGCTCCCTTCCCCCAGCTGTGCGGTGGCATCCTGCCAGCCTCCCTGAGCCTGCGGGCAAGGCTCTGGCCCCTGGCTCGCCCAGTTTCTGCCGACAGCAGAAGGACCCAACGTGAGTGACTGCATCAACACCAGTTTTCTGCAGCTGCCCTCGGGCCAGTGGGCCTGACCAGATTAGTAACTGGACCACAGTCCCCGCCTTTGAGAGTGTCAGGGGCTCAGGGACTCAGCGCTGGCTGTCCCCGCCCTCTGCCGCCAGAGACCTTGGTGTCCGCTCTTCCAGCCTCCTTGGCCCTCACTTCGTAAACGGGGAAACTGAGGCCCCAAGAGGGGAAGGGGTTCTCTGGGGTCAAATACTCGGTGTCAGAAGAGGAGTTAGAATCTACATTTGCTAGCTTCCACCTCAAGGGCTCATTCATTCGTTCATATTCTGTGTCCTGGCTCTAAAAAATATATCTCAATTCTGTCCACTCTCCCCCCACCGCTGTCGTCCCCATGGGGCCAGCCCCTCAGCGCTCTCACCTGGGTGGCTGGAGGAGCCCCCGTCATTTTTCACAGAGCAACCAGAGGAGTTTTTTAAAAAAATAAAAATTAGATCATGTTACCCCCTTGCACGCTCCTAGTTTCCTATCTCTCTCACAAAGTCTAAGGCATTCCTAAGGATGCACCACGCCCTACGGATCTGGCCCCTGCCCCTCTCGTCCTTCCTCTACCCACCCTCCCCATCGTTGAACTTGGTTCCAATCGTGTTGGCTTCCTCAGTATATCTGGCAGATTCCAAGTTGGTCCCATCTCAGAGCCTTCCTATGTGCTGTTCCCTCTGACCCGAACACTTGTCCCCCAGCATCCCCATGACGGGTTCCTTCCATCCTCCCCACCTCAGGGCAAACATGCCCCCTCAGGCAGCCCCCACCCAGCCCCAGCTGCTCTCTGCTCTGCTAGCCTGCCTTATTTCCTCCCCATCCACGGCTTCATCCTGGTGACTCTGTCAGTTTCTCTGCTTATTTGTTTATCGATGGAGCCCCCGCAAGAATGGAGCTTCCCAAAGGCAGAGTTTTGTTTTTGTTTTTGTTTTTAAGATTTTATTTATTTATTTGACAGAGAGAGAGACAGCGAGAGAGGGAACACAAGCAGGGGGAGTGGGAGAGGGAGAAGCAGGCTTCCCACGGAGCAGGGAGCCCCATGCGGGGTTCAATCCCAGGACCCTGGGATCATGACCTGAGCTGAAGGCAGACGCTTAATGACTGAGCCACCCAGGCACCCCCCAAAGGCAGGGGTCTTATTCTCCATTGTGGCCCCGGTGCCTAAAAGAAGCTCTGGCACAGAGTAGGTGCTCAACAGATATTTCTTGGATGGATGGATGGATGGATGGATGGATGGATGGATGGATGGATGAAAAGACCAAGTAATAGGTGTTGGTGGATGTGGATGGAGAAGGACTAATCTTGGGGGAAAATTACCAAAGAAAAAAGTCTACTTATATTTCCTCACTTAATCCCACTTCGTCTGTGAGTAGTACCCTTCTTCTCTTTCCTAGGTCTCCTTCTGGGCTCCTAGTGGCCCCTTTCTGATGTTTGCTCTCTCTTGCTATTGACCCAGCCCTATTTTCGGGAAAACTAATTCACACCCAGGTGCGATAGCAGAGCACTCCCATTCAAAGGACGGTTTCCTTTTCTGCTGCCTTCCAAGATTGGAGCCAAAGAAATGAATAGCTAACGGTGGCATCTCTGCAACCAGTGAGGGTGTGGGACGGTCCTGACTCGGCGAGATCAGATCCAGCATGCAGCTATCCCTCTGTCTCAGGTGAGGGTTGGGTTGCCCACCCCCAAGCCAGGCGAGACTACACGGCCTTCTGGATTTTTCTGGTCTCTGTCACCTCACTCCCCTCCCTCGCCCACCACTTTCCCAAGATAAATCAACCAGGTCAGTCAACACGTTTTGATGAAAAAGAAACAAGTTAGTCTTTTGACTCGACAAAGTGGGCCTTTCTTGAGGCAGAGGGGCTGGGGCAGTCGGGAGCATGTGGAATAAGCGCCACTGGGCCAAGACAAGGCCCCTTTTGTGTCCAGGGACAAAGATAGAGTGTCCCGGCAAGATGGGGCCAGGGCCTTTCCAACACCAGCTCCGGCAGCCGGGATTGGCTGGCGGTCAGACAAGTCCACCCCATGACTGGGCAGCCCAGGCTCCTAGCCACCGCCCCATCCCCCTTTGGCAAACAATTGGGTGGGAATTCAAATAAATCATGAAACCAGACTCTCTGCCCTGTCTTGGCCACCTGGTACGCATGGAATCGGGAAGTCTCCTAGCTCACAGACCTGGTACTTGAGGGGTTGAGAGGCCCTGAAGCTTCCACGACCTTTGGAGATGAACAGCCTTCTTGGGTTTGATTCCAGGTCAGATGCCCTTGGACGAGTCACCCCACCTCTCTGGTACCCATCTGCAAAATGGCACAAGAATAATTCACCGCCGGCCGTTGTGTGGACTCAGTGAGATGGCATCTCTAAAGAATAAGGAACATGCCTGGCACAGGGAGGGCACTCAGTCATTGCGATGCACAGGACTTCAGTTCATATATCACTCTATGTCCACCACCTCATTACGTGCTCAGAATGCCACCCTCCAACCCTCTCTAAGGAGGCAGGATAATCAAATCTATTGGCTGAAGAAGAAACTGAGGCTTGAAGGAAATTTAGAGAATCTGAATCCCTGGGGAGCTGAAGTATTCTGGAAGGGCACAGGCTGACAGATTGAGAGATGGTGAAAGAGGTGCCAAGGCCGAAATATTGCCAGAGCCAGAGACTAGTGCTGGCTCACACCTCCAGGCCTTTGCACGTGCTGTGTCCTCTGTAGGAAATGCCATGTCCTTTTCTGCGGGGAAACGGGGGCAGGTTCATGCTGCCTTGCCTTTTCAGACTCATCTTAGCCCAGGGAAGGAGGAAAGTCACTCTTCTTGCAAAATCTTTTGTACTATTTAAAACGTTTGCTGTGTGGAAAAAATTTTTAATAGAAATAGTGTATGGAATGTGTTTATTTAGCAGATATTTACTGAGCACCTACTATTCATCAGACATGGTGGAACTGCTGTGTCAGACAACTTGGTCAGGGGGCGCCTGGGTGGCTTCGTCCATTAGGCAGCTGACTCTTGATTTCGGCTCAGGTCATGATCAGGGTCGTAGGATGGAGCCCGGCATGGGGCTCTGGGCTCAGCGGGAAGTCTGCTTCAGGAGTCTCTCCCTCTCCCTCTGCCCCTGCCCGCTCACATGCTTTCTCTCTCTCTTTCTAAAGTAAACAATAAATTTAAAAATCTTAAAAAAAAAAAAAAAAGACAACTTGGTCAGAGAGGGCTGATGGAGAGGTGACGCTGGGGCAAGAGGGACCCAAAGAAAGTGAGGGACTGAATCATGGGAAGCCTGAGGGAAGGGGGTGGCCAGGTTAAGATTTTCTATAAACAGATGAATCCTTGGCCAAGAGAAAGTTCTGAGGCTATTGCTCTTACTGACCAGTAAGCTCCAGCAGCCTGGATCCCCAGGCCTGACAGAGAGAATGCTGTGTTGAGGTCCCAATGCTCTTCCTCTTCCTGCTTGTGTCTCCTTGGCAGATCTTCTTCCCCATGGCCCTAGTCACTCTAGTAGAAGGCGGCAAGAAGAGCTTGATCCAAATACTGGGATTGTTCTCACCTGTCCCAATGTACTCACAATGAGATCAGAACTAGCCTCTTCCTCCTTCTCCCTTACTACCCCAGCCCAGCACAGCCCACTGAAGCATGGGGCTTGGGGGAAGTGGGGGGAAAGGTAGCCACCAGAGGACAAGGAGCCCCACCCCATGTCTCAAGAAGATGTATCCTGGGCGCCTGGGTGGCTCAGCTGGTTAAGCGACTGCCTTTGGCTCAGGTCATGATCCTGGAGTCCCAGGATCGAGTCCCGCATCGGGCTCCCTGCTCGGCAGGGAGTCTGCTTCTCCCTCTCCCACTCCCCGTTTGTGTTCCCTCTCTCGCTGTGTCTTTCTCTGTCAAATAAATAAATAAAATCTTTAAAAAAAAAAAAAAAAGAAGATGTATCCTCCATGAGGTTGGGAAACTGAGTCCATCTGACCTGGTTCCTGGGGGCCCCCAAGGCAGGGGGGTGCCCTGGCCTTGCGGATCAGACAAGCTGGGCATGGCCAGGTGTGGGGGGCCGTGAGCACTGGTCAACATGCCTGGGGGCTCTCAGTGTCACCTTATCCAGTGGAATTTGGAGGCTTAGAATCTCAGAGTCCTCGATATTAGAGTAATAACTTAGAAAGTTATTTTAGAGTGTTGCATTAGAATTGTGTACACATAATATAGAAATGTCATACCATCTTAGCAGCTTAGATTAGAATGTTTTGTTACAATGTTTTATAATAATATTGTAGCAGGACCTTACGTAATGTTATGTGTTAGAGTAGTGTGTTGCTTTGGAGTGTTAGATTAGAATGTGGGTTAGAACTGTCCTAAAATGCTGAATTAGAATATTAAGCTGTGTCAGAATGTTATATTTGAATGTTCTAAGAGTGTATTAGAGTGTTACAATAAAATATTGCGTCGGAATGTTTTGTTAGCATGTTTTCTTAGGATAGCATGTTGAATCTTAAAATCAAAAGCCAGCTCCTTGGAATTGTTGGGTGCTTTGATGGAGTGCAGAGTGACTCCTGGCCTGGGAATCTCAGGAGGCTGGATTGGGGTGCAGCTCACACTGACTCTTTCCCCAACTCTTCCTCTCCTGGGGCCTCAGTTTCCCCATTTTTCAGACAAGGGCTGTCGGACGGTGTGTTCTTTCAAGCCTCCCTCACACTGAATGTTTATGGGGCTCTGAGTGCTGGAATCTCACCCTTTCCCTCCTCCCGGGCAGGAAGTAAGAATTCTGGTTAACAATGAGGTTGATCTTATCAGGAATGAATGACTTTCTGGGAGTAAACAGCTTCCTCACTGACAGGAAAAGTAAGAGAATCAAGTGACCAGGGTGAGAGAAACTCCAGGCAGCCAGTTCTTAGGGCCGCCAGCCAACTGCTCGCTGCCTTCCTAAAGGCACAGGGGTCCCATCCCTCCCCGAATCAGGGATGAACCAGGGACCCCATCCGCCGCCACCGGAAAGAAACACTCCCCACTGCCCCACAGCCCAAGCCCTCTCCAGACCCCATGGCTGGCCACAGTCCCCGCCACTGACTAGAGGAAAGAGCTGTTGAGTTCTGAGCCCACCCTCCTCAGCCCTTGGCCATACCCCCACCATCTTGCAGTTCTGCCCCTTCCCCATGTGGGTCAGGCCCCTTTAGAAGTAGGCCTTGGACACGTGGTTTGAGCAAAAATATCCTGCGGTTGGCCTCCTCAACCCCAACCCTCACTGCCCCTTACTCCTGAGAAGAGAAATCACATGAGGCCAGGGTGGCCTGGGAATATCCACACACTCACGCAGACTCAGTTACATAGATTTCCAGGGTTTTCATTCACCCCCTCCCATAGATCCCAGTGGCCCGTGATCTAAGACATTAAGGGGGTTAAGAACATGTCCAACAGACCAACTAATGGCCATTAGTACTCTTGTGTAAGCCCCTTCCTCTTCTGAACCTGTGTCCTCCACTGCAGAATGGGACTGAGGGCTTTGAGCTTATTGGGCATGGTGGGTATGAACTTGAGATCACATCTGCAAAGCATTTAGCTTGGTACCTACCAAGGGGCAAGTGCACTGAGTTTGTTGAGATGGAGGTTGTCCAAACATGGGCACACCCCACACCCTCACCCCACCCGTGCCTCTAGTCTGGCGTCCAGGCCCCTGCCTCTCTGCATGTTCCAGTCTGGAGAGTCACATCCATACCCATGGTTGTCCTGAGATGAAAGGGGAGATCCACAGGAGGAAGGGAGCCAGGAGTCCCTGTGCCGAGAAGAAGGCTTCCCTAGGAAGTGAGCCTGATAGGTTTTGCTGAGACAAGTCTCTTGGTACCTACAAGGGCATCTGATAAGGCACACGGACCTTGAAACCTGGAGTCAAGAGGCTGGGAAAGGTTCTAGACCCACATTGCTTCACTGGCTGACCTCTTCCTATCTCATGGCTTTGTATATCTTATCTGTAAAGTGAGTCTTCTTTCTTGGGCCATTGTGGGGGTCAAATTAAGTGCTATAACTCTCACACCCAGAAAAGGTCCTCTGTGGCCTTGTGTGGTGTGGGGATGGAGAGTGCAGAATGTGGTGCAGAAATGAGGAAGCAAGGGAGGGGGGAAAGGGAAAGTGTGGGGGGAGTAGATAACTTAGAGGACCTGCCATGTTATGGGCCTTCCCTGGGGCAGTTTCCCGGGCAACTTACAGAACTAGCTTGTCGGCGAGCAGTCAGCAGACTTAAATCTGAATGCCAGCTCAGCCATTAACTTTTGCTGTATGACCCCCGGCTGGTCCCCTGCCCTCTCTGGGCCTCAGTGTCTTCATAGGTAACACGAGCCAGTCAGACTGGGTGACCTCCACTGGTGCACCCTCCCTCGGGCCCTTGGACTCCTTATTGTACAGCCACAGTGCTTGGCTGGGGAGATTCAAGTTGCCCCCAGCTCCTAAACACCTTCTTTTTCACCTTCACCGTTGGCCCAAAGATTTGCAAAGAGAGGTTCTTAAACTCCTGGAGGGGCCAGTTGGGAGAGCTGAGGACAGTCAGTGGCCAGCACCCCGGCCTGAGAGTTGGTGACAAAGACCCCAGGTCCTTGTCTGCTTTTCTGGGGATCACCTGCTGGGAGCAGTGGGAACGGAACAGATGAGTGCCAGGCACAGTGCCCAGAACTGGAGCAAAGCAGTGAGCGACACAGATCCAGTTCTTGCTCTCACGGAACGAACATGCAGGGACAACGCAGAAGCGCCCTGCTGTTTGCTACTTATACGTTTATTATTGTTAGATTTTCCTGTGGAATCAACACTGTTATCAATATATAATGCCCTTCTTTTTCTCTTGTAACAGTGTTTGGCTAAAAGTCTATTTTGTCTGATATTAGGACAGCCATCCCAGCTCTCTTTTGGTTACTATTTGCGTGGCGTATTTTTTCCATCCGTTCACGTTCAACCTATTTGTGTGTTTGGATCCAAAGTGAGTCTTTTGTAGGCAGGCTAGGTTGGATGTTTTTTTTTTTTTTTTAATCCACTCTGTCAATTTATGCTCTTTGATTGGAGAGTTTAATCCATTTTTCTTTAAAGTAATCACTGACAAGGAAGAACTTGCTTTTGTCACTTTGCTGTTTTCTGTACGTCATAGAGCCTTTCTGGCCCTCATTCCCTCCGTTACTTCCTTCTTTTGTGTTCGGTCAATTTTGTTGTAGCGACATGTTTTGATTCCTTTCTCATTTCCTTTTGTGTATAGGCTGTAGACATTTGTGACATCTATAGAAATATCTACAAAATATAGATCTTCTAATGGTTATCATGGGGATTATATAGAACCTCCTGAAGTTATAACAATCTAATTTGAATTGATACTAACTTAATTTCAATTGCATGAAAAAATTTTCCTCCAATACAGCTCTGCCCCTTCTCTCACTTTATGTTGTTGATGTCGCAAATTACATCTTTTTACATAGTATACCTACTCACATAGATTTATAATTATTTTTTATTCATTTGTCTTTTAAACCTTGGAGGAAATTGAAACATGGGATCACAAACCGAAATTATAATAATATTTGCTTTATATTTGCCCAAGTATTTACCTTTACTAGAGATCTTTACTTCATACAGCTTTGAGTTATAGTGTCTTTTTATTTCAACCTGAAGGATTCCCTTTATCATTCCTTATAGGGTAGGTCTAACGGTAATGAACTCCCTCAACTTCTGTTTATCTTAAAATGTCTTAATTTCTTCTTCATTTCTGAAGGACAGCTCTGCTGAATATAGGTGGGGTGTTTTTTTTTCTTGGCTTTTTCTTTTTTTGGATATAGAACTCTTGGTTGAAAGGTTTTTTCTCTTTTAATGATATAATGTATCCCTCCTCCCCCACTGCTTTCTAGCCTTCAAAATTTCTGCTGAGAAATTGGCTGATAATCATATTGAGGATCCCTTGTATGTGATGAGTCACTTCTCTCACACTGTTTTCAAGATTTTGTCTTTGGCTTTGACTTTTTACAGTTTGATTATAATGCATCTCAGTGTGGATCAGAGTATATTCTACTTGGGGGTTGGCTTGGCTTCTCGGACTTGTATGTATGTATATTGCATCAAATTTGGGAGGTTTTAGCTATTATTTCTTCAAATAATCTCTTTACCCCTTTCCTCTTCTTATGGGACTCTCATACTACGTATATGGCTCCTTTAATGCTATCCACAGTCCTTTAGGCTCTATTCACTTTTCTTCATTCTTTTTTTTCTTTCTGCTCTTCAGACTCGATAATTTCAATTGTCTTATCTTCAGGTTCACGGATTCTTCCTTCAGCCCTCTCAAATGTGTTGCCCATCATCATAGGTAGCACAATGGCAGACTAGGAGTTCTAAGCTCTCATCCCTCCCATGGATGCATCAAAAACAAAACAAAAATAAAAACCAGAAACTATACTCAACTAATTAATATGGGGGCTCTGGAAAACAGTCAAGTGTTTATAGCAACCAAGTAAACATCCGGGCAAAATGCCTGGGGCAAGATATGATGAATGGGCACATACCAACGACCATCTATGAACCCAGGCATCTGTGTCTCTTTAGCTTCCCTGTAGTTTTCATGAGCAAAGCCTGCTGCTTCCTCCTCTGGGAGATCCAAGGTAGATGAAACAGGGACCAGTCCTGCAGGTAGCCCTCATCAAGTTAGAATGTTGCAAATAAGGTCTGCTTTGCAACCTCTGATCCGAGACAGGGAACCGGGAACTGGGCTACTGCCTTCTCCAGACCAAGAACATTGTATTTCCAGGGAGAGGAGGGGACAAGGGATAGTAAAACTGCCACAAAACCTTTCCTACTATTTTGAAGGTGGCCTTTTCGTGAGTGGATATTCACTAGGTTGCTGTAAACCTTTGACTATTTTGCAGGGCTTTTATATTAGTTCAGCCCAGTTTCTGGATTTTTGTGTTTGTTTTTGATGCTTCCATGAGAGGGACGAGAGCTTAGAGCTTCCCAGTCTGCCATTTTGCCATTGCACTAGAAATGCTCAAATGTCTAACTGCACAATACAGGGAAATGAACCGCATTGCTAATGTGAATGCGTGCAGGGCAGAAGCTGCTACGGATAATTGGAATCAGGAAAGGCCTTGGGGAAGGGATGGTTTTTCAACTGAGGAAGGGAAAGGAAGAATCCAAGAAAGAAACTGAGAAAAGAGTAAGAACAAAGGCCCCAAGGTAGGGCAGAATCTGGTTGGCCCTGGGCCCTGTTGGAAGGCTAATGTGCTTGAAGCCCAGGGAGGCCTGGGTGGCCAAAGCAAACAGGGCCCGTGGGCCAGGATGAGCAGCTTGGGCTTTACTCTAATTGTAATGAAAACCCATGGATGGCTTTAAGGACTAGAGAGAACTTGTGATTTGTGTTTAAATCGACAAGGCTGCTGCGTACATCAGGCCTAGGGTAGAAGCAGGGAGGCCAGTGAGGAGGACGCCCTGGTGAGAAATGGAGCTGGAGTCTTCAAAGTAGGAGCCAGTCCTTGGCAGGAGTCACCATGGCAGCATTCCTGAGGGCTTTCAGAGGTGGAGCAGGGAAGAACCCTGGCCAAGCCCAACCCAGTCTGGTGCTGGGGCAGGCAGTGGAAGGGGGCTGCTTCTGCTTCCGCCCCCCACCATGGGCTCCTTTTGAAGTTCTGTGCCCATTTCTCCCAGCTGTGCCTTTCTCCAGGGAATAGAAGACAAGCTGTGCCCTCTGAGGTTTGCAGAGCTGGCAACTGAAAGGTCTCTGTTTTTCGAACAGGAACTTGACCATTGAGAAGATGGGGAAGCGAGGGCCCTAGGGAGGGGATGTACCCATGGCCCCACAGCGAGCGGGTCTTCTTCAGCGGGGCTGAGTCAGGTGGCATCACTTGGTTCCTGCTGCCGCCGAAGCATCGGGATTCTCAGTGATTCTGAGGTTAAACACAAAGATTCCTGAGTTGGGCTGGCCTAGCCGGAGTCCTGGCTCGCAGCGTGATGTTGTGCGGGCTGCCGCCCCCTCTCCGAGCCCCAGCTTCCCGGTGTGGGCCGCTGAGGTGGTAACAGCCCCCACAACATTGGGTTGTGTGCCAAGCACTTAGTAGGTGTCCAGCTTACCGTAAGTGCTCAGTAATTGATCTTTGCAATGACATTGCTAATTACTGCGATAGCTGTAATTATTAGCAGGAGACCTTGCCAGCAATTTTAGGCACCCACCAGAACCACAGAATCCAGCTTGGCTTGGTTTGAGAAAATGTCTTAGCCACCGAGCTTACCCGCTCTCAGACCTCACGGCCCGTCTCATGTTCACAGTGAAATGTCACGGGTCAAAGAGAAAGAAAAAGAACCTGACAATGAGTGATTATATCTGCGCCTCACAGATGGGTGTCATTTGAGAGGGGACCTTGAGGTGGGTGAGAGGTACACAGGTCAACACAGCAGGACGGCATTCCAGGGGAAGGGAGGAGCCCCCGCCAGGGCATGGAGGTGGGAAAACGCTTCTTATTTCTTATTCCTTCTGGGTAGACAGAAAAGAGTGGCTCATTTGGGCCACAGCGACGAGTTTGTGGAAGGAGGGTGAGCATAAGGAAATCCAGTTGTTAGATTGTGGCTGGATCACGGATGCCGGAGTGGGGGAGTTTGGTCTGCACCTTGGAGAGTGGTGTGGAGCTGTGACTGTTTCTGAGGAAGGGAGAAGTCACCATGGCAGCATTCCTCAGGGCTTCGAGCTGGGCTTCAGGAAGACCACTCTGTCTGCCTCTACACGGGCCCGTGGCCCTGACTCTTACCCGGGGCCAGGTCAGTGGTCTAGGCCAGGGATGCAGAAGCCCAAGGTTGGCCAATGACAGAGTGTGGATGGAGGGAGATTCCAGAGCTATGAGGTGGTCCACAGGCTTCACAACTACTTAGAGGTGGCAGGGGTGAGGGGGGAGCCCGGGAAGACTCCCGGATTGCCGACTCAGGCAACAGGACAGTCAAGAGGAAAGCCGAGGACAGCAGAGATGTGGGAAGGAGGACAGTGGCGGCTCTGGGCATGCCTTATTCAAGGAGCCTATGAGCTCTCTGCTCGGGCAGTTGGCTCTGCAGGTCTGGACTCAGGGAGAGTTCTTGGGATCGGGGGCAAGTATTTGACAATGGTTATACCTCGAGTTTGGCTGGTTGGTTGAGGAACAAGGGCAGAGGAGAGAAGGGTCAGGCAGGACGCAGCTGCAGCTGTCCCTTGGCCCACACGTGGCCTGTCTGGCCCTGGAACAGGGCTGTCCCTCTCTCTTGCCATCCCCCCTTCTCATCTGACACTTCCTTTCTGGCCCTGGCTTCGCTGCGTCATTTTAGGGAACTTGGAAACCAGGCCTCATGTCTTTAACTTACAAAATTATACACTCCAATGAGCCGGAAAGGGGCTTTTGGAATAATTCTATTGAAGATATGTGGGTTTTCGCCTTGAAATGATCTTCCTGAAATTATCCCCTTTCTCTCTTTATAAATATTAAAAAGAAGGAATCTGAGCTTAGTGTTTTAAATCCCTATTCAGGGACTTTCTTGTCTGCCTCCCAGGAAAGCAGCGAGTCATTTGCAAGGAAGAAAGGAGAAGGCTGGTTCAGTTCCTTTTTGCATAACCCTGCCCCCAAGTCCACCTTTTGGAGTATCCCTGACCAATCCCACCTTGTCCCCCTACAGCTAAACTGGGATTTGCTGGAATATTTCCTGTCAGCCTTGGGGTGTGAAGGAGGTGGAGCAGGCTCAGGAGGGGAGGGGAGAGGGAACGAGGGGAGGAGGGCTGCAGAGATGGAGGTAGACAGAGAGGGAGAGAGTGAGAGAGAGAAACAGCTCTGGGGAGAAAGGGAGAGACCTGTTATACCTACGGAGATGGGCTGGTGAGAGAGAGATGCGTAGCTCGGGCGGAGGATTAGGGAAGACCCGGAATATGGAGACAGAAAGCAGCACACAGACGCAGCAAGAGAAAGGGAAGACACAGGAGCAGAGATGCTGGGAGGGCTGGAGGAGGCCATGAGGCCAGAGGCCCGCAGAATGGAGTCCACATTGACTGCCAGATCGGGTAGAAAAGATCCATGGACAAGAGACACAGAGAGACAGTGACACAGAGGTGTGGGGGGGGGGGGGGCGGGCAGGAAGTTTTCAAGGCGGGAGAGATTCTGAGAAGGCTTTCCCAGGCAGCCCTGGTAGGTACACGAGGTAAGAGGAGTCGGATTTACAAAACGGGTCACCACCTCCCTGAAAGGGGAGCTGGTCAGAAGGGAAGTGCATTGGCCCACTGTTCCCAGGGTGACCCGGAGCCCCTCCAGGGTTTCCACCTGCCCATCTGACCAAGGGTATCAGACGACAGGCCCTGGAAGGGCCTTTGAGATCTAACACTCAGGGTTCTCGAAGTCCATCATTGCAAGCAGCCTGACCTGAGTGGGGTGGGGGGGGGAGGGTGTTCCCTGCTCCCCTGCCCCCACAGACTGCAGCAGGAACCGCTGCCTTCTGAAGGCTCCGTCACAAAGCGCGGTGGTCGGTCACCGGTTACCACATAAGCCAAACCCTTGATCTGCCGTGTTTGAGGAAATTCTTTGTTCCTTTCAAGCCTCTATTCTCTCAGCTGGGGCTGGTGCACAAACCGAAGCAGTGAGTTTGCTCTTTCTTCCTTTTCTTTTTGGATTTTTAAAAATAACTGGCTTGTGTTTTCAGGCAGTGTTCCAGAACTGGGTTCCCAGGCTGGGGTTCAAGGCCAGGCACTCCAGCAGCCCCTCACTCCTGGGAAGGCCTGGGCGGAGGGAAAGCCGAAAGCCTGGGCGAGGGGGGCAGGGCATTAAACCTGTGCCCCCCAGCCCCTTCCCCGCCGCCAAGAGACTCAGGCTCAGGCTCCAGCCCGGGAGAGCCTGCTGCAGCACCCCCACGCTGGCGACCCTGGTGCCCTCCCACCCCTTTTCTGGACCTCAGTTTGTTAAGTGTAAGATAAGAACCCAGAGTAGAGGGCGACGGCCTCCCTCCATTGCCGGGTCCATGCCAGACATCGCTGATGGATCGCCCTCTCCCACGGAGCTTGGATGAGCCCCGAGAATCCTTTTCAACGCTGGGCTCTGGGTGTCTACTACCAATTGGATGTGGCTTGCAAGCGGGCCTACCTTCCGTCCCGGAACACGATTATCTCCAAGGGGCCGACATGAAGTGGGCACTCAATAAATATTTGTTGGATGAATGGGCTTTTATTTTATTTTTTTAATCTTCATGGCATGCCAGACACTATTTTCGAAGTACTTTCTAGGCTGTGAACAAAGAGGAGTTCCTGACCTCAATCCAACGTGTGGGGGAGACAGGCAATAAGCAAATAAGCAGAGAACTACCTCAGATGTCAGGTGGTGAGCCGTGCTGGGAAGAACAATGAAGCCGAGTAAAACTATAGCGTGACAGAGAGTGGGTGTGGGCGCACGTTGTGGGGAAGGTCATCAGAGAAGGTCTCCTGACGCGTGACTCGGGATCAGAGAACTCAGCAAAGCGAGCGAATCTCCAAGAGTCCATCCCTCTAAGGCATTGAGACTAAACTGGTTTGACATGAAGGTGCTAATGTCTGTGGTATAAGATTCTAGAATTCCATGAATCTTAGAACCTCTAGCTAAAATGACAGATTTTTACTGTCCTCACATTCCATGAAACGGATTCTAGAATTTTGTGACTCTGAAATGTTAGGACTCACTGAAGCATCTTTTTGCTTGAATAGACCAGGATTCATTGCCTACCCTTTCCCCGCTGCCCCCAGGAAATGGAGCTGAAAATAGAAACCGTCAAAACAACAAGCCATTCCAGCTCTAAGGGCCATAGTAAACAAATGGTCCAATGTTGCTCCGATGGTTTAATTGCAGCAGTTCCAGACAAGCCCATTCACGAGGGATCATCAGTTGATGGAGAGGAGGAGCAAGGCCCTGGGTGAAGGAGTGGGTTGGGGCTAGCCCCAGGGGAGGCTCGTGCTCCGCGAGCCCATCGGATTTCAGCAGCCAACGCTCTGGATGGCTGGCTCAGACCCCCTTTGCCTTTGGGGATCAAGATGGCGGATATTTTGAGGAGGAGGGTAAAGAAAGGCCTCTCTGAGGAGGTGGCGTGAGAGCTGCACCTGAGGACTAAGAGGATGCCAGGTTCGCAGACAGCCAGGGCAGGACAGTCCCAGGTAGAGAGAACAGCAGATCCAAAGGGCCTGCAGTGAGGGAGCTTGGCTGGTTCCCGAAGCAGTCGGAGTTCAGGACAATGAGATGAGAGCAGAGGGGCAGGGAGGGGCTGGATCCTATAGGGGTTTATAGGCCAGGGTTAGGAACGTGGAAGCTACTGGAAGGCTTTAAACAGTCAGTGATGTAATATAATTCCATATCTAAGAGATTCTGAGTGCTCTAAGTACAATGGACTATTGGGGGCACAAGTGGAAGCTGGAAGGCCGGTAGGAGACCACGGTGTTTGTCCCCATACGAAGTGGTGGCGACTTGGATCTACAGGGTAGCAGTGACATTAAAGTGGCATCCATCTATTCGCCGATCCCTTCTTTCTTCCCTCCCTTCAGCCGTCCACTTTTTTAAAAAAGATTTTATTTATTTATTTGAGAGAGAGAGAGAGAGAGCAAGAGAGAACACGAGCGAGGGGGCGGGAGGGGCAGAGGGAGAGGGAGAAGCAGACTCCCCGCTGAGCAGGGAGCCCGATGCGGGGCTCGATCCCAGGACCCTGCGATCACAACCCGAGCTGAAGGCAGCCGCTCAACAGACTGAGCCACCCAGGTATCCCCATCCCTCCACTTATTAACCGAACACTTATTGAGCGTCTATGGGGAGTCAGGCACAATGCTGGGATTATAAAGATGAATTAAACTTGGTTCGCAGCCACAAGGAGCTCACAGAACGGCAGGGTCCACGACCCTGCAATGTAATGGTAGGAAATGCTCCAGTACAAAGTACTGCGCGAGCTCACAGGAGGTTATTCACGGAGCCTGGGACGCTGGAAGAGGCCTCACGGAGGAGATGTTGATATCTGAGTTGTTGGAAGGTCACTGAGGAGCTGGACAGACAGGAGGGTCAGCTTGGGTAAAGGCAAGGAGGTGGCATGAATGAGCACGACATCCTGCAAATGTGTGGATGTCCAGGTTGGTGGGATCCACAAACAGGCATGTGGAGGGGCTCCTCGGGAAGGGAGTTTGGGCCAACTTGGGGAGGGGTGAAATACACGCTTGTGCCTGGGCCTGCCCCTTCCTGCTCGGCTCCGCCTGCCCCCTACCCGAGCGGAGTAATTTAATTAAGTACCAGCCCTTAAATAAGATGCAGCTGTTTAGCAGATGTTGCCTTCCACCCCAGATGGAGGCGCATCTCGGCGGCGGGCACAGCGTTGCCAGGGCGTCTCGTTCACAAGTCTGCAGCGAGGAAAGAGATTCAGGACGCGGGCATTACTGTCGAAGGACCATCATTCATCACACACCCCCGCCCCCCAGTGCCACCACCACACGGCCAGCATCCCTGTCGGCTGGGACTGGGGACAGAGGCGGGCTGGGGAGTGCGGCTTGCTGGTTCTCAGAGAACAAGAGAAGAAGAATGAATGAAAAGGTCACCAATCTACAGAACCCCCGGGAACATTTATAATAGTGGAAAGTGACTTAGCCCCCATTTGTCATGAAAGGGGCACAAATAATGACCACGATGTATTGAGCTGCAGCTCAGAGCCAGGCGCTGTGCCATCTGGTCTCTGCTTCTCTAATCCTCCCAACAGCCGTGCTCGGCCCTACCTCAGGGCCTTTGCCTTTGCTTTCTCCCCTGGCTGGGAAGACTTTTCTTCCACATGCCCACAGGGCTCATTCCCCCAAGACCTTTGGGCCTCAGTTTAAATGTTGCCTCCCCACAGAGCCCTTCCCTGACCACCCTACATCAAAAGGCACTCTTCTCCATCATTCTCCACCCCCTTACCTTGCTTGCTTTTCCTTCATCACCCGAAATGTATATATTCGTCCCATGTCTGTTTCTCTCCTCTAGAGCTTAAGCTTCCGAGGGCAAGGATTTTCATCTGTTTTATTCATTGCCAGCTCCCCAACATGCAGAAGAATGCCTGACTCAAGACAGAATCCTATAAATATTTGATCAATGGGTGGATGAATGATCAGCGGATCTCAATGAACATATGAGAAGATTGTCAGGGAGATAAAATTACTCTCCCAAGAGTTACACAGCCGGCAAGGGGCAAGCTGGGATTTGAATTTGGGTCTGACTGATTCTAAAGTTCTGCCCCTTTCGTAAGGACTTTTCTCTTCCTTCTCCTAGCACTTGTCACCACTTAAGGATTATTTCTGCTCCTATGTTTGGTGTCTGTCTCCCCCACTGGAATGGGGGCTCCAATGAGAGCAGAGCTCATCTGTTTTACTCATTGCTGACTCCCCAACACCCAAACAGTGCCGGGCACCCAGGAAGCGCCTCATAAATATACACTGAGTGAAGGAAGGAAGGGCTGGGAGGTGGGAGGCTGGGCTTCCTACCCGCTGCTGTGCCTCGGCTCGGACTCGGTGGGAGGGTGGGGAGCTCCAAAATGTCTCCCACTTCCCTGCCTCCTCCCGAAGACATACTTCTTTAATCTTGGAAGCAACTCGGCAAAGGATGTTTCATCTACGCCATTTGACAGATGGGGACATTGAGGCTCAATCAGAGAAATGATTTGCCTTGCCCAAGCTCATCTGGCTACTGAGCAGAGAGCTGAGATTTGGACTCGGGCCTCCCGAGCTCATGGGTCATGTAAAAGGGACCCCCATTTACCACTTGGCTCCGCCCACCCGAAGACAACAGCTGTCTGGCCAGAAGCTGCACTCACCACCTACCAGGGTGTCCATTTTCCCCTCAAGGTCAGCAGTGTCGGGGCCAATGTGAAACTCACCCTTCATTCACGACTCCCCAGTTTCGTCCATTTAAGTGAAAACTTTGATGTTATTTTAACCCAAATCCCCCGTCGACTTCAATGGAAGCTTTGAATCCATGAGGAAGGTCAGACAGCGTTTTTTTGGAGGTAACATAGGCACCCAATGGAAATCACATTAGCATACTCATTATCATCAGGGCCCTTTGAATGGTGTCTTTTAGCTGTTCCCTTAAAGTGACTCAGTGACAACGGATCCTTTCTGTTCAGGAATTACTGGGCCAAAGTGGAGCTGTGGTCGGCTCCTGCGTGCTTCTCTGTGCTTTCCAAACGGTGACCGTGAACCCACGTTGCATAAGGTAATGGAAAGAATGTCATCCACCAGACACCCTGGGGGTGAATGAAGTACATTGTCTGGGCTTGAAAGAAATAACTCTTTAAGTCAGTTGTGGTGGGACCCCAGGGAGGGGCCCAGGTGACAAAAGGTGTTGCTAAGCTGCCTTCCTAGAAAGCTGGGCCCTCTTAACAGGAGGCCCCAGGGTGCAGCCAAAAACCAAGGCTTGGTCTTGGTTGACAAGATGGTTGCTCAACTCTGGAAAATGCCAGAATCTCCAGGGTAGCATTTACTACACCCAGTGCCCAGCACCCCCACATCAGACCATTTGGTTCCAAATCTTGGGAAGTGGGGAAACAAGAGGGCATCAAAGGTTTCTAAGTGACCTCAGATGACTCCAGGATGCCAACCAGTTGCTAGTAAGTGAAGCTGAACTGATCTCTCATCAAACCAGAGGGGAGGGGAAGAGAGAAGTTGTGAGTGGGGATGGCAGAGAGAGGGAAGGGCAATAGGAAGTCCTAGGGGGATGTGTCCAGGAGAAGGAACTTCAGAGAAAACACTCTTTTTTTTTTTTTTTAAAGGAAACTTTCAAACTACAGAAGAGTGGAGAGAATCGCACAACAACCCCATTACCTGTTACCAGCCTCATCAGTGAGCCACATGGAATCCCTGCTATGTGACGGGGTTTGGGGTATGTGCTGCAGGGAGGTGATGAGCCCCAGCCTGCCCGGGAACCTCCTGTAAGGCCCACACGGCTCACCAGTGATTCCGTGACAGCAGATCCTTCGCTGGACCACAGAGCACCAGCGCCAAGCTCTTCGGGTAAAATGTGATTTGACAGGACAGCCAACAGCTGTGACACAGGACTTTCGTATTAAGGGGGAAAAAAAGTCATATTTTAAAAAGAAATCGCCACTTATTTGTACTAATCCTTCCTTGACTGGTCTCCTTGGTTCTCATGTTTGGGACAGGGCCCTGGGGCTTACCCCTGAAAGGATCAAGGAGGTGAGCAACTCCTCTGGGATCACCCAGAGTGGGGGAGCGGGGCCAGAATGTCTCCAGGAAATCCTCGTTGGTGTGCTCCTTTGTTGCTCCAACAAAGATTCACAGAGCACCTGCTACGTGCCAGGCGTTGTGTTCTAAGTCGTGGGTTCACAGTGCTCCACGTGGTGGATGATGGTGCTTCCCGGCATGCAGCTCACACAGTCTAGTCCAGCGCATGGATCATAAACACTAAGTACAATGGATAGCAAGTCAGAGTGTAACATGTAGCACTCGTGCTACAGAAAAAAATAAAGCTGGGAAGCAGACTGGGGTGGGTGACAGTCGTTAGTAAGGGGCCCAGGGAAGGCTTCTCTGCCAAGGTGACCCAAACAAGGTGAGGGAACCCATGAAGGAGGAACACGCCAGGCAGAGGGAACAGAAAATGCAAAGGCCCCGTGGTGGGAACATTCCTTCCAAGATCAGCGAGCACCTTGTGTGGCGGGAGCAGAGGGAGAGCGGGGGACAGGGCGGGCAGGTGAGGTCAGGGAGGCAGGTGTGTATGAGAAACTGGTCAGGCCAGAGTGTAAGACCTTGAAGGCCTTTGTAAAGACCTTTGTTTTTCCCAAGTGAGAAGGGAAGCGATTGGTGGGTTTTGAGCAAGGGGATTGGCAGATCGGCTTTTGTTTTAACGGGACCGCTCTGGCTGCTGAGCGCAGAACGATTGCAGAAAGCGAGGGCAGAAGCTGAGAAGGCTACTGCAGTCATCCCAAGGGACCCAGGGGATGGTGACCCAGACCACGGTGGTCATGGTGGGTGTGGTCAGAGGTGGTCAGTTGCTGGAAAGGCTTGGAAGGTAGAGCCAATGGGATTTGTTGACTGAAGGAATGTTGGAGTATGAGACCAGGAGAGGGGTCAGGGATGACGCCAAGATGTCTAATCTCAGCAACTAGAAGTGAAGTTTGGCATTTCCTGAAATGGAAATCCTGCAGAAGGGATGGGTTTGGGAGGCATGGTGGGAAGTTCTGTTTGGAACAGGTTAAAATTGAGATGTGTGGGCAACACCAAATGCAGCTATTGAGCCATCCCCTGGACATATGAACCTGGGGTGCAAGGGAGAGGCCTGGCTTGGCGTCTCCCCCCTCCAGATGGTGTATGAGAGCCTGATCATAGACAGGAAAGCGGGCCAAGGACTGAGCTAGGCTTCTGGTGTACCAGGAACTGGGCCAGGCTGTGTCTCCCGGCCTCCTCGGGCCCGCGTCAGGCCTGGGTCTTTGCACGGAGTGAGTTACTGCCCCTCTCCATTTGCCACTTCCCATTATTAGCATTTACCCTAAGGTTAAAGATGAAGGCTGACACAGCCTCATTTTGGATGAAAGGGCAGAAACTCTCAGGTTAACTGGAGCCACGGGGATTGTTGTAAAGCTACACTCAGGGATTGGAAGGCAGGAATTCTGACCACGTCTCACACAACGCAGTTTAGCCACTGGGAGACCATTCGGGTCCCACATGGTCCCCTCAGTAGCAGGTGTCTGCTGGTCTTCACCTCCCCTTCCTCCTCCCAGAGGTCTGGGCTTTCTCATTAACCCTGCGCCTTCACACTCTCTTCGCACTAGCCGATCTCTCCCTGTCTTCCAGCTTTTGCGCATTTGACCCGACTCCCTCCACTCCCTCGGATCCAAACCGAAACCGGCAGCCCTGATTGGTGCTGATTGGGTAACTGCGCTCAGCCATGCTGGGTGGAGCTTTTGCCCCAGGCTATATCATTGGCTGCTGCCGGCCAGCCTATCTCTTGGCAACCTCTGGGTCAGGTGACTTCTCTGCTCCAGTCAGCTGTTGGGGCAGTTGTGGAGGCGGGTACGGAATATAAGGGCCACAGTAGGAACGGCAATGGTGGTAATACGACCGTGGCATATTGATTAAGGTGGGCGCTAGATCAGACAGCTTGGGTTCAGGTTCAAACCCTCCCCCCACCACTTACGGTGACCTTGGGCAGCTTTCCACCTAACCACACCTCCATCTCTACATCTGTAAGTGGGGAATTAATAATGTTAACTACATCTTAGCGTTGCGCTGAAGAGTAGTAAGCTAGCCAATGAAACACCTATAGGACATATTTAATTAGCGCTGCATTCAAAAATGTAATTAAAAATGTAATCGCTGTTGTCATTACCACTGGTTGGACAGTTCTTCTGCACGTCACTGTTTTAAAGGCACGCTGTCACTCCATTCTTCACAAAATGCCAACGCAACAGGTTCTCTGTTTAATCCCACCTTATAGATGTGAGAATGGAGGTAGTTATGACTTGTCCAAGGGCCCCTCCGCTAGTGAGGGGTGGAGCCGGGATTCCAACACGGGTTTGCCTGGCTCCAGAACCACTGCTCTGAATCACCATGTCCCCTGACGGGGCATCTATATGTAATTGCCCACTGTGGGCCACTTCCTCCGTGAGGCTGTGGGGAGGAGCCCCACAGCAGGTGCTCCACGCTGCCTGCCCCCATCCGCACCCAAGCCCTCCCTGCTCTCCAAGGAGAAAATGCAATCTACCGAAGCGGGTTCCGCATGCCTCACCAGCTCTGTTCTGCAAAGGCCATTCCTATCCCTTGTCCTCTGTGGTCCTCAACACCTGGATAAGTCAGCAGAGCACGGATTATTCCTCCCATTTGACAGATGCAAACACTGAGACTCACAGAAAGGATGGAATCCGGATTTGAACCCAGGTTTGTCTGTCCCTTTCCCTTCCTCTTTTTTTGCCCAGCCCCCGCAGGGCAAAAGTGAAGCCACTGGATATTCTGGAACAGGGTGAGGTAAAGGCAAGAAGAACCTGGGGTTAGAATAGAGAACCTCAGAGCTGGAAGGCGCCTCACTGCACTGGGCCTGTGTCCTGACCACTACTTAGCAATGTAGCCAATTCTACCATCTCCTACTCAAGGTCTGGAGTTCATTCACGGTATAAAGGAAGTGGAATGACACGAATTCCTGGTGCTAGCTTAATTTCGTGAAATATGCCCGTGTGACCTCCGACCAAAGGATTGTAGGGAGGAGGGGGCACCTGCAGGCTCCTGGCTCATGTTCGCCTCTCCTAACACTTCCACTCCAACCATGGGCCTTGTCCATGCTCCAGGGTGGTTACCAGTAAATGATCCCTGCGGTTCACATGTGTGGGTGCCTCAGTACAACCCTGGAATCTGACAGCCAAGGATTTAAATCTCCACCTTAACACCTCTTCACTGTGTGGCCTGGGGCAAACCACTTAACCTCTCTGGGCTCCTGTTTCCTCGTGTGTGATCCTTTCTCATCCAGTTACTGTGAGGACAGAGTAAGATTTGTTCATACGGTGCTTGGTAAAGTGCCTGGTGTACGGCCAATGATTTTATTGTTATTTTAGGCATTAAAATCCCATGGTCCCCACACAAAAAACTTCAGAACTTGCTGTTAGCGTGGGAATGATGAAAAGATTTACCTTTTAGGAACATAAAAAAATAATTAAAAAGGAAAGGTTATTTTGGTACAGTGTGGAGGATGTATCAGGAGGGACAAGACTGGAATTGAAACATGTCCATTAAGAATGGGTTTGGCTCGGGGCGCCTGGGTGGCTCAGTCCATTAAGCGGCCAACTTGGTTTCGGCTCAGGTCATGATCTTGGGGTCCTGGGATCGAGCCCCATGGGGCTCAATAGAATTCTTAATTTCAGCGGGGGACATGGCAGCCTGGAATGAAGACGACAATTCCCTGCTTCCTTTCCACATCCTAGGTATGGCCATGTGAGTTCTTATCAAAGAGAAATGTTTTGTGTGGCTTGTAGAAAATGTCTTAAAAGGGAGGGTATACACCTTACTCCTCTCTTTCTCTTTGCTGGCTGGAATTTGATATGTCATGGCTGGGCCTCAAGCAGCCATCTTGGACCATGTGATGAATTAAAGATGGCTACTGATTCTTTGGTCCTTCTTCCTTCAAGAGGAAGAGTTTATTCGGCAGAGTCTACTTCCTCTCCTCTTGAACCTGGGCCACTCCTGTGACTTCTTGGACAGAGTAGAGTGGAATTGATGCTCTGCTCATCTTGGGCCTTGCCCTTAAGAAAACTGGCTATGGCCTCTTGGATCCATGAGCTGCCATGGAAAAGGTCAAACCATCCTTCTGGAGAGACCACCTGGAGAGGCCCTGAGACTTCATGAAAGGAATAGGGGACCCAGCTGAGCTCAGCATTGCAGTCTTCCCAGTAAAACCATCTTGATCCTCCAGATGAACCCAACCATCTGCTCCAGATGAACCCCACATGACCAAGTGACTAGTCAATGCCCATGGATCAGAAAGATCACCCAGCTGAGCCCTGCCCAAATTTCTGACTCACAAAATTATAGAAAATAATAAAATGATTATCATTTGGGGGTTGTTTGTTGTGTAGCAATAAATAACCAGAACAGACCACGAGGTAGAAGGTATTTGTTGAGGATGGCCACAACAATTACACCATCTGGAGGTCTGGCCACCTCTGGATTTCTTGTCATACAAGAATAGTAAACCCTATTTGTTTAAGCTTTGATGATACTTTGGGTCATTGCTCACGGACCTCAGTTTCCCCACAATTGTTCAATGGAGGATTCATGCCTGCCCTGTTACCTCCTAAAGTACCTTAGAGGATAGACTAAGAATCAAGAAGAGACCTTTTTCACGTAATATAAACAGTGCATATATCCAAAAAGATCAAGTGACACGCTCAAGCTGCTATAATATGTTTCACGTGTTCATAATGGCTATGAACTTGTCAGGAACCAACTGCAATGGATTTTTAGGATCAGATACGTTAGGGCTGGAGGCTCAGCTCTGCTACTTTCTAATGTGACAAATTGGACCAGTCACTAAATCTCTCCAAGCTTAGTTTCCTCATCAATAAAACACAGACGATGCTATTTCCCTTGTAGAGTCTGTGTGAGGATTAAATTAAATGAGGTCAATCCATCCGGTTGATAAATACTGAATATCTCCTATGTGCTAAGCCAGACCCACTCCTGATATTGGTGGGGCCCGGCCCACTCACCCTTCAAAATCTAAATATTTAAACATTATACATCAGGCTAATATATTGTTTTTAAAATGTTCTATCCTTTTCCTCAATGAATATAACTTCATAACAGCCTGGAAAGCCAGGTTCAGTTTGGAAATCTCAGACCCCTCAGATACCTGCCCTGCAATGCAGAACGGTAGCAGTGGGGAGAGCTGGTCCCCAGCCCACAGCCTGCCCCTTTCTTCTCTCCCCAGCTCCACACCGCACCGCACCGTGCAGACCCCACATGCATGTGCATAGACATCCCATGCCTTTACAAGCTCCCTCCGCCCCCCATGCTCCACACTGCCCTTTGCCTCCGCCGCCCCCCACCCCAGTCTACTGTTCTGCCTCCAGACAACACACCAGGAAGATGCTTGCATAGGCCCTAGAAGCAGGCTTGGGACCTTTGGATTTCAGGGATCTTGGGAACCCAGGGTATGTCTAGAAAGGGGATAAAGACTTGGGCGGCTCTGTCCCCTTGGCCCTGGGGTGAGGGTGGGGGTCATAAACAGCTGGAAGAGGGCCCGAGAGAGGACCTTTAACAGGTGAGGACAAAGGCAGGAGAGGCCCTTTAACTCATGAGGATAAGGGCAGGGTCCCCCTTGCCTAGGTTTGAGGGTCAGGTCAGGACTATGCTGGTGACTGAAACATACCAACAAGATACCTAACCCGTTCCTTCAGGCTGGGCCTTGGTGTCACCCTGTCTATAAAATGAGGGCTTAGCCGATCTGACATCTCCAGGTTTGTGATGGAGACCAAGGGCAGGTGAATGTCATCATGAATCTCGTAGAGGCCAGGAGATCCAAAGGCAAGGGGCCGTGTTTAAGAGCTAAGTGACCAACTTCCTCCTCCAAGGAAGCCTGGCAGAGGCCCTCCCGGCTCTGCCATGTAGTCCGACCCGTTCATCCTCACAGCACCTTCAGTCGCCACACCAACAGGACTTCCCATCACAATAGCAATGAAATCCCAACTCCTTGCCAAACCTGCTCCACCCGGCCTCTGGCCACCTGCAGTCTCCTCGCCCACCACTCTTGCTGTTTTTCGCTCACCTCCGGCACTCTTGACCTTGCTTGTGTTTATGAAGTATACCAGCCCACTGTTCCTACCTCAGGGCCGTTGCCCTTGCTGTTCCCTCATCCTGGCACACCCAGCTCTTTACATGGCTGGGTCCTCTCATCCCTTCAGGCCTCGGCTTAGAGGGCCCCCACCCCAGAGACGGTCGCCGACACCCCGTTGGGAATAGCTCTGCTCTAGCCTCAGCGCCTCTCTTTCTGACATCGCACAGCCGGCGTGACGGACTGGAGCATTAAGAGGCCGCACTTGGGAGCCCAGCTGTCGCGTGCAGTCCAAATCTGGTCTTCACCATTAGCTGGACACTTGAGGAAATTGCTCAACTGCTCTCTCACGAATAGATTCTTCAACTTCTCGTTTCCCTCCAGTAGGTGATTCAACCTTCATTTTCCCATCTGCGAAAGGGAATGATAATTACTCTATCTCAGGTTTGCCGTGAGCTTGGAGGGGCCGACGCACATCCCGCAGCGTTCAGAACGGAGCCTGGCACGAGCTGTACGCTTGTGCTTCTATTATATTAACACTTGCTGTTATTTCAAGTTATCTTATCTGTTTTTTCCTGTACTTGTTTATTGTCTTACTCCTCTAGGGAACACCAACTCCCCACAGCAGCCTCCCCTTCCGCCCTGCTCCCCGCTGCCTTCCGCAGTGCCTGGAAAAACCGCATTCCAGCCCGGAGCTGGCACGGGGCTGAGCCCTTCCCATCTCCCAGGGCAGATGGACAAACTGAGGCCAGGGCCGGAGTGCCCGGGAGCGAAGGCCCGCTGGGACCAGCCCCGCCGCGCCCGCGCCCGCACACAGACGCGCTCGGAGCGCGGGTTCCCGCAGCGCCGCGTTTTTGTTCCGGGCGCGTGTGTGTTTCAAGACGCGACAGAAGCGATCGCGGAAAAGCGGCGGTTGCGTCCCCTCGGTCCCCGGTGCGGGAACAAAGGCCTGCGCACGCAAACACGATCCGCGCTTGCTGAAGGGCCGGGGTGGCCGAGCGCGGCGTGCGCCGGGGCCCCCGCAGCCGCGCGCCCTGCCCGAGCCGGCCGGGGGCGGTTAGGGCGCTGGGGCCGCTGGCGGGGAGGGCGCCGCTGCGCGTTCGTCTAGACTCTGCGCGGGGGCACAGGGCACAGCAAGCCTGTCCCAAGGGGGCGCGGAGGTCACACGGCTCATCTCCAGGGGAAGGCAGCTTCCCTGAGGGGTGCGCGCCCGGCACGCAGAAGCGACTCGGTGAACGCGGCCTCGAGCCCCTTTCCAACGCTCTTTCTCAGCCACCTCTCCTGTGCGACCCCTCTGGGCAGCCCTCAGAGGCTGAATGAGTTAAGTGGTAAGAACAGGGAGTCAGGAGCCAAGGAAATCTGGATTCAAATCCTGTTCCGCCACTTGCCCGCTGTGTAGCTAGGAACAAGCTACTCTGCCCCCACGAGGCCTCAGCTTCTGTAAAACGGGGGTAAAGCAGTCTAGAAGGTCCTTAGTTCAATGGCCCAAATTAATTGCTTATTTCGTTCTTACAATCACCACTTCCAGTTTACAGATGTGGAGCAGGTTCAAGGTTAAAAGGGGCTTTTTCAGGGTCGCGGCAGGGGGTCAATGGCCAACCCTCCAGATTTCCTGAGTTTAAGGATTGTTAGTCTTAGCAGCCTGAAGGTCGAGTTTTTCCAATGGGTTTATAGAGCCGGGTGGAGGTCCGGGTCATCTCCTTCCTCTTCCTCTCCCATCCCACTCTGCCACCCACCCTCAACCCTGCCCCCTGGGGACGCTGTGGGTAATGGCTGGATGATCCATTGCCTGGAGGGGGTTCTGGGATGTTTTTGTCCCGAATCTAAACCATTTATTTTATTAATTATTATTGTTGTTGTTGTTGTTGTTGTTGTTGTTGTTCCTCTTATTATTTTAATACGGAAAGCGCGAGCCCTTTCTGTAGGAGTCCGCCGGCCTGCTATGCTATTCAAGGCCGACCTTGATCTCTCTGCAGTTGCTCACCGGAAAGGAAGCCTCCTGCTGCCCTCCAGTGGTCAGGCGAGGTTGTGCCGGCCTGGCAAAGCTCGCCAACAACGAAACTGGCTTCGCTGAGCACGCGGTGGAGGCTGCCTGGAGGAGGGAGGGAGCGAATACAGCTTGGCTCCCCCACTGCTATTTGTAGCCCTGTGGATCTGGGAACTCTTGGGAGTAGAGAATAATAGGCCGAAATTGAAAGGCACAAGAGGGCTTTTTTTTCATTCTGCTTTTATTTATTTTTGAATAGATAGCACATTTACATGATTCAGAAGATAAAAAAGAGTGAAAAGGAAGTGTCCCTTCCTAGTTCCCCTTCCTAGAGGCAGCCATTGTCCTGTTTCTTGTGTAGCCTCCAGCCAAAAGTCTATGCACATATAAATATTTTACAGGATCAGTAGCTTCCTCTCTGTGCTCTTCTGCATTTTGCTGCTTCACTTAGAAAGCACATCGTGGGATTCATTCTTTTGAACAGCTGCATAATATTCCATTGTCCAGATCTCATAATTATTTGATCAGTTTCCTGCTGATGAGACTTTAGGTGGCTCTTAATCTTTTACAATCATATTGTTACAACCAATAACCTTGTATGCACACCATTATGCTCAGGTACGAATGAATCACTTAGCTATTGCTGTATCACAAAAAGGTTTTGTTATTGTTCATATGAATCACTGGTGGCCCTGCTGATCAGGGTGATGCCAGGCTCCTTTTGCCTTGCCTTCTATGTCTAGATTCCTCGAGAAGAGTGGGCTCAGTCATGCAGCTGGCATTTGGCTGGCTGTCGGCTGGGGTAAGAAGGGTGCCTGGGCCATGTCTCTCATCATCCGGCGACTTGCAAGGCCTTTTGAGACTCCGTGGCTGGTCTTACATTCCACTACTAGCACATTCTTTCAGTTCAAGCAAGTCACGGGCTAGCCCCGATTCAATGGGGCAGTAGAAACCAGCTCTCCAAGGGAGGAGAGGCAAAGTCACATTGCAAAGGGTATGAAGCAGGGGACATGAACTATTTATTGTGGTCATTAAAAAATACATTTAAATAATGTTTTTGTTTTATGGTAGTTAGATTAACCCCCCCCCCAAAAAAAGTTGCAAAGGTGACACAGGGAGTTCCTATATACCCCTGTACCCAGTTTCGCCCATTGGTAATAGCTTATATTTCTGTGGTACATTTGTCACAACTAAAGAACCAATAGTGATGCCTTACTATCAGCTACCCTCCATACTTTATTCAGATTTCATTAGTTCTTCCTCAATGTCTTGTTTCTGTTCCAGGATCCCATCCAGAATACCATATTACCCTTAATCATCTTAGCCCCCTAGGCTTCTCTTGGCTGTCACAGTTTCTCAGACTTTCCTTGTATTTGATTCTTTGACAGTCTTGAGGCATGCTGGTCAGGTTTTTTTTTTTGTAGACTGTCCCTCAATTAGGGTTTGTCGGGTGTTTTTCTCATGATTTGATGGAGTTCTGGGTTTCGAGGAAGAAGACCACAGAAGCAAAGTGTCCTTTTCGACACATTACATCAAGAGAACATGCTATCAGCATCATTTACCATTAACGACGTTAACCTTAATCACCTAGTTAAGGTAGTGGTGGCCAGGTTTCTCTGCTGGAATGTTACTCTTTCTCCCCCTTTCCATCTTGTTCTCTGTAAAGGAAGTCACTGTGCAGAGCCCACACTTAAGAGTTACTCTCCGCCTCCTTAAGGGGGCAGTATCTATACGTAAGTTATTTGGAATTCTGTTAATTGTTTATTCAATCATTTATTATATCAATGTGGACTCGCTGGTATTTGATTATACTTTGCATCATCATCTAATACTATGTTATCTATTTTGTTGCTCACATTTTTCCAGTAGGGACTATTAAGATGACATCCCAGCCCTTGTGACATACCCTCATCATTTTGTTGTTTTGATTTTTGTTTTTGAGCACTTCCTTACATTCTGGCACCATCAGAGCCTCCACGTTCATCTACTTTATCTTCTGCCCCAGTTCTAGAATCGGCAATTTCTCCAAGGAGCCTGTTTCCTTTTATTGGAAAGTGGTATTAAAAATCAAGATTAAAAATCAAGATCTGGGGGCTGAGTGTGCTTGTTGCAACGGGGGTCCATTTTCAGTGGGTACTGTGTATCTATACACACACACACACACACACACACACACACACCCCTACTAGCCTGTATATATGAATCACTGTAACTATTTCTAAATCTATCCATTAGTATCTATATGAAGCTAAACATAAATTCATGCTAATGCTTCCAACTCAAATCCATTCACAGCATTCATTCTATGTTCTCCCCTTGCTTATCTATCATCCCCCACTTCAGCAGTGAGACGCCTGCTCCCACCATCTAGCATCCTTGTTTATTTAATAGTTCAATTCTAGCACACGTGCATAGGAGTTTCAGAGTTGTCAACCCATACTCCGTGAAAAATAACTTTACCAACTAGAGTACAGTGCTTATGGACAGTTCTTTGGTCTTTAGTCTTGTTTCCAGGGATTTCTAAAGTTTTTTAGGTCCACACATCTATTGCCAACATCATTCAGTGAGATAATGTCCTCCGTTTATAATATAGTTAAATTCTTTTCTAAAGTCTGCCTACATTAGGATTCACTTTGATCCTTGTTCTGAAAAGTCCTATGAGTTTTAACAAATGGAGAGTCATGTGTCCACTACTCCAGTGCCATGCAGAATGGCTTCATGGCTCCAAAATATCCATGGTGCTTCACCCAGGCAACTATCCCTCTCTCTTCAAATCCCTGGCAGCCACTGGTCTGTCTTTGATCTCTATAGTTTTACCTTTTTGTTAATCATATAAATGGAATCCATTCGTGTATGTATGTAAATGTATAGATACACAGTACCCACTAAGTATGTAACCTTTTGAGACTGGCTTCTTTCATTTAGCAGTATGCATTTAAGATTAATCCATACTGTTGTATGGTTTAGCAGCTGGTTCCTTTTGATCATTGAAGAGTATTCTATAGGATGGATGTATCACTGTTATCCATTCACCTATTAAAGGACATCTTAGCTGCTTCCAGCTTTATTAGGAGAAGGCTGCTATAAATATTTGTGTGCAGACTTTTGTGTGAGCATAATATTTCTAATCAGTTGGGTAAATTGCTGGGTCATATGGTAAATCTGTGATTAGCTTTATAAGAAACTGCCAAACTGTTTGCCAAAGTAACTGTGACATCTTGCATTCCCAGCAACCGTGATAAGAGTGTTGTTTGCTCCTCTGCATCTTCATCCACACTTGGTTTTGCCAATGTTTTGTGTGTGTGGGGGGGGGTGGAATTTGTCCATTTTAATAGGCATGTAGTTGTTGTTTTCATTTACATTTTTATTTTAATTTGTATTTCCCGAAGATAAATGATGCTGAGAATCTTCAATATGCTTATTTGTCACCTGTGTATCTTCTTTGGTGAGGTGTCTGTTCATATCTTTTGCCCATTTAAAAACTGCGTTGTTTGTTTTCTTCTTGGTGAGTTTTAGAAGTTCTCTGCATATTCTGGATATGATCTTTTATCGGAGATGTGATTTGTAAATATTTACTCCCATCCTGTGGCCTCTCTTTTCATCCTCTTAACAGTGCGTTTTACAGAGCAAAAGCTTAACAGAGTCCAACTTATCACTTTTTTCTCTCTCATGGATTGCATTTTGGAAAACTCACCACCAAACCCAAAGTCAAGCAGATTTTCTCTTGTTTTCTTCTAGACTTTTATTGTTTTGTGCTTTACCTTTAGGTCTGTGATCAATTCGAGTTCTCTTTAGTTACTTTTCATGTAAAGTATAAAGTCTACACCAAGGATCTTTTTCTTTTATGCATATGGACATCTAATTATTCCAGCACTGGTTGTTAAAAGACCATCTTTTCTCCATATAATTTCAGTACTCTAAAATTTATTAAGACTTTTTTTTTTTTGGCCTCACATATGGAATCCTGGAGAAGGTTTTTCCATTAGAATCTTAAACATTATAGTTGCAGTTATTTTAAATTCCCTGTCTGATCATTCCAACATCAGTGTCATATCTGAGTCTGCTTCTCATGTCTGTTTTGTCTCTGCAGTCTGTATTTTTTTTTCTTGCCTTTGAGATGGGAAGATTTCCCAGGATACACGCAGTCACATCCATCCATGAATCCCATAGAAGAAGAGAAGGTGATGTGACCATGGAGCAAACAAATAGAGTGACTCAACCACAAGTCAAGGAATGGCAGCAGCCGCCAGAAGCTGGAAAATGCAAGGAAAAGATTCTCCCCTAGAGCCTTCAAGGGGAGGCTGCCCTGCTCACATTTTTATTTCAGCCCAGTGGTAGTGATTATAGATTTCTGGCTTCCAGGACAGTAAGGAAATAACATTTCTGTTTTTTCAAGTCACTGAGCTTGTGGTTATTCATCACAGCAGCCTCGGGGAAACTAATACAAGCATGCTTTGTAAATTTTTGCTGAAAGCTGGACATGTTGTATAGGATAATAAATACTAAGGGAGATAGACCTTTGGTGTGAGGTTTGATGTTAATCTTTCTAGGTGTTGAGCTGCGTTCAGTGCTTGCTGTAGCTCTAGGCACCGGGGGTTTCAAGTTCCTTCATGTCCTTGTTCTCTCTTTCCTTTTTGGCTCTGGAGTTTCCCTTTGTACTGTTCCTCAGAAAAATATGTGGTTTACAGCAATTTCAGCTGTAATCTACTGTTATTATATTGGAGCCTTACTGGTGTGATGGTAGGGCTGAGTGGAGGGCGGGCATTCCTAACCTGCTAATGAAGTTTCAGGCTTTTAGTAGAGTTCCTTTTATCTCAGGAGTGTGGCCTTTTGGAAGTGTTTCTGTTCCTCCTTCCAAGGTAGAGTTCCCCTCCCCCTGCTTCTGGTCTCTTCTCTGACTACAACAGCCCAGCCAGTTTACTGTGTTGTCTACGGCATGTGTGTGCATATATATATATATATATATATATATACACACACATCCCCCACCCCGGTCCCCCCACCTCTGATTGAAACAGGAAGTCTGAAGAGGGCTGGAGTCCTACAGAGTTCCTTTGGCCTTAGCTGGGTTAAAGTCTCTGAACTGCTCTCTGGCAAAGTCCTATCCACGGGAGTTGAGGGGAAAGGTTCTGGGAGGGCATCACCATGGCCACTCTCCCTCTCCTTGCCAGGGCCACATGGACAGCTCGCTCAGATCCTCCCCATTGGAACCTGGTGAGGTTCCTAGAGGAAAAAATCTGCAAAAGTAAGAGGTCTTCCCCACTGCCCATGACCGGGGCTCCTCAGGGGCTTCCGTATCTTATGCTGGTGCCTAAACTGCCTTCAGCAATTCATCAGAATTACTACCTAGGTGTTCCCATCAACTTTTGGCATGGCTACAGCTAAGCCAGGCTTGGGTGACATATCTTTTTGGATGCACCCTACGCCTCAGACTCTGGGGTGGCAGTTTGCCTTGCAACCTCAGTTCTCTGGCGGATTCAAGAAAAGTCATTGTTTTTCAGCTCACCCAACTTTTTCTTACTGTTAGCTTTTAAGCTCTGTATGTGTCAGAGTTGAAACCAGAGGTCCCTCTTATGGCCACTTTTTATATCAATCTACCATTGCAATTAAGAAATACTAAGGGCCACAAAATCATAGGACTATAATCTTGGGATCATAAAGACTGTGGCATATAGACTTAGAGTTTTGCACCAGGGAATCATAAATTCTAAGGATAAAAATCCCCCAGATTAAAAATCACCATGGGCTCTGCACTGCTTACAGGGTGACGTGACATAAAATGTTTTTCATTATCTGACCTGTCCCATCTCTCCAGCCTCATTTCTCACCACCCATCTCACCTCCCACCCAAATCCTGTCCCCACTGCCACTCCCCCCAGAAGACGAACTCAGTATCACACTCAGGGTTCCAGCCATGTACTGAATTAAGTGAGACTCTCTGATGCACCTTGAACATTGCCTGCAACATGGCCACCCTTCAACAGTCATCTGTTAATCTAATTAATGAATAAAATTATAAAGCTCTTATCATAGCGTGTAGCACATGGAGGTATTAACAGTGGGCTATCTCTATCATGCACCTGATTTGGACCTGACGCTCTTCTAAGCACTTCACATGTATTGATTTATTTTCATAGCCTTATGTGGTTTTATTTTTTTTTTATTTTTTATTTTTTTTAGCCTTATGTGGTTTTAAAGATGAGGCACAGAGAGGTGAGTAACTTGCCCAACGTCACCCAGATAGATGGTAAGTGCCAAAGATGGGATTTGAACTCAGGGAAACCTCATCAATGGGTTGTAATCAGCATGAAGCTCCCACTATTGTGCTAATGCTAGACACGTTACATACGGGATCTCCAATGCTAAACTAACTCCCGTGAGATAACGGAGGTGCAGAGAGGTTAGGCGACTTGTGCAGGGTCACACAGCTAGTAAAAGCTGGAACTAAAATTCAAACCAGGTCTGCCTGCTCTAAAATCCCACCCTTTCCTATTCTCAGCATGGCTCCTGGCTGTCTCTTGAGAAAAGGAGTGCCTCTGCCACCTTGTCTAGCCATCCCATCAGACTCCTACTCTTCCTTCAAGACAGTTCAAGCGTCCCTTCTGCTGTGATACTTTCCCTGACTCTCCCTAACCCACCCCAGCTGCTCAATCAGACCCTTCTTCCTTGAGCCTCCACACCCCCCACCTGTACCCTCAGGTGGTCTAGGGTGCAAATCAGGGCTCTGCTGGGTGTCCTTGATTACTCCTTTGTGTGACCATTTGAGTCTTGTTTTTGTTTTTTCTCACCTGCAGAATGGTGCTGAGAAAAGCACCTCCCTCATGGGTTTGGGTGAAATATGCATGCATTTTGGCCAAGTGCTTACTGAAGCACTTGCTACACTGTATATAAGGATCTGCTTAAATGTCTGTCTCCATCACTTGACTTGAGGGCAGGGACTGCTTCTGATCTATCTCCATGCCCCTAGCACCCAGCGTGGCTTACAGGAGCTATTAAATAAATGTGAAGTAAATGAATGTAAAAGAAATAAATGAATCTTAGAAGTCCAGTCTCATAATTTCATACATAAGATCTAAGAACCTTGCTTCATATGACTGCAAAGTTAGAAGGTTCTTGGAGAAGAACTTCCCGAGGCTTTCAATCTTTCTGACTAGTACCCACGGCGAGTAATGCACTTTACGTCGCTGTCCAGTGCAAACACACACACACACACGCACACACGCACACACACACACAGAAAGTTTCAAGAAACAGCATTTTTCTTTACTACATGGGATAAACCCACGACATTTCCTCTTTTTTTTTTTTTTTTAAAGATTTTTTATTTATTTGCGAGAGAGAGAATGAGAGACAGAGAGCATGAGAGGGAGGAGGGTCAGAGGGAGAAGCAGACTCCCTGCTGAGCAGGGAGCCTGATGTGGGACTCGATCCCGGGACTCCAGGATCATGACCTGAGCCGAAGGCAGTCGCTTAACCAACTGAGCCACCCAGGTGCCCCCCCACGACATTTCCTCTTGTCTTCTCTTGTCTCGTCTCCTATCTTTTCCATTCTTAAAAAAAAAAAATGCTGCTTTAGGTCCTTTCTACTGATTTCATGCCCCCACAATTGCACTGTGGCCCATGGTTTGGAAAAACACAAAAAACACAAATAAACCACTTCCCTAGTCCCCCTGTTCAGCCAGAACCTTTCTTCAGCATCCATGACACGTGTCACGTCCAAGAGACAAGAATGACTTGCACACCCCTGTTGAGGGGAAGTTCCCTCTCAGAAGGTAAGAGGTTTCACTATTGGAGAGTGTTCATTGTTAGAAAGCCCTTCTTTCTCTGAAGGTGAAACACCTCCCTGGAACTTCCCCGTCGGCTCCCATGTGGCTGCGGGTCTCTATCAAACGAGTCACTTCATCTCCCCCGGCTTCGCTTTCTTCCTCCTGCTCCCACACATGTGCCCCCCCCAAGTGCATGGAGCCCTCAAGTCCATCATCAAAGCCACTCTTTGGGCCTTGATCTTCACCTGTCATCTCCTGTTATTTGCTTTTATTTTCTTTTGCTTTACGGGAGTGGGGTCACTGGAGTCAATCCATCCAAGTGGTCAAAGTTTTCAGTCCTGGAACAGGGAAGTTGTTGGGACCGTGGGGGATGTCAGAGAGTCTGGGGGGGTGGGGAGGTGCCAATGATAGCAGGGACCCAGGCCCCACAGGGGGGCCCAGCCGGGGTCCTCGGTCCTGGCACACAGCAACCTGAGGGGCCTCTTCCCCTCCCTGCTGCAGGATGCCTGTCACCTCTGCGGTGGTTCCCCTCCTCGCCCAGAGGAGGCCAAGGGCGTGCGGGAGCACAGACCACATAATTAACAGGGCCCGGTGCAAGCTGAGAATGCAGGGCCCCTTGTTCAAAAATCATTAGGGGTTTCAAGACAGCGATGGCAGAGCAGGACATCAAGTGTGAGTCTGTCCCGGTGTGGGTCCTACACAGCTGCAAGGGTCTCACGCCCGTGATGCTGACCCTGCCCTTTGCTGGGGAAGCAGGCTCAGCAGACAACGTGGGAAGGAGGCCGAGGCTGGGCGGGGCCCCAGACTGCAGGAAATGAACCCGGCTTGGGAACAGTCAAGCAAGAGCCTCCTTAGAGGTCACCTGACCCAAGCCCCTACGTGTCCAGTTGTGGAATCTGAGGCCCAAAGAGATGGCCTAAGGTCACCCTGCAAACTGGTGGCAGAGCCGGATTACAACCCTAGCCCTCGGACCCTCCCCCTCTCTCTCCTCTCCATTCTTTCCCAATTGCCCCTACCCCATGCAGTGAAGACACGCTTCCCTTGCCAACACTTTGCAAATGCTTATCTTCCCCTCCCCACCATCCCTCCCTGTCTCTCCCCCAAGCTCCAGCCTCCACTGCTGCAGGGGCCTCTTGCTTTCCCTCCTCCCACCCCCCATGCCACCGCCCTGCCACGCCCCTCCCTGGCCCTCCTCCCACCGGGCTCCCAGCCACCTGTGTGTGAGCTTTTAATTTACAAATCAGATCCTGTTGAACCTCGGCCCTCAGCACAGATTGCAATCCAACCTCCTTACCACAGCCCACAAGCTGAGGCCCTGAGGTTTCTCCCATGACTGTCTACTCCCCTCCCCCTGCTCCCACGCTGTGAACCTGCTGTCCTAGGGCTGCACCCAGATCACACCCACTCTGCATGCTGATTCCTTCTCTGCAGCACTCTTCCCCAAGATGGCCCCGTGGCTTCCCCTCATTCAGGTCTCAGCTCACGTGCCTCCACCGCTGTTCCCCGCCCAGGTCTTCCCATGCAGTCCTTCATACCAGTTAACCCTCCCTAAAATTATGGGGAATATTTGTTCCTTTATTTTTCAGGCTCCCCTCTAGAATGTAGCTTCCCAGAGGGTGGAGACCTATCTTGCTCACTGCTCACTTGCTCGGTGACTTGCTGGTGCCTAGCACATAACTGGCACTCTCTAAAGAGCTGTTGTAGGAATGAGCAAACTCATAATGGAATGGATTCACTTAGCAAACATGTGTTGCGAGGCTATTCTGTATCAGGAGCTGTGCTAAGCACTGAGGACTCAGACATGGAGCAAGTGGACAATGGTCCCTGCCCTCAAGGAGTTGGGTCACCATCTTGGGGAGACACACATCTTTGGAGGAGCAGTAGGGTGACCAGAGTGCCTTGTCTAAGCTGAGTCTAAGCCTCATCTGAGAAGATAAGGTGGGGGGAATGGTAATGGATCCTTGCGGGAAGGTGTTGGATTTTAGGGACCATCATTGCCCCTTTTCTGAGGACTAGGAACTCTCTGTCTCTCTGGCTCCTCAGCCCATTAGGCCAGGGCTGGGGTCCACATTCATGATGAATTCTCTCGGGGCCCTCCACCCATAAGACATTGTGCTTGCAAACTGTTTGAGATTCACTTCCTGCTGCCACTGGAATCAGGAAGAAGACTGGCGTAGCTCCACTCAGGAAACCCAGCATCACCCAGCGGGCACAAGGCCCAGCCTGCGTGAGCCCTCTGGTTACCTTGGCACTCCTCAGACCATCCCCAAGACAATTCCAATCTCGCACTTCTTCTCAAGCTTTCCAGCTTCCCAAGGCAGACTGCCCATGGCTACTCACCCCCTACAGCCCCAGCCTGATGTTGCCAGTCCCTTCCTTTCTTGCAGATGGTATGATTGAAGCCTAAGGGCAGAACAGAGCCCTTGAAGACAAAGTCACTTCCTCCAGGAAGCCTTCTCTGCTTTCTCATTAGTAGCCCCTCCTCCTTCTCCTTACCCCCAAAACACACATCCTCTCTTGTTTGTTTGTTTATCTAAACATCCAGCCAGCCAGCCAGCAAACATTCATTGAGCACCTACTGTGCCCCTGTTCTTACCACTTATTCACAGTGGTAAGCAAAAACATGGTCGCTACCCTCACAGAGCTTATAGTCTAATAAAGGAAATTATGCAACCAACTGCAAATTAAAAAATAAATTACAGCTGTGATAAATGCTATGCCAGAGAAACACCCAAACCTGGGGGAGGGGGGCGTTAGGGTAGGGATGGCTTTCCTGAAGAAGGAATGTTTCACCCAAGACAGTACTATCCAAGATGGCGACCACTAGCTACATGTGGCTACTAAGCACGTGAAATGTGGTCAGTGCCGCAAAGGGAAGTGAATTTAAAAATATATATATAATATATATTATATTAATATTCACTATATTATTACATTATATTAATTATATTATTATATACTATTAATACAATATTAATTATATTACTACATATTAATACATACATAATTTATATACACATGCACATATTTTAAAATTGAAGTAAACATACAATGTTACATTAGTTTCGGGTGTACAATATAGTGATTCGGCAATTCTATACATTCCTCAGTGCTCATCATGATAAGGGTGCTCTTAATCCCCTTCACCGGTCTCACCCATCCCCCCACCCACCTCCACTCAGGTAACCACCAGTTTACTTTCTGTATTCAAGAGTAAGGGGTTTTGTTTGCTTGTCTCTTTTTTTCTTCTTAGTTTGTTCATTTGCTTTGTTTCTTAAATTCCACGTGTGAGTGAGATCATCTGGTATTTATCTTTCTCTTTCAGACTTATTTCATTTAGCATAATACTCTCCAGATCCAACCATGTTGTTGCAAATGGCCAGATCTCATTCTCTTTTATGGCTGAGTAATATTCCATTGCATATATATATTATATCTTCTTTTTCCATTTGTGGATGGATACTTAGGTTATTTCCATATCTTGGCTATTGTAAATAATGCAGTAATATAGGGGTGCATATATCTTTTCAAATTAGTGTTTTTAATTTTGGGGGGTAGGGGCGCCTGGGTGGTTCAGTCGTTAAGCATCTGCCTTCGGCTCAGGTCATGATCCCAGGGTCCTGGGATCGAGCCCCGCATCGGGCTCCCTGCTCCGCGGGAAGCCTGCTTCTCCCTCTCCCATTCCCCCTGCTTGTATTCCCTCTCTCACTGTGTCTCTCTCTGTCAAATAAATAAATAAAATCTTTAAAAAAAAAAATTGGGGGGGGTAAATGCCAGAAACGGAATGAGTGGATCATAGGGTAATTCTATTTTTAATTTTCTGAGGAATCTCCATACTGTTTTCCACAGGGGCTGCACCAGTTTGCATTCCCACCAACAGTGCACAAGGCTTCCTTTTCCTCCCCATCCTTGCCAACACTTATTGTTTCTTATCTTTTTGATTTTAGCCATTCTGACAAGTGTGAGGTGATATCTCATTGTGGTTTTGATTTGCATTTCCCTGACGGTGAGCGATGTTGAGCATCTATTCAATGTGTCTGTTGGTCATCTGCATGTCTTCTTTGGAAAAATGTTTATTCAGGTCCTCTGCCCATTTTTAAATCAGATTGTTTGGGGGAGTTTTGGTGTTGAGTTGTAGAAGTTATTCATGTATTTTGGATATTAACCCCTTATTGGATATATCATTTGCAAATATTTTCTCCCATTCAATAAGTTGCCTCGTCATTTTGTTGATGGTTCTTTTCTGTGCAAGAGCTTCTTGTTTTGATGTAGCCCCAAGAGTTTATTTTTACTTCTGTTTCCCTTGCCTCGGGAGACATATCTAGAAAATATTACTAAGGACATTAGTGTCCTTAGTAATGTCCGAGACATTACTGCCTATGTTTTAAGGAGTTTTGTAATTCAGGTCTCACATTTAGGTCTTTAATCCATTTTGAGGTCTTTTTGTGTATGGTATGAGAAAGCAGTCCAGTTTCATTCTTCTGCATGTAGCTGTCCAGTTTTCCCAGCACCATTTATTGAAAAAACTGTCTTTTCCCCATTGTATGTTCTTGCCTCTTTTGTTGTAGATTAATTGACCATATAAGTGTGGGTTTATTTCTGGACTCTCTATTCTGTTCCATTGAGCCACGTGTCTGTTTTTGTGCCCGCACCATACTGTTTTGATTACAAGAGCTTTGTAGTATATTTTGAAACCTGGGCTTGTGATACCTCCAGCTTGATTCTTCTTTCTCAAGATTGCTTCACCTATCTGGGGTCTTTCGTGGTTCCATGCAAATTTTCGCGTTTGCTCTAGTTCTGTGAAAAAATGCTGTTAGGGGAGGAACTGAATTTTTAATTGCATTTAATTTTAATTAATTGAAATTTAAATCTAAAAACTGAAGCAATGTAAAAATATGTATATCTTATTAAACGCTACTTTACTGTTTTGGTATGACTACATTTCACTTCGTTGAAACTTTCAAAGACTAAAGGAAAAAGTAATATAAAGCATCACAGTACTTTTATAGCATTTACTTATTAAAATGATACAATTTCAGATGTTGGGTTAAAATATATTAGTTAAAATTAATTTCATCTTTCTTTTTACTTTTCCCACATGGATACTAGACCTCTAAAGCTCCCTGTGGCTCCCACTGTATTTCCACGGAGAGAGCTGAGTGAAGAGCAGAAAGGTGAGTAGGAGGAGTTAACAGGTGGAAGAAACCCGAGAGGTATCAGGACGGGGTCACGTTTCTCGGGATGGAAACTGAGAAACATTTATTTAGGTTTTATTTTATGCTCAGGACTTTAGACATTATATGCACATGACTCAGTCACAGGTAACAATCACTAGTGTCTTGCTACATATTAGGAAACCGAGGCTCGGGTTTGACCAAGGTCCTGTGACTGGTGCAATGACTTCATTGAGCTGGCTGAACCTGGCAGGGGCCCCGGCCCACACTGGTTTTATTCGCCCTGCTTCTAGCCTGCCTCTGTCACATTCCTTCTGCCTGCCTCTCTTCTCTTAGGCGGAGCCCACGTTTCTGGACACTTGCCGGAGGATGCTCTAGGACAGTTGAGCAAATGGATGACCACGGATGAATCATTTTACCAAACTCTTATGAAAAAGCTCTTCTGTGTCAGGCCCTGTTTAAAGCCCAGCCCCACCAAAGCCGTTTCCAGATGCCAACATTACTCCTTCCCTCACCACGGCCAGCGCTGCCCCCAAGTCTCTGCTGCAAGATCCGGAAGGGGGTCGAGGCAAAGGGGTTCTCCTGTTCCTCCTCCCGTCCCTGAATTGGGTCCCAGCTGTAACTCCTTGGAGGGCGCTGTGGGCGTTCACCTGTGCATGGGCGTGCATGTGCGTTTCCGTGGGCGTGTGTGTGTGTGTGTGTGTGTGTGTGGTGTAGGGGTGCCCACGGCCCAGCTCTCTCATGCACAGTCTGATCCAGCTTGGCAACTCTGCCTCCAGAGTCCGTGTTGCAGCCTCTTCCTTCCGGAGCCCTCTTGAGTGGGCTGCTGACAGGCTGCTCTGAGCTTGCCCATCCTCCTTCCTGGGGGTTCTCTCAGCACCTGGCCCCCAGCCACACCACATGGGGGAAGTGCAGGCCGCACCTCCACCACCTTATGTCTTTCCAGTTCCTTTTTCTCCTGCTAGTGTGGCAAGTCCACTGTCTAGGGGAAGGGCCTACTTCCTCTTTGTGCAGGCACCCCTATCCCTAGGAGGTATTTTTGGCGGGGGGGGGGCTGGCCTGCTTGGCTGAGGGGACAAGAGGAGAGATTGCAAAGCAGCACCACCACCCCCCCAAGGCTAACAGCTCCATCCTCACCTGGGTGAGTGAACAGAGAGCAAGGGGGAGGAGTGACGGCTGTGGGCCCCACCAGACTTTGCTGCTTTTTATTAGCCCTGAGAACCTATCTTGTCCCATTCATTTTTTTTTTTTTTATCTGAGAGAGAGAATGGGAGACAGAGAGCATGAGAGGGGGAGGATCAGAGGGAGAAGCAGACTCCCCGCCGAGCAGGGAGCCCGACGTGGGACTCGATCCCAGGACTCCAGGATCATGACCTGAGCCGAAGGCAGTCGCTCAACCAACTGAGCCACCCAGGCGCCCTTTGTCCCATTCATTATTATTGAGGACTTACTATGTGCCCAGCGAGGTGCTGGTCACAGCAATGAACGAAAGACGGCAATCCTCACGGCCAATCATTCTTTATGGGGGAAAGGGATCAAGAATGAAGAGGTATAATGTCAGAGCTAGCCATTGGGAAGCCAAATCTAGTAGCATAAGGGGATGGGGAGTGACCAAGGGGAGAGGCCAGGGCATTGGTAGCTGTATTTAACATTCGGCTTCCCCCGGCCTGGAACCTATTAGACAGTTCCAAGCGCCAGGAGAAGCCAAGCCATGCTGTGCCAGCCTAGTGAAGTGGCGGGCGGGGTCTGGGTATCCAAGTTGGTGCCCCTTCTTGGTTTTATGTCCCAGCTCACTTCACCAACCCTTCCCGGAGCGCATCCAACCCACTTTGTAGACCCGGGAGCCACCGTGGCCTGGGACAGAGCAGGCTGTCCGTCACGTTTGTTCAGCACCGAGGAGGCTCAGCATATCACAGCAGCTCCGTGGCTCCAAGCTCAGGGTGGAGCCCAGCCCCTGCCAGCTTCCCCATCGGGGGACCTCAGGGATAGTTAGCACGCAGGCTAAAGGCAGCAGACACCTCCCCAGCCACAGACCCCAGGCCTGAGGGTTTGGGGTTTGGAAGGAGGCCTGGGCCACAGGGCCCACTTCTCTCCCTGTGGCTCAAGCCACTGCTCCAGGCCTCGGGATGGGCGTGTGTCCAGGAAGCATGTGGCCTGCCCTCGGCTGTCAGGAGACCCAGCAGTGGCTCCCGGGCTCATGCAGAGCCTGGTCCAGGGTTGGTGCCCAGCACAGATCAGGGACACTGAGCCTCCTCACCATGGCTGCTACACGTGGGCAGGCCCTGGGCTCCCTCCTGTCCACCCTTCTGCTGGGACTCACAGGTAAGTCCTGGGTGCTGCCCAGAGACACCTTCAGAGCTGGCAGGGAGGCCCTCAGGGGTTACTAAACCCAGATGCTTTGTGTTGCAGGGGTCTGGGTCCCAGAGGACCTCGCTGAGCCCTGTGCCCACCTGCCGGGGCGCTAGTTTGCATCCCTTTCTCACTGTGGACCTTGTGGGGAAACAAAGGTGATGGGGGTCAGGGAGTCAGGAGGACATGAGGGCGAGAGACTGGGGAAGGCAGGGAGTGAGAAGGAGCCCACCTCCCACCCGGTCTCCCTGATGTCAGCTCTGGTCTGAGTGGCTAGCAGATCTCGGTCAGAGAGGGCGTGAGGGTCAGAGAGACCGAGGGAGAGAGGACCCCTGAGTGATGGCGCCTCTGGCATGGCGGGAAGAGTTGCAGGACTCTCAGGCAGACAAACCTGCTTAACATCCTTCCTTAGCCCCCGACAGGCTGGGTGATCTTGTACAAGTCACTAAACCTCTCTGTCTCTGTCTCCTCTTCTGGGGTGAATTCCTCCATCTTCCACGGGTCATTTTTCTGGTTTATTTACATGCAGCTTCATTCTCTAAGACTCCTGATCAATTTCTTGGGTGTTCAGAATGATTTGAGGGGGAGGGGAGTCTAGTCTTGCAGTTGTCCTGGGAGGACTCTAGGACACAGGTGCTAGGCTAGAAGAGGGTGGGCAAAGCTGCCTCAGGTGGAGAGAGCTCCCCATCCCTGGAGGTGGGCAAGCAGAGGGTAGATGCCCAATGAGATGTGGTTGGGAAGCATCTGATTAGGAGGCCCAACCATCCCTGCCTGCAGTGGCTCTCGACTTCACACTGATGTCCAAGAGGGAAATCTCGAGTCCTCACCATGCCTCTCCCCTAAAACCAGAACCATCCACCCAGATGCCCGAGAGAAAAGCCTGGGAGACATTTCCCCATAACTCACTGTGTCCCCGACACCCCTTCAGGCTGTCACAAAGTCCTGCTGGCTCTATCTGCCACATGGGTCTCCGGTTCCCCAATTGCTCACCATCCTGGTCCAGGCAGGCCTGCACCGCCTTCTCGCTGGTGTCCCGGCTCCTACCCTGCCACCCTCTTTCCCATCCCCCACACGGCAGCCTGTTTCCTTCTAAACGACATCCATGAGGCCATCTGCCCTTGTGTTCACAATCTCCAGTGGCCTCCCATCATACTCAATATAGAGTCAGGAGCATCACCCTGTACCACAGGCTCTTCCCCAATGTGGACCTCTTTGCCCATGAGGCTGGAGTCCTATGGATCTCTCAGCGTCTCAAGCCCACCAAGCTCTTCCTCCCAAGGTGTTCTCACCTGCTAGTCCCACTTTCTAGAATGTTCTTCCCTTGCCCCTTCTCATGGCTGGCTCCTATCCATCCCTCAGGGTCAGCTCAAAGTGTTACCTCCTCTAGGAAGCCTTCTCCATTCTCTTCTAGAATAAGCCTTCTGGCATTTTTTACCGCTGCACTACTGGTTTCCCTGAAGTTGAGGCCTAGTTTTAATGATATATTTGCTTGTTTACTTATCATCTGTTTTACGCTCCCCAAGGCTGGAACCAGACACAGCGCATAGTAAGCCCACAAGGCCGGACGTGCCCCGGGCAGCCCTTACAGGCTGTTGAGTGTGGGATGCGTCCTGTTCTGTGTGGTCGCAAGCTTTCTTTCACAGCTGGAAGGCCCTTCATCTCTCTGATGGGCCCATCTCAGGGGACAACCCCTGGAAATCCGGTGCCTTTCAACTGTACCGCTGGCCCCTTCAGCTCCTGGGACTTCAACGTCACCTGGATGAAGGGCAGAGACGAGCATCCAGCCTCACCTCAGCACCTGGTGACTAACGACAAAGGCAACTAACTATTCCATCACCAGTAAGGTGTGGGTGATACTGGCCCACCAAGATATCCTATTGGGGATCACCTGCGAAGTCACCCACAGGGTGCTGGAAGAACCCCTGCGAAAGACCATGAACCTCTCCCAAGTGCTCCAAGGTGGGTGGGCAGTAGGTGAATGTGTGTTGGGGGGGATGTCATTTCCCCAACAGCACTGGCTTCCAGAGTCTTCTGCCCAGAGCCCCAGTTCACAACAGGGAGCCTGGTATTCCTCATTGCCATAGCTGACCACACAGTGTAACCAGTAAAAGCATAGGTCTCAGAGGCCGACCATGTGCGCTGAATCCTGGCCGTACCACTCTACATGTGTGATCTTGAGTGAGTTACTTAACTTCTCTGTGCCTCAGTCCCCTCTTACAATGGGAATAAAAATAAAACCACCTTGTAGGTTTCAGGTGAGGATTAAATGTTATAAAGCACCTAGAACAGTGCCTGGCCCCCAGTAAGTCGTTTATGAATGTTTGGCCCCAACCTTCCATTTATCATCATTATTATCTTGCTGTTATCTTATGATCTGGCCCCAACCTTCCATTTTCCAAACATCTTTGCTCTATTAATATCATTGTTATTATTTTTAAATTAAAAAAATGTCTTATTCGTTCAGCCAGTAATGAATATCTACCGTGTGCCAGGCACTGTTTTAGGTGCTGGGGATACAGCAATAAAATGAAATCCCTGTCCTTGTGGGCATCCTATTTTAGTCATTCTTAAAATTATATTTCACGAGATGAAGTATTTCAAACATGCAAAGACTAATATACCAGACACCTAGGTACTCCTACCCATATTTAATGAACATTAACATTTCACTTTATTTGCCTTACATCGAAGATACAAGAAAACATTATTTCTGAAATCTTGCCATTTGCAACAACGTGGATGGAACTAGAATGTATTACGCTAAGTGAAATAAGTCAATCAGAGAAAGACATGTATCATATGATCTCACTGATATGAGGAATTCTTAATCTCAGGAAACAAACTGAGGGTTGCTGGAGTGGTGGGTGGTGGGAGGGATGGGGTGGCTGCGTGATAGACATCGGGGAGGGTATGTGCTATGGTGAGCGCTGTGAATTGTGTAAGACTGATGAATCACAGACCTGTACCCCTGAAACAAATAATACATTATATGTTAAAAAAAAAAAAAAAGATAGTAGGAAGAGAAAAATGAAGGGGATATCGGAGGGGGAGACGAACCATGAGAGACTATGGACTCTGAGAAACAAACTGAGGGTTCTAGAGGGGAGGGGGGTGGGGAGATGGGTGAGCCTGGTGGTGGGTATTAAAGAGGGCACGTTCTGCATGGAGCACTGGGTGTTATACGCAAACAATGAATCATGGAACACTACATCAAAAACTAAGGATGTAATGTATGGTGATTAATGTATGGTGATTACATCCTTAGTTTTTGATGTAGTGTTCCATGATTCATTGCTAAAAAAAAAAAAAAAAGTAACCAACGAGAGAGTGAGAGGTCTCGTGGCAGGTTCCTGGGAGAAGGAAAGGGCCAGGCAGGAAGGGGTAATTTCAACAGATGCTTTTGTTTGTCTAGTTGTCCCCACCCTGAAGATCACCACCAAGACCTCTGGGACGCACATCCGCGTGCATCAGAGAGTGAATCTCACCTGCCACGCGAGCCACTTCTACCCCTCCCACCTACGTCTCACCTGGATGGAGAACAGACACAAGGTCCAGACAGTGGAGTCCCCACAGGTCACAAGAAACCCAGATGGGACCTATTCTCTGGAGCACATGTGGCAGGCAGAGGCCACGCTGGAGGGGAGAGAGTTTGCCTGCTGGGTGGTCCAGGATGAGCAGCCCTCAGTCCAGGCCAACATCACCTTGCGGGCCCAGGGGCCCAGGTTGGGGAAAGGTGGGTGCGGTCTCTTGCCGGCCCCTCTGGGCAGCATGGCTGGGAGGGTCAGGCATGAACACCACAACCATCGGCCTGGGGTGCAGGCAGTAGTGAGGTCAGGGACTCAGGGCAGCATTGGATGAAGGTTAAGGAAGGGGTCTGGTGGGTGATAAAAGGGGTCTGGTGGGTGTCCTGGGCTGGTGATAAAACTCTGAGCCATTCACCCCTAAGTTCCCTCCCTCCCTCCCTCCCCACACCCTCACCAAGAAGGAGCAGGACTTCCCTTCCCCAATTCCATATGCTCCTCAGGTAGGAAGTTCTCAGCCTTAACACTTGAGTGCAGGAAATGGCAGACATTATGGACTGCTGGGTACCCAAGTCTCTTCCAGGAAGGCTTTTAATCAAGACTGGTTCAGCTGGAAGTTTCTGGGAGTCATTATTATTTTATTTTATTTTAAAATATTTTTATTTATTTAAGACTGAGAGAGAGAGAGAGAGAGCAAGAGCGAGAGCACACACAAGCCGGGGAAGAGACAGAGGAAGAGGAAGAAGCAGACTCCCCACTGAAAGGGAGCCCAATGCAGGATTTGACCCCAGGACCTTGGGATCGTGACCTGAGCTGAAGGCAGACGCTTAACCGACAGAGCCACCCAGGCGCCCCTCTGGGAGTCAGTTTTAAAGAGAGGCCGAATTCTTGACTCCCTTAGCTGGGAAACAGAGTGGGTGCTGAAGCAAGATTCTCCTCTCTACTATTCAGTGTTCTCTGTCCTCTCTCTGTCCTTTCTCTCTCCTCTAACCCCCTCCTTCTCTTCCTCTTTCTACCCTCCCTCCTCCCCATCCTAAGCCTCTCCTTCCTCCCATCTCTTGTCCTTTTTGGCCGCAGATGACTTTGTCCACTGGGGGGAGCTGCCTGCTAGCCGTTCGGACCCAGGAGCGCTCGCGGCTTTTCTTGGTCCAGCCTGGATCAGCTGGGGAGAATGAATGACTGGTTTTGGGGGCGGGGAGAATGTTGGGTGGGAAGAGAAGAGAGTATTTTGATTGGCCAGGCCTGGGTCAGCCCAGCGCGGACTGACAGCTCTCCGGAGCCACACGAAGTGGGGAAGGACCACCAGGAGGTGTGAGCGGCTGCGTCTGCGTGCGTGCATCATGGCCCACGCTGCTCCCCGCAAAGGGTGGACGGGGGGAGGCTGGCGAAACATCACGTCTCCCCCGCAGGGCTTCCACCTGCATCCCATCTCTCCCCGACAGGTCGGGCCTTGATCTGGCTGCTCTAAGGATTCTTGGGGAATGATCCCACTCACCGTTCAGTTTCTCGGGGTCATTTTTGTTTGTTGTCCAGTAGAAATAAGAGAACCGTTCACCCAGTGGGTTACACGGATCTGGGTGGCCAAACTGGTCTTTTCTCTTCGACAAGGGTCGTTATTTCTTTCTGACTCACTTCTTTGCTGACTCACTCCGAGGCTTTTCCTCGCTGTCTCATCTTCCTTCCTTTTCTGGCGTTCGGCCCCCTTCTGTTTTGTGTGAGCGGACCTTCGCAGCTACACCTCCCCAGTCCGGCCCACAGACCCCTTGCCTCTTCAGCATCCCCACCTCGGGCCTCCGTTGGCGTTTGGCTGACATCTGCAGGGCACTTCCCGTGTCCCAGGCGTGCTCGCATGGCTCAGCTGACATATGACAGGACAGGCAGCAGAGGTCTCAGAGGTCTGAGCTGGGGTCAGAAGGCAGGACGGTCTCTCCACAAATTCAGTGTGCTCTTTTGTATATTTCTCCCCCTTCCTGCCTGAGAATACAGACCTCGGTGTGATCTCACATCTCCTCTCGAATCTCAGTCTGACACCCTCTATTTCTGGTATTTCCTTCTCCCCGAATGGCCCCCACGGTGCACAGGGTTCGGTCCCCACAGGGACACTGAGCCCCCCGGGCCTCCTGCTGCCGGGCTCTGTCTGCTTGCCCCTCTCCTCCGCGATGGGACCCTCGCTTGCTCCTCTGTAGCAGACTCCGGACCTTGTGTTCGGATGTGGCCAGACTCCGGAGCTAAGCAGACCAGTGTCCCAGCACAGGGCTGCCACCAGCAGCTGTCTGTGCCCTCAGGCAAAGCACTGCCTGTCCTGGGGTCAGTTCCTCATCTCTGTCCTGACAGCTGCGGCACCCTCATGGCACCTGCCGAGGATTCCTTTCCTGGACCCCTGCTTGGCAACCGAACAATGGGGCACAGAGAGCGCTGCGCCATCACTGTTTGCGGTCCCCAGGGCGCCCAGCCCAAAGCCCGGCTGCAAGAAGCAAAATATTAAAATGATCATTAGGGGACCAACTGTAGAAAAGTAAAGGCCGCCGTGATGTAACAGAAAGAGCCCTTGACCTGAAGTCACAACCCTAGGTTTGGAACGTGGGTTCTGTTTGCTGTGAGGCTCTTGGGCAAGTCACTAACCTCTCTGAGCCTTTTCTTTCTCTAACATTAGAAGTACGATTAACAATTTCTCAGATGGTTATTGTGAGTATAGGATGATGATAAATCATTTATGGAGTGATCGTTATGTGATCACTCTATTCTACTCTAGTTCTTTTACTTAATTTATTAACTGAAAATTAAGAATCGTCCCCAGTTTGCAGATGGGGAAGTTGGGTCTTCGAGAGCTAGGTTGCTCAGCTCAACCAGTGGAGGGTCTGGGAATGCAAACTCTGCTGCCTGTCCTGTCAAACTTGAGCACCAAACCTGTGCTCCTAACCTCTTCTCTGTGCCACCTGCTTTTATATGACCTGGGCTTTGAGCGCGGGGGGGCGCTATTCCGTTCCTGGGGATGGAGGACAGACAGACCTGAGCCGAGATGGCTGACACAGACCCTGGGGCCAGACTGCCTGGCTAAGAACCCCGGCTCTGCCACTGACTGACTACCTAGCCTGGTCTGGGCCTCAGTGTCTCCATCTGTGAAATGGAGATAGTAAGAGTCCCCACCTCCTCGGGTTGCAGTGAGAACCTGGTGAGTTAGCAGAACTGGACAACAGAGTCCAGCGATGTGGGGGTTTGCTGGGAGGTGGGGGTGGGAGTCAGCCCCATACAGCTGCTGTCATTGCCCGGCCGCTGATGTCGGCTTCAGAATCCAGCTCCTGTCTGGAATTAACCTTTACACCCCACGGAGGAGGAAGCCATGGGGCTTCTCAGGGAGCCGCTCGCATCTGGGCACCTCCATGCCTCTCACTGGGAGGGGTCTCTCCCCGACAGGTCGGGCCTTGATCTGGCTGCTCATCTTCCTTCGATCGGAGCCAGGCACAGGCATCCAGCTGACCTACACGTCCTCTGGATTCCCCTCACGTCAGGTGACCGTGACCCAGCTGAAGAAGAACCTCGAGCTCCCCAAGTGGCAGATGCAGGTCCACGCCCACGGAGACACATACAATGTGACCAGCAGAGTGCTCGTCCCGCTGCGGGCTGACGATGTGCTCTCTCCTTTGTCCAGTGCCACGTGGATCACAAGTCCACACCGGTGTTCCAGAAAACCATCAGCCTGGACCAGTACCTCCGTGGTAAGGCCGTTCGCCCCGCTCAGGGGGCTCAGTGCAGAGCTGGGCTGTGTGTATCTCTGCCTCAGTTGCCTCTTCTGAGAGTGGTACAGCCCTCGGTTGGTTGTGGCAGGGATTCCGCGAACTAAGACCTGTAAAGTAGGTACCACAGGCCTTGCTCGTGCTAACCACTCGGAGTAGCAGTTGCTCCGGTGGCTACTCATTCGTATTGGTCCCATTCACATCACCTCTCCGAACTCCATTTCCTCATCTGTAAAATGGAGAACAGTATCTTCCGGGAATTTCATGTTTTTATTATTATTGTTTTATATGAAGAGCACGTCAAAGTCTTTTTTTTTTTTTTATCTGATTTTTTCGTTGTTGATTTTCCTGGCCTGGACCAATGCTTGGCAGGCCTGTAAATTCAGTGAGGTCATACGTATCACACCTAGAAGGAATTGTAGCAATCATCCCATTGTGTATGACAACTCTAAAGCCCAGAGAAGGCAGGTGAGTGGTCCAAGGTTGCACCGCAGGAAAATTAATTCCTTAAATGTGTATAGGACTTTAAAGTTTACAAAATATTTTCCTCAATATTTTTGCTATTATCGTGGCAATAAAGACATCATGTTACATGAATAAAAATATTGATATTAACACCTCAATTGAGCATAGCACACAGTCAGTAAAGCACACGCATGGGGGTTGACTTATTAAGTGTGTGTCTCTGCCCTATACTGTTCGTCCCATCGGTGATTTACACAAGGAAACTGAGGTTCAAAGAGGTAAAGTCTGCCCCAGGTTGTAAAGCCGGTGAGTGAGGGACGTTTCATATGAATTCAGGCTTCTAGCTGTTTTTTACCATCTGTGGGATCACCTGCTTCAGTATCTTTGAGTGTAAAGCAGGAAAATGATCATTCAGGGTTCCTCCTTATCTGAGCATTTATTATATAATTTCCCAGAGTCAGGACAAGTATATAGAAAAGCAAAAATCATAGAAAATACAAATATTCACAAATGAATTAATTACTTATAATATTAGCCCCTACTCAAACCCTGCCCTGCTCAACACTGGCTGTACCTCTTCTAGGTTTCCCATCATTGTGGGTGTCTTTATCTGGGTTCCCCTGAAAGCAGAGCCTCAAACCAGGACTGGGTGCAGGTGTTTGGGAAATGATCCACAGAAGCACAGAAGTTGGGATAAGGGATGGGGAACGTCAGACAGGGAAAACAGGACACCCAAGAAAGGGTGAGTTATTGAATGGGTGCCCCAGTAGACAACTGAGGCTCAGTGCCACTGGGACCCTCTCAGGAACTAGGTAGATTCTTCCTCAGGATGGTCCCTGGGTGGGGTCGGGAAGTTGGGATGTGCCCACATGGTCTGGGTGGCATTTCATGGTTATGGAGAAATCCCAAGGCGGAGAATCCGGGAAGTGTGGGAGTTGCAGGAGGGACAAGGCACCTTCCAGCACGGCTGCCCTGAGATCAGGCAGTGCGGGGGAGGTGGTGTGGAGCCCAGAAACCCTCTGCTCTAGATCAGCATTGCCTTGATTGAAGTGTGGTAAGCAAGAGACCACACTGTGCAGAAAGAATCTGCATCCATTGCAAAGTGAAATCAGAGATCTTGCCAAAGTTGTATTTCAAGAAGTTGATGCCAATGATGTGGGGGAACTGCTGGGATGACAGGTGAAGCCTCTGAGTGCTTCAGATGGAAAAAGAAGAAAAAGATCCATGATGCTTATGATTCCATGGGCACTTCAAAAGAGGACACTTGGATTGAAAGAGGCCCCTGTGAAAATTGATAGAACATTCAAATGCTTTCAGATAATTTTTCCATTACCTTTTTTTCTCCTTTTTTTTGTATTCAACTCTCTTTCTTTTTTTAAATTTTATTTTATTATGTTATGTTAATCACCATACATTACATCATTAGTTTTTGATGCAGGTTCCATGATTCATCGTTTGCATATAACACCCAATGCCCTCTTTAATACCCATCACTGCTAACCCATCCCTCTAGAACCCTCAGTTTGTTTCTCCCAGAGTCCATAGTCTTTTATGGTTCGTCTCCCCCTCCGATTCCCCCCACCTTCATTTTCCCCTTTCTACTATCTTCTTCTTTTTTTTTTAATGATGGTGCCGCAAATGTGAAATCTGTAGGTACCATACGGATTTGTTGGTACTGTCGTGTAAGGTTTTGGGAAAAATTATATCTACCTTCTTACAGTCCCAACACTTGTTCTTTCTAAGAGTTGGTGCATCACTGTGGTTATATTTTATATTTAATTAAAATATAAATTAAATAAAATTCGTTTTATCACTGAAATGCTTTTCAAGATGAAATTTCAACCAATTCTTCCTCGACAGTGTCTATGAAATTGGGGACTGTTTTGTATAGGTTCCTCCTAAGTGGCTTCTTGTTGTTTTCTGATACCAAGTAGACTTCCGTGTTTAGCTCATTTGGTTTTGTGAGGATACAAGGAGACATCGTATGCACCACCATGCCGTGCATGGAAGCAGTGATCATCTGCTGGGCCCGGGTCTCTGTCCTCCAACACTGCCTGGATACCACACAGCTAGAAGGACTCACTGGCAACTAGAAGGGGAATCTGAGCCTCTTCTTCCTTTGAGTGGTCTTTGGCATCTTCTATGGCCCATAACCCTTGCCTGGGGGTACCTTACCCTGGCCTATCCTTCCTGGACATCACCCCAGTTAGGGGCGTGAGTCCTCCCTTCTCAGGGTCCACCTCTTTGGTTGGGAGTAATCCCTACCTATGTGCTGAAGGGGAAATGTTGAGTACAGATAGAGACCTTCTGGGGGGTTGGCCTGCCTTGGCTATCCACCCATTAAGCAGCACCAACAGAATTTTATCAGGCTGGGTGCGTTGATCAGATGCCCTTTGTTCCTTCTATGGTACTACATAAAGAGTTACTCTCTCTACCCAAGACCAAGGGGTGAAATCTGTCTTAACTAGACCCGTGAGACATGATCTGACCTTGGACAATTCCATAATTTAAGAATTTTGGAGACAGAGGGAAAGTGACTCATACAAACTTCTGCATTTGACTGTGGTGTTAGTGCAGGGACCACAATCTGCATCTCTCTACAGTTAGACTGTACCATGCTGTGTGTTCATACGAATTCTACTGAAATACATAACATTTTAAAGTATCTAACATCTTCCAGAATTTCCTCATTATGAATACATTCTACTGCACAGCTGAAAATCAGTTGAAAAGAATTATAGACGTTGTTAGATCATAATTTCAAAAACAGGATCACAAATGCAGAGCCTTAAAGTTGGGGTGTCAGTCCAGCATGATGGTAAAACATGCTGCGTCTGGCATAATCGCAGCTTTGCCCCTTGTGACCCTGAGCAAGTTACTGAACTTCTCCAAACCCTAGTTCCTTCCTATGTAAAATCTCAGTATCTTGGACTCATAACCATGTAGAGTCTGTGAATGTTCGAATCTTAGAATTATCAAGTCATAGAATGAGGCAACTGACTTGTAGTTTCTTAAATAGAATTTAATGTTTATCTTTGCATCTTTTGTAGTGAAAGTGGACAAAAACAGAGAGAAAGAGATTTGGATGGCTTTCCTCAATCCCATCATTCTTTCGTCCATGCATTCCTCCATCCGCCCACACATCAGGCATGCTTTCACTCAATGCACTCTCATTCAGCCATGTATTTACTCATGCATGCACCTGTTAACTGATACCTGAATCCTCTTCTGGGGCAGGCCCTGGGCAGATGACCCATCTTCAAGGAGCTCCAGGGCTCCCACAGTGGGTTTCCTAAAGTAATTGTCTGCTTTCTCTGGGCTGTGTCAGTTTCCCCTACAGTGGCAGTGTCCCAGTCTTCATCCTCCTTGGACTTGGTGGCGATTACCTGCCATGTGCAGAGATTCTATCCACAGAGTGTGCATCTCACCTGGATAGAGAACTGTCATACCTTCAAGGGAGCCGAGGAACCAACATCCAAGCAGAATAGTGATGGGACCTACACCTTGGAAAGCTTGCATTTGGTGAATGTGTCAGGGCAGGGATCTGAGTGGGTGCTCACCTGTAAGGTGCAGCATGAGGCACAACCTCCCATTCAGGCCAACTTCATACTGTCCACGGCAGCCCATGGCATATACAAGCCCATTGGAAGCTCAGGTAAGCTCACCTCTACTGCTCTGAGCTCCTGGGTCACCCTTGTCTCCTGAGTGGAGTGAGGTATTTAAACTCACAGAGCCCCATTTGCTGTCTCCTTCTGCCCATTGGTACTTAGGTCCACAGATGCCTGTCCTTATGTTTGTGGCTTTTCTTCTGGGCTTCAAGGTGCTGCTGGTGATGAGTTTCATAGTGACCTACATCTGCAGGTGGCAGAACCTGTAACAGGGGAGTTGGAGGGTAGGCCTTAGTACATAGAGAAGTCATGTCACCGTCATGGGCTGGCCAGAGGAGTCCAAGGTGAGCCCACTATTTCACACCGCCTCAAGGAAAGGTTGAGAATACTGTTGTTTTCTCTAAATGTCTGTTGGAAATCTCAAGGCTTCCAGCTCTCATGCATCCTGAAGGTTTTTCAATGAAGTCCTTTGGAATCCTGGGTGGGGGTCCAAGGTGTGGAGGTGGGAGAAAGGTCAAAGCTTTGAGCTCCAAACTCCAAAGAGTACCCCCCTATACAGTTATATATGTCAGTTTTCATAGGACTTATTTTTGGAATGAATATGGAAAGTATTACTAAGATCTACTAAAGGAGCCCTTCGAGGGACTGGGAGGCTCTAACTAGTGGCAAAGGTGAACGTGGGTGTGGGAGAGGTCAGACCTGAGACAGAGGGCCTGGGGTGTAGTGAGTAGGGGTCTTATTTCTGATCTGCACCGTGATTCCAGGCATGCAGAGTGCCTGCCACATAGTAGATGCTCAATAAGTATTTGGGGAATATAAGAATGAATGAATGAATTTTTCCCTGACTGCTCCTGCATGCTCTGAAATACACTGCCTCCCATCCTGTCCAAGAGGCTCACATGGGGAAAGAAGCTGCCACCCCCCACTCCTACCCTGAACATGCTCCCTTTCTCACACCCCCTGATGTTCCTTCTCCCTGAGCTTCAGAGCTGAGTGGAGGATGGACTTTGGTCTGAGGGACCCGGGGATGTCTGGACCCTGATGCATCTTCAAACTGGCCCTGCGTCTGCCCAAAAGAGAATCAAGTGGGTTAAGGAAACAAGGTTTCCATTCTGCTCTTGATCAGGAACAACCTTTAATTTTCAGAGCACATTTACTTTTATTTTTTTAAGTGTTAATTTCAGTTAGTGAACACACTGTGTTATATTGGTTTCAGGTGCACAATACAGTGATTCAACAATTCCAGACATTCCTCAGTGCTCATCCTGATAGGTGTACTCTTAATCCCCATCACCTTGTTCACCCATCCCTCCACCCACCTCCACTCTGGTAACCAAGAGTTTGTTCTCTATAGTTAAGAGTCTATAGTTAAGTTATTCCACATATAAGTGAAATACGACAGTATTTGTCTTTCTCTGACTGACTTATTTCACTTAGGATTATACCCTCTATTTCTATTCATGTTGTTGCAAATGGCAAAATTTCATTCTTTTCTATGGCTGAGTAATATTCCATTATATATATATATATATATATATATATATATATCTCACATATATATAAAGAAGAGGTGATATATATATATATATCCATTTATATTTCCTTTATCCATATATCCATATATATCCTTAATCCATTTATCTATGATGGACACTTGTCCTGCTTCCGTAATTTGGATGAGCACATTTTAGTTTTATACAGAGCTTTTGCAAGTATGATTTTATTTTAACACCTACATATTTTGAAATCACTATGTGCAATAAGCATTATTTGGTTCTGAAATTTATGAGAAAAGTATAAAAAAAATCCTTGGTCCTACCATCCTAATTTTGCAAAATATTAACATTTTGCCATTATGGTCTTCTGTTTCTTTTAAAAACACTGTCCTGAATTTGGTGTTTATTATTCTCAAATTTGATTTTATAATTTTACAACACACTTTAAGTCCTTAAGCAATATACAGTATTACTTTGCATGTTTTAAATCTTATTTAAATGTTGTTATATGTATGCAGCATTCTAGAACTTTTATTTTATGCTCAACACATTTTGTGAGGTTTCTTCATGTTGCTGTATGTAACTCCATTTTATCAATTTTCCACGGCTCTGTAGCTCTCTAAGAATATGCTACAACTTAGGAATTCTTCACAGGATGGTATGAAAGCTCAATCGGCTGTTCGGGTAATGCAACTTTGCAATGAGCATTTTTCTCTCTGTTTCCATGGGCACACATGGGAGTGTCCCTCTAGCTCCTCTGCTTTGGTCCACAGAGCAGGAGTGTTAGTATCCTTTGGGAGCTTTTGTAACACAAAAAAAACCTTTTAATTTTTGATGAAGTTTTGTTCTTTCCATTTATACCTTTGATCTAGCTTTATTCTTCTGAGCTCTGTGTGTGTGTGTGTTTGTGCATGTGTTATAAATGATAGGGATCTTACATTTTTTTCTCCCATTGGGATAAATTATCCAGCACTCACTGATGGGCACAGCTGCCTTTGCCATATAGCAAACCACCCCATAAATATGTGATTCTTTTTATGAGGTCTTATTGCCATTGAGCTACTTCTTTGTCTCTGTCAAAACTTCCCTGCCCTATAAGTCATGGGGATGAGCGTACAGCAACAGTATTGGAATAACGTTGTGTGGCAACAGGGTGATTACACTTACCATGGAGAGCATTGCATAATGCATAGAATTTTCAAATTACTATGATGTGCATTTAAAACGAATATGGTACTGAATGACAACTTTAATACTAAAAATTTTTTAAATAGTTTAAAAATAAAATTTGCCTTTGCATGGAAAAAGAAATAGACCCATACGTATTTGGCCAAGTGATTTTTGACAAAGGTACCAAAGCAATTCAATGTGGAAAGGACCGTCTTTTCAACAAATGGTCATGAAACAATTAGATACTCATATGTTTAAAAAAGAAGAAGAGTCTTGACTATTTCCTTATACACAAAATTTAATATTGTCTTAAAATTGTATTACCTAGGGCGCCTGGGTGGCTCAGTTGGTTAAGTGACTGCCTTCGGCTCAGGTCATGATCCTGGAGTCCCGGGATCGAGTACCGCATCGGGACTCCCTGCTCAGCGTGGGGTCTGCTTCTCCCTCTGCCCTCTTCCCTCTCGTGCTCTCTGTCTCTCATTCTCTCTCTCTCAAATAAATAAATAAAATCTTAAAAAAAATAGTATTACCTAATATCAATATTACTGAACAGCATACAAAAAATACTAAGAACAAATTAATATGATCAGATGGATCACAGACCTAAATTTAAAATCTAAAATGAGAAAGCTTCTAGAAGAAACCGTGGAGGGGGGGGGAAGAAACACAACAAAACTAAATCTTTTTGGTCTTGTGTCAGCAGGACTTCATAGATAAGACTGGGGAAGCACAATCTATAAAGGAAACCATTGATCCATTTGACTTCATGAAACTTTAAAACTTTTAACCTTCAAAAGATACTGTTAATAAAAAGAAAAGGAAGGTTACCAAAGGGAGAAAATATTTGCCAAGTGAAATCTAATGAAGGGCTTGCATCTGGGATGGCTGCCCGTTTGTGCTAATCAGGTTTATAATCTGTGGCTTCTTTCAGGCTGAAATGTCAGAGAGAAGTGATTGCAGCCCTGACCTGATGGCCCACAAGCATAAAACATTTACTGTCTGGCCGTCTAAGAAAAAGCTTGCCAACTCCTGAGAGACAAAATTTAAAGAACTCTAACAACAAAATAGCAAGAAGACAGATAATCACATTTTTTATGTGCATAAAAGATTTCATCAGATGCTCCACTGAAGAACATATATGGATATCAATGAGAGTTTTGCTGATGCAAAATGTATTTGTTTTTAAGAACTGCTCTGTCCTAATCAGAACAGCTTTATAATAAGTTTTGGTCCCTCTTTTGGGCAAAACTTCCCACCTCGTCTAGTTGCTCAGAACTGCTATGGCTCTCCTCGGCCCAGATGCATTTTAGAATCACTTTGTCAACTTTCATTAAAAACCCTTTTACAATTATGATTTGATTGCATTGACTTTGTATATTCATGTGGGCAAATTGACATCTTTCTGATACTAAGTTTTGCCACTCACAGACATGAGGTGTTTTAGGGTTTCTTTGATGACTTTCGGTTCACCAGTTCACAGGGCTTTTTGGTCCCATGATGATCTTATGCATCCCTACTTAGAGCTATCTTTAATACTTTCTAGTTTATGGAATCCTTAAATACTATTATTACTGTTTGCAATGGGTTAGGGACTACTGTATATGAATGTAATTGAGTTTTGAACATTGATCTTATATCCAGCAAGCTTATCACACTCAGACTAGTGCTCATACTATGGACAGTCTCTTCTGTGTAACTCTTACAACATCAATCAACTCACCTAGATTAGTTTTTACCTTCATTAAAGTTACATATGCACACACTTCAAGAGGCAAATAGTTCTATACCTTCTCCATATGAAAACTGGAGCCTCCCGACCTACCACTATTTTCCACCTCCCAGAGGCAACCATTTTCCACTCCTTCAGTTGATTATTTTTAACCAATTCTTGTAGATTCTGTAGACAGATCTCATAGAGCATCGTTATATTGTCTCATCTTGACTTCTCACCCGTAGGCATTATTCACTGACTTCCCACTCTGGATGATGGGGATGCAATGCTTTGTTACTACGGACCCCACACCACATGTGCATATTTCTACCCCACCACCTTAATATTTTAATTTTAGATAACGTCATAGTCAGTATCCACATTATAATGGCAATGACATTGTGTTTTGTAGCTCAACCCTTTTTTTTTCTTTCAAGATCTTATTTAAATTAAAGTTAGTTCACATATAGTGTAGTGTTAGTTTCAGGGGTAGAATTTAGTGATTCACCAGTAACATACAACATCCAGTGCTTATTACATCAAGTGTCTCAACCTTGTAGCATTCCCAGCTTTTGTTTGCATTGATCCTCTCATGTGTATTTTGTGCAGCCACCAGCATATGCAGGACACACAACAGTTTCATGGCCGCAGAGCTTACCCTTGTGCTGGCCTTTCTTAGTGACAGCCAGCCCCACCACCCAATCCTCTGGCACATGCCAATCTGTTCTCTATAACGTCGAGAATGTTGTGGAAGTGGAGTCACACAGTGTGGACATTTTGAGATTGATTTTGTTCACTCCACATGATGCCTTTGGAAACTTACAAGTTGTGCACATGTAGATAAGTTATTCCTTTTTATTGCTGAGTAATTGTTCCTGGTAGGAATGCACCAGTTTGTTCAACCATTCACTTATCACTGGGCATTTTGCACATTTCCAATTCTTTTCCATTACAAAGAAAGCTGCTCTAAACATTCACGCAGAGATTGTGTGAAGCCATGGTCTTCATTTTGTTCAGATAAATGCCTGGGAGTGTGATCTCTGGGACATAAAACCCACTTCCTCTCCTGGAAGAATGGAGGAAATGATGCTTTTTGTTGGAGGCAAGCACATACAACTTCTTTTTTTTAAAGATTTTATTTCTTCTTTAAGTAATCTCTATACCGAACTTGGGGCCCAAACTCACAACCGCAAGATCAAGAGTTGCTCACTCCACCAACTGAACCAACCACACACCCTAAGCACATACAGTTTCTGAAGTCCACACTGCACTGTGCATGTGGGCTAAGTTTACCATTCCATCAATAAAGGGTTGGAATAGGGAGTCATTTCTGGAGCAGACCTCATTCTACCCCAAAACTTTTTAAGCCCTGACGAACCCATTTCTTCCTTCAGCTCAGTAGCTCTTGGTGGAAGCTGGTGCAGAATGAGGCCACAAGCCAGCCACCCCCAAGTGTCCAGGGCTCAGGAGGTAGGACAGAGGCCCAATTGCAGCTGTTTCTTGGCTTGGGCCTCCCAAGTAGAGAATCACCATGAAGACCTCAAGATGGGGGGAAGAGCCCAGTACAGACAGTAGAGGCCCCAGGCGATCAGAAAGCATCATTTCTGCTGAGCCTGTCCACTCTCTCTGAAACATAAGAAGAATTTCTTCCAAATTTTACTTGAGATTGAGTTCCATTTTCAAAGCATTGTGGTCTGAAAATATGCAGGGAATAATCTCAATCTTTTGGTATCAGTTAAGACCTGATTTGTGACCCAGTGTGTGGTCTATTCTGGAGAAAGTTCCATGTGCACTTGAGAAGAATGAGTATTCTGTTGTTTTAGGGTGGAATGTTCTGTATATATATATGAGGTCCATCTGGTCCAGTGTGTCATTCAAAGCTCTTGTTTCTTTGTTGATTTTCTGCTTAGATGATCTGTCTATTGCTGAGAGTGGAGTGTTGAGGTCTCCTACTATTAATGTATTATTATCAATATGTCTCTTTATTTTGGTTAACAGTTGGCTTATGTAGTAGGCTGCTGCCATGTTGGGGGCATAGTATTTACAATTATTAAATCCTCTTGGGTCTAACCCTTTAAGAATGATACAGTGTCCTTCTGTATCTCTAACTACAGTTTTTAGCTTAAAATCTAATGGATGAAAGACCTCAATGTGAGACAGGAATCCATCAAAATCCTAGAGGAGAACATAGGCAGTAACCTCTTCGACATCGACCACAGCAACTTCTTTCAAGACACGTCTCCAAAGGCAAGGGAAAGAAAAGCGAAAATGAAATTTAGGGACTTCATCAAGATAAAAAGCTTCTGCACAGCAAAGGAAACGGTCAACAAAACAAAGAGGCAACCCACGGAATGAGAGAAGATATTTGCAAATGACACTACAGATAAAGGGCTGATATCCAAGATCTAGAAAGAACTTCTCAAACTCAACATCCAAAAAACAAATAAGTCAAAAAATGGGCAGAAGACTTGAACAGACACTTCTCCAAAGAAGACAAGAAATGGCTAACAGGCACATGAAAAAATGTTCATCATCATTAGCCATCAGGAAAATTCAAATCAAAACAACATTGAGATACCACCTTACACTAGTCAGAATGGCAAAAATTGACAAGGCAAGAAACAACAAATGTTGGAGAGGTTGTGGAGAAAGGGGAACCCTCTTATACTGTTGGTGGGAAATCAAGTTGGTACAACCTCTGTGGAAAACAGGGTGGAGGTTCCTCAAAATTAAAAATAGAGCTACCCTATGACCCAGCAATTGCACCACTGGGCATTTACCCACAGATACAGATGTAGAGTAAAGAAGGGCCACAGCATCCCAATGTTCATAGCACCAATGTCCACAATAGCCAAACTGTTAGAAAGAGCCAAGATACCCCTCAACAGATGAATGGATAAAGAAGATGTGGTCTATATATACAATGGAATATTACTCAGCCATCAGAAAGGATGAATACCCAACTTTTGCGTCAACATGGATGGAACTGGAGGAGATTATGCTAAGTCAAATAAGTCAAGCAGAGAAAGTCCATTATCATATGGTTTCACTTATTTGTGGAACTTAAGGAATAGCAGGGAGGACATTAGGAGAAGGAAGGGGAAAATGAAGGGGGGAAATTGGAGGGGGAGAAGAACCATGAGAGACTATGGACTCTGGGGAAAAAAGCTGAGGGTTTTAAAGGGGAGGGGAGTGGGGGATGGGTTAGCCTGGTGATGGGTATTAAGGAGGGCATGTATTGCATGGAGCACTGGCTGTTATAAACAGTGAATCATGGAACACTACTCAAAAACTAATAATGTACTGTCTGGTGACTAACATAACGTAATAAAAAAAAATAAATTAAAAAAAAAAGTAAGAAGAGGACCTTCTTACCATGTGAGGCCTTCTCTGCCTGACTTCCGTTTCACAATCCAGAAGCAGGTTGCTGTCCCACAGCCGTGTCACTGCATCATAGACACTTCCTCTTCTATCACAGGAGGAGTGGGGTTTTCTTTCCATAGAACAGAGGCCCCATCTCCCCAGTACACACATTTGCAGAGAGCTGGATCCTCAGGCCTCCACAATGTCGGCCCCTGCCTCTGGACCCTGCCTTCCTTACCTGCTGCTGGCTCTGCTGTTGGGACTCACAGGTAAGCATTGCCTTGGGGGAGACTCCCCATTCCCTGCCCCCTCAACTTCTCCTTGCCCCTGGACATTTAGGGCCTCCAGGTAAGCACAGGTGTGCTACCCAGACCCTCCACAGAAGGCCACGGACTGGGTGTCATCTGAGAGCATGAAGTCAGGGATCTGAGCATTTCCTCTATGGATCCATCACCCGCAGCTAGTTACCAGAGGCGTCCAAATAGTTGATGCAATTGGTAACAATGACAACTTTGTGTGTGTTCATTGATCTAATATTCACAACATCCCTGCCTGATAGCTCAGACTGTACTCCTGATTTGCAGATGGGGAAACTGAGGCAGAGAGAAGAACCAGCCCAGTGTCACCTACCTGAGTCAGTGGAGCAGTTGGGATTCCTGTCCAGGCCACTCAACTCAACAGTTCATTCCGTTCACCATCTTATGCTGCTTGGCTCCTCAGTGGAGGCTAATTGCAGAAACATCAGAAAACACAGAGAGGCAAACGGAAGAATAGCCATCACTTATCACACTCAGAAGTCTCCAGAGTTCCACTTGTGCTGTGTGTACTTACAAACTTTTGTTAATGATGTGCTGGATGTTTCCAATGTGCCAAAATTGTTACTGAAGTTTAACATGTATTATAATTTCACTTAATCCTCAAAACAATCTGTATACTAGCATGCTAGGCTACACTTTACATAAACAGGGAATGAACTTACCTGTGTGTGTGTGTGCATAGGAGTGGGCATAGGGAAGGGTATACTCATGCATGTGAGCACACACATGGATTTTTGAAAACACTTTGCTTTTTCTCCTCATATCACATCCAGTCTATGTGAGATGCACATTGAACAGATGTTTGGCTCCCTGTCTCTCAGCTACTCACCCTCTACTTTAATTCTCTAAACCTACCTCTCACCCTCCACCAAGCTCTTAAGTTAAACAAACTTCTCTCTTGGTAAAATGAGTAGAACCTTTTGCATTACTACCTTAGAGATCCTCCCATGCTGGACTCAAGTGGGCTAGGAAAGAAGGGGATAAAAATTTGGAGACTCCTGCCTGTGTGATCTGCATCTGTAATTATATCCATATGCATATCAGGATCCATTCATCTAGTGTCCACTGATGTCTCCATGCCTCAGGAAATCTCATGAGTGATAATTTTCTAAGTTCCTGAGCACTCACCATGTGCCACACACACCTGGAAATGCCTATGTCCATTATGTCATGTGATCTTTGCATCCAAGGTAGACATTCTTGTCACCCCCACCTTGCAGACAAGAAAAGGAGGCACAGAAAAGTCCAAGGTCACTCAGTATAAATGGTAGGGCTAGGATTTGAAACTAGGCAGTCTGATTCTAGATCTCACAGGTCTAACCATTGCTCTTTTCAAATCCTATGGCCCCACTTCCATCCCATGAGATTTCTGCAGATCTTCCAATCAGTGTGTGGAAGGGTTTGGTGTGGTGAAGAACATGTGTAGTTTGCTTCTCTCACATGCTTCTGCTCTCTGGGTATATGCAAGTGTATGTTTCCTCCAAGTCATCTATGTGGGAAACTCAGCTTCTGATACAATGTCCTAAGTAATTCTCCACTGAAAATAGACTTCATGGTGTCAGAAAGGGTCACATTGGCAAGTCACACATTACACAAATATTAACTTTATACCTACTAGGTGACAAGAACTGTTACATGAACATAGGGCATATTGATGAATAAAAGAGACAAAGAAGTGGCCCTCGTAGAAGTCCCATCATAGTGGAGGAAAGGACAGGAAACAATAGACACAACAAATCAAGAAATAACATAGAAAACAGAAAGTGATGAGTGTGAAAGAAAACACATGACAGTAGAGCTGGATACGACAATGAGAGAATCTTCAGGGTAAGATGTATTTGAACAGGTAGCCTGGATGGGCATCATTGAGAAGGTAGAATTGAGCAAAGATTGTAAGAAGGTGGGGGAGTGAGCCATGTGATTTTCTGGGGGAAGAGCCTTCTTGGACAGCGTGAGAGTAGAACCCTCTTGCTCTACTCAAGGATCTGGGCTTTTATTCTGAATGAAATGGTGGCTATTGCAAGGTTTGGAAGACAGGGGAGACATGATCTGGCATGAGTTTTAGAGTATCCTAGCATTTGGTTGAGAATGGAGTACCACAGGGCATAGATAGAAGCAGCTAGAGCACTCAAGAGCTCATTGCATCCAAGCAAACAAGGAAAAGCACCAAGACAGCAGCCAGGAGGAAGGGGAAAGAGGTCAGATTGTGGGTGCATGCAGTAGGGGAGCCCTTAGGGTGTCCCGGTGCATAGGACTTGAGGTGGGAAAGAAAGGCACCCAAGGGTTGGGACCTAAGCATCTGGGAAAATAAAAGTGCCTCAGCTGAGATATGCAAGCATGTGTGGGAAACTGAGTTCGGTTTAGGACATGTTACTGTGACAGGTTTACTTCTATCTAAGACAAAAGTCGAATGGTGGTTGGACATACAAATTGTAGTTCAGGGGCAAGGTCTGGGCCAGAGATGGAAATAGGAGGATTATAGATATGCAAATGGTAGAGTTTTCCCCTTTCCTTGCCTCCTCTTGACTCTCTGATCCCTCTGACCTCTTCCCTCCCATGTTCCCTCCATTTCTCCCTCCATGGTGCATTCCTATTTCTTCCCATTTTTGTCCTAGCAGTTCAGCTTGCCGACCTCAATCTTCTCCAGACTTAGAAACCAAAGTGCCTGATGTTCTTGGCACACCCAAGACCTGCCTGTAATAGCACGTGCCCTCCTTAGGAGACAAGTTTGGTTGCCAATACTGTTAAGTGCATGGGTTCACTCTGCAAGGGTGAACCACAGATTTTCTCCCTGAGGAGTAGTTAAGAAATGGAAAAGAACACTGGGTGTATGAGTCATGCCACAGCAGGATTTAAATCCCTGCCTGGTTTTTAGGACACTTCAGGTAAGCAGGAATGATTTCATATTTCTTGATGTCTCCGGGCACTAGCTAGTCACCTAAGCAGGAAATCCAACTGCAAAGTCAAACCTGCTCTGTGCCACATCACTGAGTGTCTCCGTGTCTTCATCCTCATTTGTGATACGGTCTCACGTTACAGGCTCGTGGTGAGGGCTGCATGCCACGTACATGCAACGTGCCTAGGTCAAGGCCCGCTCACGGTGCGCACTCACTCAGTGAGCTGTTGTGGATACACACGTGAGGAGACACCCAGGATCACGTCAGGATGATCTTTGTTTTCCCTCCAGGTGTGGCAGGTGAGGCGGAGCTGCAGGTGATCCAGCCTGAGAAGTCAGTGTCTGTCGCAGCCGGACAGACAGCCACTCTGCGCTGCACCCTGACCTCCCTGCACCCCCTTGGGCCGG
>NC_138378.1:25365338-25385816 GCF_054177405.1 Leptonychotes weddellii | reverse complement strand
AGATGAAGAACTTCTTGCCCCAAATCTACCTTGAGCCTGAGTGCAGGGGAAGAGATTCATGAGCTTCAGAGCATTGATAAGCTTGAGTTGCTTCAGAGAGAGTACGTGGAGGCCCCAGGGAATGGACTCCTGGGTCCCCCTCTCATGGTGCCTGTGTCCATTCTTTTCCAGACCCAAGGCTATCTACTCCACTCCTGGTTGCTGTCACCCTGGGTCCAAAGCTGCTGCTGCTCATCACTGTCTCTGCCATCTTTGCCCATAAGAAGCAAGGGCCTGCCTGTAAGTTGTGGGTCAGGGAGGACAGGCCAAGGTCAGTCCCAGAGGGAGCAAGGTCAGGAAAAGGGGCAGACCACAGGTCACACAAGGGGTCAGGGCCCGACTGGAGTAAAGAGCATGTGACACACCTCCCTTGATACCCTCAGGAGTCTCAGGGATCCCAACTTCCTGAGATGTGTGTTGGGGGGAGACTTTAGCCTATAAGAGGTGGGCAGGGTCAAAGACTTCAAAGACTGTGCACAGAGTCCTAGGAAATATGGGAAGGAAGTGGGCAGAGGGGCTGAATGAGAGGCAGCTGGGTGGGAGGAACCCTTGGAGATCATCTCTAAGTTATTTGAGCACTGGGGCTCTGTCAGGCACAAGGAGTCCACATTTAGGAGAATGCTGACAGGTGTCGGATGGCGGTTCTGAGGATGGCTCCTGCCTGACCCTCTGTGGGATACACTGGTGGGGATGGGGATGGGAGATCAGGCCCTAAGGGAGAAAAGTTTATGTGGCAGAGTTCTATATCAGGGGCTGCCTGTCCTCTCGCAACAGGTGTCCCAAGAGGAAAATAGCACCGAGGATATAGGAGACACATGCGGAACATTTCTGGAATGATGAGCAGATAACCAACTGTGAACATGGGTCCCACAGGTCCTACCTTTCTCCCCTGCTACATGCCACCCTCAGACTCTGCTGCCTGCTCCATTCCCTGATGGGCCCAGCCTAAGAGAAGGAACAACTAGAAGCTTCCACAATTCTGCCCCAAATGCCTTGCTCCCCCCTGAGACCCACCTGCCCACAGCTCCTGCTGCTCCTTCTCAGAGTCCTTGATGCCCCAGAGCTGGGTCTTCATACCAGGTCCTCAGCAGAGGCCATGGGAACTTGCTCTGGGGACTGATGCATGGATCTCTGCCTGAAATGTGAGAGACAAGTCACATCTACACGGACCAGGTATCTCTCATCTATCTCCTGGGGACCATGGCCATGAACTACACACTCATGTCCATGTTCTCAGGAGTTATTCCTGCCAAGCCCCAGCCTCCCCAGCCTTGGTGAGGTTCTCCATTGGGTCTTAAATAGAATGCATCCCAACCTGGTTTGCAGAGGAGAAATGATTCTCCTTCTTTGCCTACATGTGCTACTCACAGTCCCGGAGGGAAGATTCACTCCTCCCTGTGATGGGACAACTGCTCTTCTGTCCCCTTCATCCTTCCCGACCCCACTGCTCATGTATTCTAGTTGGCAGTCCAGAAGCCTGGAGCCATCCTTAGAATTCTTTCTTTATATCCCACATTCAAGTCTGCCTTCAGAATGCTGTGTTCAGTGGTGAGATGGTAAACATGAAACAATCCACTCTCAGAAAGGAAAAGAAGCCTGACTGGTGGTGCTTGTGGACTTCTGTGGTGTCAACACTCCCAATGTGACCAATTACAAGCTAACAATGTTTAACAACTCACTTGCAAAATTCCTGAAAAGCCTCTCAGAAGTGAGTGCAAGGCTCCTCCCACACCCCAGTGAGCTCCACCCAGAATCTACACACTGCTCACTCCCAGGGCTGCTCCCTGGTCTCAGCCACCAGCATCCCTTCCTGGACCATTGCTTTTTCTCTAACAGGCTCTCCAGTTTCAGCCACAGTGATTCTATGGAAATGGAAGTCAAACTGTGTCTCTCCTCTGCTTCTTCCCCCTACGAACCTGCATGGCTCATCTCTCCCTCTTTCAAGCTCTGCTGACATGTCACTTTATTAAAAGTCCCTTCCATAAACCACCCTGCATAAAATATCAGTTCCTCTCTCTCACTCTCTGTTCCCACAGCTCATAACCTAATTAGATTGTTTCCCTAGAACTTATGATTAGCTGACCTGATAAGTGGAGGCAGTTTTCACTTTGCACAATAGTGCAGGACAGAACAATGATGGTGTAGCTGAAACCATGCAAAGTGATCTCAACAATCAGTGGGAGTTAACAATTTTTCTATGACTTTTAAAAACTTTTTTTCAAAACACAAAAACTCTCCAACTGTCAATTATGAATGTATAGGAAAAAAAAAACAATAGAACCATTATTTATTTGGTGTACTGTCATCTCAAATATTAGAAACATGGAAAAGGGAAGCATTTAATTTTTTTGTAAAGACTCATCAAGAATAGTTTGCACAGTGCTTACCTTCTTCTGATCGCAATGTTGACCATATAGACCAGCATCTGAATTACCTCACTCCAGTCTCAAATAGGATCAGCATCCAACATGCCATCCCTTGCACTTTCAATGTTGTGAAACCCTTACAATATTAATTTGAATATCTCTGGTGTCACATCCTCTGGGACAGTTTCACCCTCCCTCCCCATCTTGTTCTCCAGTGATGTGGTAAGATTGCCTCACTCTGCTCCTGTGGCTGCATATCCACAATCTGGGGACCAGAATCCCAGTCACCATTCCCATGGTAGCTCTGCCTTCATGAGCCCCACTCACATTCAGTTTGAACTTCACCTCCAGTCTCATCTCTTCTCATTTCTACATCACACTTCCAGCTTTGTGCCAATTCCCTTTTGCCACTATTCACTTTTGTACAATGTCACCTGGGTTCCTCGCTGGGAGACCAGGAGACAACACAACCACCTGCATTGCTGTCTGTGGGAAAGTGAGTAACGGAGTCACAGAGAACCACCACTACAGGCTTTGAAAGATGTGATGCTTACTTATGGGGATGAGCACCCGTTAGTCGTATAGGGATTGGTGGCCTGAAGAAGAGCTGGCAGCAAAGTTTGTACTTCATGCAATTGCTCATGGAAAATTCCTCATGGTAAATGAAACTGGAATCACGTGTTGGGGGACTGATGTTATTTAACTGACCTATGGCAACTAAATTCGTGCACATCAACACCATGCAAACTGAGAACTGCCTGTTGTGTGTGCTTGTCTCTTCCTCAAATAGGATGTGGACTCTGACAGAGAAGGGACTGTCTGTGTCCTCAGTTGTCAGAACAATGACAGCCATGAGTTTGGCCATCATATTTTTAAAAAAATAAATTGGGGAATACTTCATTGAAAACATCAGTTTCTACCAGATGTTGGATATTAAAATACCATTTCACTTCGTTCAAAGCTGGTACATGTACCTAAAACCGTTTCATTAAATACTACTCTCACTTCTTTGTGTTTAAAAGTTCTATCAGAAATTCATATGCTCCAGAAAGTAAGCAAGTGGATTTTCAAAAAATGAAACAATAACCCACTGATTGGAGTCTGTCAAACAGATACAGGAACCTCCTGGAAGAGCTCCCATCGGCCAAAGTGCAAGAGTTTGAGCAACAAATAAGTGATGTCTGGTTCTGCTCTGGTCTGAATGTTCTTGTCCCCACAAAATTCAAGGGTGAGAATCCTCAAGCCCACGTGATGGTGTTAGCAGGTGTGGCCTCCAGAAGGTGAGGAGGGCATGAGTGCTCCACCCTCATGAGTGGGATGAGCCCCTAGAGAAGAGGCCCCCCAGGGTTTCCCAGTCACTTTGGCCACATGAGGACACAAGGAGAAATCTGTAGATGGCCCTTTCCCAACCGGGCTGGCTCCATGATTTCAGACTCCAGCCTCTACAACTATGAGCAAGAGCTTTCTTTTGATTATTAGCCACCCAGTCTGGGATACTTTGTTCTAACTGCATGAATGTCTAAGACTGATTATAACCGCTCACGTAAAATAAATATCTTTGAGCCCATATTGATATAAATTAATAACTGAATAAATTAATAAATTGAGAAGAGAAAATGTCCTGTGCAGAAAAGTCCCAAATGATGTATGTGGATACTTCACTTAAGGAGGGGATCCTAACTGACCACTCCTGGAGTGTAGGCACTTGTGGTGACTCCCCTCCAAAGAGGACAGAATGGAAAGGAGGGAAAAAAAGTAACTACAGAGGGGACACCTGACAAATACAGCGCAGCCAGGTGATCACGAGTTCACCAACAATCATAAACCACTGCCACAGTGTGTATCCTGGATTAATGTGATGAAAGCGGTACTTTTCCTCTGTGACCTTCCTCCCCAAACCCATCACCGCAGTCTGCTTATGAGATAAGGATCCTACAGATTACAATGAGGCACATTCCACGATATAGGTGAGCAGCAGTCCTCAAAACTGTCAGGCCATCACAAGCCAGGAATGTCTGAGAAGCTGTCACAGCTGAGAGGAGCCTAAAGAGACATGACAAGTAAATGTAATGTGGTATCCTGCATGGAATTCTGGAACAGAAAGGGACATGGGGTAAAAACTAAGGAAATCCTTTCAGGACTGAATTTATTTCTCCAAAGTTCAAATGTTGAAATCTGAAATCCAGCGTGATGGGATTTGGAGGTGGGGTCTTTGCAGATAATGAGGTCATGAGGGTGGAGTCCTCAGGAATGGGATCATTGTCCTCACAAAAAGAGACTAGCCAGCCAGCTCACCCCATCCACCATGCGAGAATACAAGTAGTTGGCGGTCTGCAATTGTAAAGAGCATTCTCATCACAATCCAAGCATCCTGGCACCCTGATTTCAGACTTCCAGCCTCTGGGACCTTGCGAACTAAGTTCCTGTTGTTTCAAGGCATCTGGTTTATGGTGTTTTATTATAGCAGCCCAAGCAAAGACAAAATCTAAATAAACTATGGATTTTGGTTAATAAAGATGTACCAATATTGGTTCATTAACTAGAACAGATGCACCAAATTACTGTAAGATGCCAATAAGAGAGAAAACGGTATTCAGCTATATACTGGAACTCTATACTATTGTCCCAAATTTCATCTAAATGTAAAACTGTTCCAAAAAAGTAACTCTATTTAAAAAAAAATGTCAACATCCTGTCCTCAGCTCAATGTCTGCCTCTTATGCCCCTTTGGGGGACAATGCAAAGAAATGTGTGGTGGAGAGATTTCCGTGTTTCTATACCCAGGTTTTATGTCACTTCACAAGTCTGAGGTTCCTTCTCTTCTTTCCTCTGTCCCCTGCTAGAGCTCACTCCAGAGCCAGGCACTCAGAGATTCATGAAGAAGCTGCTTCTTGGTCCCCCCATGATATTCATCCTAAACGTTTCCAATTAGTAAAGCCCAGGTTAGACCAAGTGGGGTCAGAGAAGCCTGGGTCCCTGGTTGAGGTGATGTAGCTTTAAGATCTCAGTGGAGGATTGCAGTTAATTCATGTCCTGAGCCCAAGGAATTGAGGTGGAAGGGGCTGTGCAGAGGGTGGGGGAGGCTGTGATGCACCAGGCCTGAGCAGATGGCTCTCAGCTGTCAGCTCTCTTTGGGATGGTCTCAGCTGAGCAGAGCCACCATGCCCAAGGTCATGCCTGAGAAACTTCCACATCCAGTGGCTCATCAACATGGGGATGTAAAGGTCCAGCCTCTCACCCCAGCCCAGGACCAGTCTGAAGGAACATCTTAGCACCACAGCTCCATGGAAGATCAGCTGAGGTCTTCTTCGGGACTTCACTGCAACTCAACTTCTTCTAAACAATCCTGCTCCCTTCTCCCTTCTCCTTTCCACCATTGGATCCTAAAGCACTCCCTGAAAATGACCTGCTTGTTAATATTCATCTCAGTGGGGCGCCTGGGTGGCTCAGTTGGTTAAGCGACTGCCTTCGGCTCAGGTCATGATCCTGGAGTCCCAGGATCGAGTCCCACATCGGGCTCCCTGCTCAGCGGGGGTCTGCTTCTCCCTCTGACCCTCCGCCCTCTCGTGTTCTCTGTCTCTCATTCTCTCTCTCGCAAATAAATAAAATCTTAAAAAAAAAAAATATTCATCTCAGTGACTCTTTCCCAGGGAACCTGATGTGGAAGAGAGAGGCTGTGGTGGGTACCAGAAAAGGTGGGGATCCTTTTGTCTCTATGGGCCAAGCCAGTCATGGAAGGATGGATTATTTACACTACCACACCAGATTATCATATACTACATACCAAATACATACGCCATATATAATATACCCTATACCACATACTACCTACCAATTCCATGTCATTTAAATATACCACATACCACATGCCACATGCCATATATTATATAGCACATACCATATCCCATATACCAAAGAGTTTTATATACAAGAGCAATGAAAATCAGAAAAATTGCGTTCTGAAAGGCGTGTGTGTAGACCACCCTCGATGAAGTAGAAGGAAGAGCTTAAAACAGGGAAGAGAAGTTAGGTGTAGCCTATTAGGAAGTAATAGTTTTTATTCATGCAGGAGATGATGATGGAGGTGGTGACATAGATTCAAGAGGTATTTAGGAGGTAAAACTAACATTACTGGGTATGGGACAGACACAAATGCACAAGTGAGGGTGTAGAACATGGGTCCCTTCTTTTTTTGACCAAATGGGCAGAGGATTGCCACATACTGAACAGCATGTAAGTGGAGAAGAGAAAGTCCGAGTGCTGCCTATGAACACAGTTTTGAGTATTTGAGCCATACAAATGAAAATTTCAAGGTTAAATAATATATAGGTCAGCCTCCAAGTAGTGAACTCCGGATTGGAAACTAAATTTCATCTGGTTACAAAGCCAGGGCTCTTGACCATCAAGGCACTAAAAATCCCAGGCTCTGAAGAGTTTAGAGTTTCATGGGAGGTGTGAAGTCTCCTTAAGTTGGGGGGAAGGGTAGGTTGTTGGAGGCTGGTGGAAAGATCCTGTCCAGCTTATAAGCAGGGGCCATGGAGGGCTTCTCAGCATGGAATTCATTATCCCAAAGCAATGTGATAGGATGGTGACATCACTGGGGGAAGGGAGTCTTCTCATCCCCCATAGGCAGTTTGGGCCTGCTCTGCATTCTCCTCTTGTTCTAACACTTCTCCTGGCCTTAACATCCTGCTGATCCCTAAGAAGATGTGGGGCTCACAAGGAAGCAATACCAAAATAACCCTAACAGTCAGTACCTGACTATGGACCTGTGGACACTAAAGGGCACTCGCTGAGTGTGGGCTGAGAGTCCCTGGACATAACCTTTGTGCTTGGGCAGAGCCCATTCCAGAGGTGAGAGAGAATGAGGCCAATATGCTGGTTCCTCTCTCTTTCTGAGGGCGGGCATTTCTCAAGTCCCTCCACTCCCTCCCTCCAGAGCTGGCCCCAGACCCAGCACAGACAGCAGAGACCACCCTCACCTTCCAACACACAGGGTGTGTTGCTTCCCCTCTTGCAGAGTGTTCCCCCAGCCCCACTTTCCCTGTAGCCCCCTCCATCCTCTAAATCACAAATCATCACCATCTCCAAAACTCTAACCTCTTTCCCACACCATGTCTCTGGGCCTCTAAATCAGCAGGTGTACAGGCTGGGGAGACCTCAGATAGGACGAGGCTCAGGAAAGAGCACAAGCCTATGGATGTCATGCCCTTGACTCTGGAAATCCCAAGCATTTCAAACAGCAACTTCTGCACTTGTGGCCACCTTGTCTGTGCAGTTGGTAATCTTGAAGAAAAAGTGTTGCAGTCCCATGGTCCTCTCTTCACAATCCCCTTCCGCTGATATGATGGAGGCAGGGAGTGTCTTCTCTCCTCTGAGCACAGAGTCCTGGGCCTCTCCAACACAACACTCACCACCACAACGATGCCCATCCCTTCTTCCCCACCCTGCCCACCACTTTCATCCCTGCTGCGGACTCTGCTTCTAGGATTCACAGGTAAGTGGGCTCAGGTTTGTGGTAGGGACTCCCTTATGCTTGTTCACTGTGTTCTCCTCACCTGTTTACCTAGAATTTCTTGGGGGAGAATTTCTCTAGCCAGAATTTATAGAACTAGATTGGAAGGGCTCCTAGCTCACAAATCTTCCAGTGTCCATGTCTGTTCAACACCCTTTTGTTGAGGGAATGGACACACCCCCATGGTCACAGGCCTGGCCCAGCACACACATTAGAGCTCTCTTCCTCCTGCCCCCCACCCGAACAAAGATCCTGTCTTTTCAATTTATTACCACCACACAGATGCTACCTCTCAATGGAGAACAAATGTTGGAAAACATGAAATTATGAAGCAAGAGAAGAATCCACAATGCTTCCATCCAAACATAATCACTGTTAAAAATTTGCAGAGGTTTGCATGTTCATGGAATATTGGCTGGAAGTGGTCACTAGGGTCTCTCAGGTCAGTGATGGAAGCTGAACCCTGCAGGCTCTCCAGAAAACTAAGCAGTTCTGCCTCTGCTTGCTGAAAAAGCTAAACAAGAATGTGGAGTCTCTTCCCCAAGGCCACTGGTCCATGTTGGCAGAGGCTCTGAGTCCCAGTTGCCAAAGCAGAAGGCTTGAGGGATTCAGATCAGATGAAAGAGGAAGCCAAGACCATTATCTGAGTAAGGAAGGAGGAAGAAACCTTAGATGATTTAGAAAAGAGTAAAAACTTTTGAGACACCCAGACCCACTGGAGCATGTTAGCAAACATTTACAGAGGAATTAATACCACTTTTGTACAGTATCTTCCAGAAAATAGAAGAGGAGGAAACACTTCCCTACTCATTTCATGAGGGCATTATTACCTTGATAGAAAAATCAGATAGACTGTACATTAAAAAGATAATTACAGACCAATACCTCTCATGACTCTAAATGTAAGAATCCTCATAAAATGTTGTCAAATAGACTTTCACAATGTGTGGTTATATACCATGACTAAGAAGGATTTATTCTGGGCATGCAAAACTGTTTCACTGCTTACCAATCAATTATTGTAATCCATCACATCAACTGGTTAAAAAAGAAAAATTGCATGATCATATCAGTTGATGCAGAAAAAGCAATTGACAAATCTAAAACCTATTCATGATGCAAACTCTCAACAAACTAGACATAGCAGAGAATTTCCTTAATTTGATGAAGAACATCTACAAAAAAAAAAATCCCTGCAGCTATCATTATACTTAATGGCAAAAGACCAAATGTGTTTTTTTTTTTCTCCCTAAGATAAGGACTGAGGCAAAGATGTCCATTCTCAGAACTCTTATCCAACACAGTACTAGAAATTGTAGGAGAGAGAAGGATAGGAAGAAAGGAAGGAAAGTGAAGGAATGGAAAGGAAAAGAATGTACATTGAAAAGGAAGAAATGAAACATCCTTGTTTGCTGATGACATGATTGTCTACATAGAAAATCCCAAAGGATCTAATTATTATTTTTTTTAAGATTTTATTTATTTATTCATGAGAGACAGAGAGAGAGAGAAGCAGAGGGAGAAGCAGGCTCCCAAGGAGCAGGGAGCCTGATGTGGGACTCGATCCCAGGACCCTGGGATCATGTCCTGAGCCGAAGGCAGACGCTTAACCGTCTGAGCCACCCAGGCGCCCCCAAAGGATCTAATTATAAAAACAAAACTCTAGGGTTAATAAGTGAGTTCAGGAAGGATACAAGATCAATACACAAAGATCAATTGTGTTTCTATATAATAAATAGACACATGACTAGTTCCATCAAGACCCCCCCAAAAAGAGAAATAACATAGGTATAAATTTCACATATGTGTAAGACCTATATAAAGAATGCTAGAAAACTGATCACAGCAATCAAAGAAGAACTAACTAAATAGAGATACATCCTATGTTCATGGGTAGGAAGACTCAATATTGTAAGGATGCCTTTTTTCCCCAACTTGACTTATGGATTAAATGCAATCCCAATTAAAATACGAGCAAACTATTTTATGGATATCGACAAACTGATTTTAGTAGTTTAAGGAGCCAGAAGCCAACTCAGTGTTGTGGAAAAACAAAGTCAAAAGACTGACACCAAGAATAAATAAATAAAGTAAAAAAAAAAAATTAAAAAAAGACTGACACCATTCAGCTACAAGACTTCCTAGAAAGCTACAGTAATCGAAACAGTGGCATTGGTGAGAGAGTAGACACACAGATCAATGCAACAAAATAGAAAGCCCAGAAATAGACCCACATAAATACAGCCAACTGAACTTTGGAAAAGGACCAAGATAGTCTTTTCAACAAGTGTTGCTAGAATAATTGGACATCTAGACATCCGTGTGGAAAAAAACTGATTCGAGACACATGCCTAACAGCCTTCATAAAAATAACCCAAATGTAAAACACAAGACTATAAAATTCCTAGAGTAACGTAGAAGAACATCTACATGACCTTTGATATGGAAATTACTTTCTTTTATAGACTGACTTCATATTTGAAGCAGTTTTTGGTTCACACCAGAATTGAGCAGAAGGGACAGAGATTTCCCATAGGACTCCCTGCCCCCACACATCACAGCCACTCCCATTATGAATATCCTCCACAGAGTGATACTTTTATTACAAATGATGAACCTACACTAGTATGTCATTGTCATCCAAAGTGCATAGTTCACATTATGGTTCACTCTTGTTATTGTATCGTTTATGGGTTTGGACAAATGTAGAGTGATATCCACCTTTATAGTATTATACAAAGTAGCTTCACTGCCCTAAAAATCCTCTGTGTTCTGCCTATTTGTCTCTTTCCACCCTCAGCCCTGGGAATCACTGATATATTTATTGTCTCCATAATTTTGCCTTTTCAGACTGTCATACAGTCGGAATCATGCAGTATGCAGGCTTATCCTTTTGATTAATAATAAGCATTTAAGGTTCTTGCATATCTTTTTAGGGCTTGATAGCTCATTTCTTTAAGCACCGGGTAATATTCCACTGTCTGGGTGTACCACGATTTCTTTATTCATTCAGCTACTGCAGGTCATCTTGGTTGCTTTCAAGCTTGACAATTAGAACTAAAGCTGCTACAAACTCTGTGGGGGAATCTGTTCCAGGCCTCACTCCTAGCTTCTGGTAGCCTTGGATGGCCCTAGGATTTACATGAGCTTCTCCTGGTGTCTTCACATCACCCTCCCTCTGTGCATGACAGCTAACCTAAGCTGTGCCTGAACTCCTGGTCCCCAGGAACTATGAAATAATATATGTTTTCTTAAACCACTAAGTTTGAGATAATTTGTTTTTCAACAAGTTTCCTTGTGTATATAGTGCCTACTTATGCTCCAGGCCATCCTCCTATCATGATGCAGAAGAAAAGTACCCTTCCCCATGCTACACATTGGTCCCCTTCCTATCATCGCATATGGCAAACCAATTTGTAATGTTCCTAAATTTATGCCAGTCCATGTTGCCAAGAGAGTGTGTAAATAGACCCCAACTTGATGTAGAACCAGACCCTCAGAATATCTTGGGCCCAGACATAGAACATGAGAAATAATGCAGAATTTCTTTCCAGGAACTTCAGGTGGAAGGTTCCAGGTGTACCAGCATGAAACTTTTCTCAATCCCATTCATTCTTTCATCCATGCATTCCTCCATCCACCCAGGCATCAAGCATGCATTCACTCAATGCACTCTCTCATTCAGCCATGCATTTACTCTTGCGTGGATCTGTTATCAGGTACCTGAATCCTCCTCTGGAGCAGGGCCCTGGCAGGTGACCCATCTTCAAGGAGCTCCTGGGCTCCCACAGTGGACTTCAAATAGTAATTGTCTGCTTTCTCTGGAGTGTGTCAGTTCTCCCTATAGTGACAAGCTCCCAGGCTTCATCCTCCTTGGACTTGGTAGCTATTACCTGCCACGTGCAGAGATTCTATCCACAGAGTGTGCATCTCACCTGGATGGAGAACTGTCATACCTTCAAGGGAGCAGAGGAACCAACATCCAAGCAGAATAGTGATGGGACGTACACCTTGGAAAGCTTGCATTCGGTGAATGTATTGGGGCAGGGGGACGAGTGATGCTCACCTGTAAGGTGCAGCATGAGGCAAAACCTCCCATCCAGGCCAACCTCATGCTGTCTGCAGCAGCCCATGGCACATAAAAGCACATGGGAAGCGCAGGTAAACTCACCTCTACTGCTCTGAGCTCCTGGGTCACCCTTGTCTCCTGAGTGGATTGAGGTATTTAAACTCACAGAGCCCCACTTGCTCTTTCCTTCTGCCCGTTGGTAATTAGGTCCACAGATGCCTATCCTTATCTTTGTAGCTTTCCTTCTGGGCTTCAAGGTGCTGTTGGTGATGAGTTTCATAGTCACCTGCACTTGCAGGTGGCAGAAGCTGTAACAGGTGAGTTGGGGGGTAGGCCTTAGTACGTAAGGAGAGTGGTCATGGTCATTATCATGGACTGGCCAGAGGAGTCCAAGGTGAGCCCACTCTTACCCACAACACAAACCAGGGGGGACCAGCCTCAAGGAAAGGCTCAGAACACTGTTGTTTTCTCTAAATGTCTGTTGGAGATCTCAGAGGCTTCCAGCTCTCATGCATCCTGCAGTGCCCTGGAGTTTGAAGGTTTTTCAATGAAGTCCCTTGGAATCCTGAGTTGGGGTCCAAGTTGTGCAGGTGGGATGAAGGTCAAAGCTTTGAGCTCTAATTCCAAAGAGTGCCCCCCTATACTGATCTATATGTCAGTTTTCATAGGACTTATTTTTGGAATGAATAAGGGAAGTATTATTAAGATCTCCTAATGGAGCCAGTCCAGGGGCTGGGAGGCTCTAACTAGTGGCAAAGGTGAACGTGGGTGTGGGAGAGGTCAGAACTGAGACAGAGGGCCTGGGGTTTAGTGAGTAGGGGGTCTTATTCCTGATCGGCACCATGATTCCAGGCATGCAGTGTCTGCCACACAGTAGGTGCTCAATAATATTTGGGGAATTAATATAAGAATGAATGAATGAATATTTCCCCAACTGCTCCTGCATGCTCTGCAATACATTGCCTCCCACTGTGTCCAAGAAACTCACATGGGGGGAGAAGCTGTTGCCCCCCATTCCTACGCTGTACATGCTCCCTTTCTCAAACCCCCTGATGTTCCTTCTCCCTGAGCTTCAGAGCTGAGTCAAGGATGGCCTTTGGTCTGAAGGACCGTGGGATGTCTAGACCCTGATGTATTGAGCTTCAGACTGGCCCTGCATCTGGGCAAAAGAGAATCAAGTGTGTCAAGGAAACCAGGTTTCCATTCTGCACTGATAAGAGCACTGCTTAATTTCAGAGCGCATTTTACTTTTATTTTATTTTTTATGTTTTGTTATTTTTTATTATGTTATGTTAGTCACCATACATTGCATCATTAGGTTTTGGTGTAGTGTTCCATGATTCATTGTTTGCAGATAACACCCAGTGCTCCATGCAATACGTGCCCTCCTTAATACCCATCACCAAGCTAACCCATCCCCCTTCCCCCGAAAACCCTCAGTTTGTTTCTCCGAGTCCATAGCCTCTCATGGTTCATCTCCCCCTCCGATTCTCCCCCTTCGTTTTTCCTTTCCTTCTCCTAATGTCCTCCCTGCTATTCCTTATTTTCTACAAACAAGTGAACCCATATGATAATTGACTTTCTCTGCTTGACTTATTTCACTCCAGTTCCATCCACGTTGGTGCAACAGTTGGGTATTCATCCTTTCTGATGGCTGAGTAAAATATTCCATTGTATATATGGACCAGATCTTCTTTATCCATTCGTCTGTTTTTTTATTTTGAATGTTAATTCTAGTATAGTTAAAATACCATGTTATATTAGTTTCAGGTGTAGAATATAGTGCTTCAACAATTTTGTACCTTACTCAGTGCTCATCCTGACAGGTGTATTCTTAATCCCCTTCACCAATCACCCGTTCTCGCACCCACCTCTCCTCTGGTGACCATCAGTTTGTTTTCTATAGTTAAGAGTCTGTTTTTTGAAAGAAGAAGATAGCAGAAGGGGAAGAATGAAGGGGGGGAAATCGGAGGGGGAGACGAACCATGAGACTATGGACTCTGAAAAACAAACTGAGGGTTCTGGGTATCTGCTATACCCATCACTGGGTATAGCCTGGTGATGGGTATTAAGGAGGGCATGTTCTGCATAGAGCACTGGGGGTTATACACAAACAATAAATCATGGAACACTACATCAAAAACTAATGATGTAATGTATGGTGATTAACATAACATAATAAAAAAAAGAGTCTGTTTTTTGGTTTAACTCTTTTTTTTCTTTGTTTTGTTTCTTCAATTCCACATAGAAGTGAAATCAGATGGTGTTTGTCTTTCCCTGACTGACCTATTTCATGCAAGGTTATACTCTCCAGCTCCATCCACGTTGTTGCAAATGGCAAGATTTCATTCTTTTTCATGGCTGAGAATATACCATTGAATATATATACTACCTCATTTTATCCGTTCATCTACGATGGTCACTTGGACTGCTTCCATAATTTGGGTGAGCACATTTTACCTTTATACAGAGCTTCTGCAAGTATGCTTTTATTTTAACACCTATGTATTTTAAAATCACTACATGGAATAAACATTTTTCAGTTCTGAAATATATAAGAAATACATTAAAAATCCTTAGTCCTATAATCAGATCTTTGCAAAATATTAGCATTTTGCTGTGATTGTTCTGTTTCTTTTAAAAACACTGTTCTGAATTTGGAGTCTATCATTTCAAATTTGATTTTATAATTTCACAGCATACTATCAATCCTTAAGCAATATACAATATTACTTGCATGTTTTAATTTTATATAAATGCTGTTATACTGTATACAGCATTCTGGAACTTTTATTTTTATGCTCAACAGTTTGTGGGATTTCTTCATGTTGCTATATGTAGCTCTCTTTTATTAATTTTCCAGAATTCTATGGCTCTCTATTATAAGAAAATGCTACAACTTAGGGATTCTTGTCAAGATGGTAAGAAAGCTGAACCTGTTGTTTGGGTAATGCAACTTTGCAATGAGCATTTTTCTCTCTGTTTCCAGGGGCACACATTGGAGCGTCCCTCTAGCTGCTCTGCTTTGGTCCACAGAGCAAGAGTGTTAGTATCCTTTGGGAGCTTTTGTAATACCAAAAAAAGCTTTTAATTTTTGATGAAGTTTTGTTCTTCCCATTTATACCTTTGACCGAGCTTTATTTTTCTGAGCTGTGTGTGTGTCCGTCTGTCCGTGTGTGTGTCTGCATGTGTGCTATAAATAGTAAGAATCTTAAATTTTTTCTACCATTGGATATATTATCCAGTACTCATTGATCAGCACAGTACCTTTGCTGTATACTAAACCACTCCATTAACGTGTGGTTCTTTTTATGATGTCTTACTGCCATTGTGGTTTGGGGCAGCTGTATTGGTTTCTAATTGAGTTTTGAACATCAAGATTATTCCAGCAAGCTTATCAGACTCAGACTAGTGCTCATACTATGGACAGTCTCTTCTGTGTAACTCATAACATCAGTCAACTCACCTAGATTAGTTTTTACCTTCCTTAAAGTTGCATATGCACTCGCTTCAACAGGCAAATAGTTCTATACCTTCTATATATGAAAACTGGAATCTCTCTACCTCCCTCTATTTTCCACCTCTCAGGGGAAACAGTTTTCCACTCTTCTAATTGATCATTTTTTTAAATGTTTTATTTATTTATTCATGAGAGTCAGAGAGAGAGAGAGAGAGGCAGAGGCAGAGGGAGAAGCAGGCTCCCCGCCTAGCAGGGAGCCCGATGCGGGACTCGATCCCGGGACTCCAGGGTCATGACCTGAGCCGAAGGCAGACGCTTAACCATCTGAGCCACCCAGGTGCCCCTAATTGATTATTTTTAACTGAATCTTGTAGATGTTACAGCCAGATCTCATATAGCATCTTATATTATCACTTCTTGATCTCACCCGTAGGCATTATTCACTGACTTCTCCCTCCAGATGATGGGGATACAGTGCTCTGTTACTCCAGACCCCACCACTACATGTGCACATTTCTACCCCACTACCTGAATATTTTAATTTTAGCTAATGTCATAGTCAGTGTCCACATTATAATGGCAACAACATTGTGCTTTATAACTCAATCTTGTAACATTCCCAGCTTTTGTTTGCATCCATCTGCTGATGTGTATTTTGGGTAACCACCACCATATTCAGGGTACAGAACAGTTTCATGGCTGCAGAGCTTACCCTTGTGCTGGCCTCTCTTAGTGACAGCCAGCCCCACCACCCAAACCTCTGGCACATGCCAATCTGTTCTCTATGACTTCGAGAATGTCATGGAAGTGGAGTCACACAGTACGGACATTTTGAGAGTGATTTTGTTCACTCCACATGATGCTTTTGGAAACTTACAAGCTGTGCACATGTAGATAAGTTATTCCTTTTTATTGCTGAGCAGTATTTCCTGGTAGAAATGCACCACAGTTTGTTCAAACATTCACTTATTACTGTACATTTTGCTTGTTTCTAGTCTTTTGCCATTACAAAGAAAGCTGCTCTAAACATTCACAAACAAGTATTCATGAGGATGCAGTCTTCCTATCTCTCAGAGAAGTGCCTGGGAGTGTGATTTTGGGGACATATAACCCACTTCCTCTCTTGAAAAAGAGAAGAAATGATGTAAGCACATACAACTTCTTCTTTTTTATAGATTAAAGTGATCTCTACACCCAACCTGCGCCCGAACCCACGACCACAAGATCAAAAGTCACATGCTCCACCGATGAGCCAGCCAGGTGCCCTAAGCACATACAACTTCAGAGGTCCACCTGCACTGTGCATTGGGATGAAGTTTCACCAGTTACATCAATAAAAGGTTGGAATAGGGCGCCTGGGTGGCTCAGTCGTTGAGCGTCTGCCTTCGGCTCAGGTCACGATCCCAGGGTCCTGGGATCGAGTCCCGCGTCGGGCTCCCTGCTCGGCGGGAAGCCTGCTTCTCCCTCTCCCACTCCCCCTGCTTGTGTTCCTGCTCTCGCTGTCTCTCTCTGTCATATAAATAAATAAAATCTTTTAAAAAAAACAAATAAAAGGTTGGAATAGGGAGTCATTTCTGTGTTTTACAGACCCTGGCGTACCTTCTTTCCTCCAGCTGAGTAGCTCTTGGTGGAGGCTGGTGCAGAACGAGGTCACATGCCAGCCACCCCCAATTGTCCAGAGCTCGGGTGGTGGGACACAGGACCAACTGCAGATGTTTCTTGGCCTGGGGCTCCCAAGTGTGGAATGGCCAAGAAGACCTCAAGATGGGGGGAGGGGCACAGTGCACCGAGTAGAGGCCCCAGGTGGGCAGGAAGCAACATTTCTGCTAGGGCTGTTCATGCTCTCTAAAACGTAAGAAGAGGCCTTTCTCACCATGCGAGGCCTTCTCTGCCTGACTTCTCTTTCACAATCCAGAAGCAGATTGCTGCCTCACAGCCGTGTCACTGCATCACAGATGCTTCCTCTTATATCACAGGAGGGCGAGCTATTCGTCCCCACAGAACAGAGGCCCCATCTCCCCAGCACACACGTCTGCACAGAGCAGGGTCCTCAGGCCTCCACAATGTTGGCCTCTGGCTCCGGACCCCGTCCTCCTCCTTACCTGCTGCTGGCTCTGCTGTTGGGACTCACAGGTGAGCATTGCCTTGGGGAGACTCCCCATTCCCTGCCCCCTCAACCTTCCCCTGCCCCTGGACATTAAGGCCTCCAGGTAAGCACAGGTGTGCTACCCAGACCCTCCACAGAAGGCCAAGGACTGAGTGTCATCTGAGAGCATGAAGTCAGGGATCTGAGCATTTCCTCTATGGATCCATCACCTGCAGCTAGTTACCAGATACAGCAATCTGTGGAAGAGAGGGGAAAATGAAACAAGACGAAACCGGAGAGGAAGACAAATCATAAGAGACTCTTAATCTCAGGAAACAAATTGAGGGTTGCTGGAGTGGAAGGGGGTGGGAGGGGTGGGGTGGCTGGGTGATGGACATTGGGGAGGGTATGTGCTATGGTGAGCGCTGTGAATTGTGTAAGACTGATGAATCACAGACCTGTACCCCTGAAACAAATAATACACTATATGTGAATTAAAAAAAAGAAAAGAAAAGACAGTGCTGCTGGATACAAAAATGAGAGAATCTTCAGGGTGGGATGTATTTATTTATTTATTTATTTATTTATTTATTTTAAGATTTTATTTATTTATATGAGAGAGAGAGAGAGAAACAGCATGAGAGGGGATAGGGTCAGAGGGAGAAGCAGGCTCCCCGCCGAGCCGGGAGCCCGATGCGGGACTCGATCCCAGGACTCCGGGATCATGACCTGAGCCGAAGGCAGTCGCTTAACCAACTGAGCCACCCAGGCACCCCTGGGATGTATTTAAATAGGTAACCTGAGTGGCCATTGCTGATAATGGAGATTTATGCAAATATTATAAGAAGGTGGGGGAGTGAGCCATGTATTTTCTGGAGGAAGAGACTTCCTGAACATCATGGGAACAGCATGAGAGTAGAATCCTCCTTCTCTGTTTAAGGATTTGAGCTTTTACTCTAAGTCAAATGTTTACAATTGCAAGGTTTTGAAGACATAACTGACACGATCCAGCATGAGTTTTTTTTTTTTCAGTTAAGTTTGTTGGTTTAATTAAGATAGACATGTCCTTCAAGTTATCAACACCAAATGTGAAACTCCCATTCCATCGAGGTCCACCAAAGGCCAAACAAGCTCATATTATCTGTGTTGCAATTTGCCAGCAAAAAGATGACTTGAAATGATGGTTAAACTCGTCTAGTTTTGAATTATTCTAGCATTTGGTTGAGAAGAGACTACCACAGAACATAGATATAAACAGCTAGATCATTCAAGAGCTCATTGCACTCATGGCAACAGGGAAAAGCAGTTTTAACCAAGATAGCAATCAAGAGAGGAAGGGGAAAGAGGTCAGATTATGGGTGCATGCAGAGAGGAGCTAACAGGATTTCCTAATGCATAGGATTTGGGGTGGGAAAGAAAAGCTCCAAGGGTTTGGGACCTGAGCGTCTGGGAAAATAGGGTGCCTCAGCTGAGATGTACAAGAATGTGGCAGAAATTGAGGGGTTGAGTATGGGACATGTTGACTGTGACAGACTTATTTCTAGCTAAGAAAAATGTCAAGTGGCTGGTTGGACACACAAATCATAGTTCAGGGGCAAGGCCTGGGCCAGAGATGGAAATAGGGAGATTATAGATACACTGATGAAAGAGTTTTCACCTTTCCCTGGCTCCTCTTGACCCTCTGGTCCTCTTCATTCTTCTCTCCCATATTACCTCCATTTCTCCCTCCATGGTGCATTCCTATTTCTTCCCATTTTTGTCCTAGCAGTTCAGCTTGCCGACCCCAATCTTCTTCTCCAGACTTAGAAACCAAAGTACCTGATGTTCTTGGCACACCCAAGACCTGCCTGTAATAGCAGGTGCCCTCCTTAGGAGGCAAGTTTGGTTGCAAATACTGTTAAGTGCATGGGTTCACTCTGCAAGGGTGAACCACAGATTTTCTCCCTGAGGAGTAGTTAAGAAATGGAAAAGAACACTGGGTGTATGAGTCGAGCCATAGCAGTCTGCTCCTCTGATTTAAATCCCTGCCTGGTTTTTAGGACACTTCAAGTAAGCAGGAATGATTTTGCATTTCTCGATGTCTCCAGGCACTAGCTAGTCAGCAAGGCAGGATATCCAACTGCAAAGTCAAACCTGCTCTGTGCCACATCACTGAGTCTCTCTGAGTCTTCGTTTCCTCATTTGTGATACGGTCTCACATTACAGGCTCGTGGTGAGGGCTGCATGCCACGTACATGCAACTTGCAGAGATCAAGGCCCGCTCACGGTGCGCACTCACTCACTGAGCTGTTGTGGATACACACGTGAGGAGACACCCAGGATCACGTCAGGATGATCTTTGTTTTCCCTCCAGGTGTGGCAGGTGAGGCGGAGCTGCAGGTGATCCAGCCTGAGAAGTCAGTGTCTGTCGCAGCCGGACAGACAGCCACTCTGCGCTGCACCCTGACCTCCCTGCTCCCCCTTGGGCCGGTTGAGTGGTTCAGGGGAACAGGGCCAGCCCGGGAGTTAATCTTCAGTTTCAGAGGAGGCCCCTACCCCCGAGTGACAAATGTTGCAGATGCCACAAAGAGAAACAACACAGACTTTTCCATCCGCATCAGTAACATCACCCCAGCAGACACCGGAACCTACTACTGTGTGAGGTTCCAGAAAGGGAACCCTGATGTGGAGTTTAAATCTGGACCAGGCACTCAACTCATAGTGAGCGGTGAGTATGGCCGGGGGCTCCTTTGTCCCCTGGTTGTGACAACAAGTCAATAAGAATGCCCTCCATTATATTATGCAGCCATCAAAAGGAATGAGATCTTGCCATTTGCAACGACGTGGATGGAACTGGAGGGTATTATGTTGAGTGAAATAAGTCAAACAGAGAAAGACATGTATCATACGATCTCACTGATATGAGGAATTCTTAATGGCAGGAAACAAACTGAGTGTTGTTGG
>NC_138378.1:25345274-25364838 GCF_054177405.1 Leptonychotes weddellii | reverse complement strand
ATGAGATACCACCTCACACCAGTCAGAATGGCTAAAATTAACAAGTCAGGAAATGACAGATGTTGGCAAGGATGCAGAGAAAGGGGAACCCTCCTACACTGTTGGTGGGAATGCAAGCTTATGCAGCCACTCTGGAAAACAGTATGGAGGTTCTTCAAAAAGTTGAAAATAGAGCTACCCTATGACCCAGCAATTGAACTAGTGGGTATTTACCCCAAAGATACAAATGTAGCGATCCAAAGGGGCACCTGCACCCCAGTGTTTGTAGCAGCAATGTCCACAGTAGCCAAACTATGGAAAGAGCCTAGATGTCCATCAACAGATGAATGGATAAAGAAGAAGTGGTATATATATACAATGGAATATTATGCAGCCATCAAAAAAATGAAATCTTGCCATTTGCAATGATGTGGATGAAACTAGAAGGTATTATGCTAGGCTAAATAAGTCAATCAGGGAAAGACAAGTATCATATGACCTCACTGATATGAGGAATTTGAGAAACAAGACAGAGGATCATAGGGGAAGGGAGGGAAAAATGAAACAAGATGAAACCAGAGAGGGAGACAAACCATAAGAGACTCTTAATCTCAGGAAACAAACTGAGGGTTGCTGGAGTGGAGGGGGGTGGGAGGGATGGGGTGGCTGGGTGATGGACATTGGGGAGGGTATGTGCTATGGTGAGCACTGTGAATTGTGTAAAACTGATGAATCACAGACCTGTACCCCAAAACAAATAATACATTATATGTTAATTTAAAAAAGATATTTACTGTACATTTTAAGGTAAAAATGTAAGTTAAAAAAATCAATTATGTTTCTATATACTAAAAATACATGTGACCATTTACATTATCACCCTCTAAAAAAGAGAAATAGTTATAAATCTCATAATATATGTACAAGATGTATATAAGGAAAGCTATAAAACCAATTAAAGCAATCACTTTTAAATCAAAGAAGAACTAAACAAATAGAGATACATCCCATGTTCATGGATAGGAAGACTCAATATTGTCAGGATATTCATTCTTCCCAACTTGATCTAAGGATTAAATGCAATCCCAATCAATATAAGAGCAAACTATTTGATGGATATTGACAAACTGATTCTAAAGTTCATATGGAGAAGTTAAAAATCCAGAATAGCCAACTCAATGTTGGAGAAGAACAAAGTCAGAGGACTGACACCATTCAATACAAGACTTACTAGAAAGCTACAGTAATTGAAACAGTGGCATTGGTGAAAGAATAGACACACATATCAATGCAACAGAATAGAAAGTCCAGAAATAGACCCACATAAATACAGCCAACTGATCTTTGGGAAAGGAGCAAAATAATCTTTTTAACAAATGTTGCTGGAGCAATTGGACATCTGGACATCCATGTGCAAAAAGAAAAAAATTGATTCTAGACACAGACCTAACAACCTTCATAAAAATAACTCAAATGTAAAACACAAAACTATAAAATTCCTGCAAGATACCATAGAAGAAAATCTAAATGACCTTTGATATGGAAATGACTTTTTTATAAATAGACTTTGTATTTTAAAGCAGTTTTAGTTTCACACCAGAATGGAACAGACAGTGCAGAGATTTCCCATACCACTCCCTGTCCCCACATATCACTCTCTCCAATTACCAATATCCTCCACCAGAGTGGTACATTTATTACAAATGATGAACCTACACTAGCATGTCATTAACACCCAAAGTCCATAATTCACATTATGTTTCACCCTTAGTATTGTATAGTCTATGGGTTTGGACAAATATATAGTGATATCCACTTTTATAGTATTATACAGAGTAGCTTACTGCCCTAAAAATGCTCTGTGCTCTGCTTATTTATCTCTTTCCACCCTAACCCTGGCAATCACTGATATATTCCCTTCCCCCATAGTTTTGCCTTTTCCAGAATATCATGTACTTGGAATCATGCAGTATGCAGGCTTCTCCTTTTGTTTAAGCTTCTTCCATATCTTTTCAGGGCTTGATAGCTCATTTGTTGTTAGCACTGGATAATATTCTGCTGTCTGGGTGTACCACAATTTCTTTATCCATTCACCTACTGAAGGTCATCTTGGTTGCTTTCAAGCTTGGCAATTATAACTAAAGCTGCTATAAACTGTGAGGAGGAATCTGTTCCAGGCCTCTTTTCTAGCTTCTGATAGCCTCAGACCATCCTCTGATTGTACATGGCATTCCCACTGTGTCTTCACATCATATTCCTTCTGTGTATGACAGCTAAGCTAAGCTGTGCCTGAATTCCTGGTCCATAGGAACTATGAAATAATATGTGTTTCCTTAAAGTAAGTTTGTGGTAATTTGTTATTTAGCAAGTTCCCCTGTTTATATAGCATCTACTATGCTCCAGGCCATTCTCTTATCCTGATGCAGAACAAAGGTACCCTCCACCTTTCTGTACATTGGTCCCCTTCCCCTCATCCCATATGGCAACGCAGTTTGTAATTTTCATACTTTGGCGCCAGTACATATTGCTAAAAGAGTGTGTAATGAGGCCCCACCTTGATCTAAAACCAGACCCTCAGAACATCTTCGGCCAAGACAAAGAACATGAGAAAGGATGCAAAATTTCTTTCCAGGAACTTCGGTTGAAGACTTCCAGGTGACCCAGCCTGAGAGTTCAGTTTCAGTCAGAGCTGGAGAGATCTTAACACTGGGCTGCAACGTGTCTGCTCGATCCCCAGCAGGGCCTGTCTTGTGGTTCAGGGAGAATGGGCAAGAACGACACTTAATCTACAATTTCAATGGAAGCCAATTCCCCCGAGTAACCCAAGTGGAAAACACAGAGTTCAACCAAACAGACTATTCCATCCGCATCAGTGATGTGTCGCCCAAAGATGTGGGCACCTATTACTGTGTGAAGCTAACAATAGCACATCCTGACATGGCGTATGTATCTGGTTCAGGCACCTTTGTGTCTGTGAATGGTGAGTACACCCTGACAAACTCCATCTTCTTGATTTATAAAAATAAACTTTTTAAAATCTGAAACATGTACCAAATCATCACTACACACTAGATTCTGTGCCCCTTCAATCACAAACCACCCTATAAGTTAGATTCTGCAGATGGCCCTATTAATTAACCATTCTGTGGTCCTGTGCCTAATATTGAATCAAGCCATGTTGACAGGCCATGCCCTGCCCTGATGGCCAACTCCACCAAACCAGTGACACATGGCAAGGGAAACTCTCACATAAAAAGACACCAGGTTGGGGCGCCTGGGTGGCTCAGTTGGTTAAGCGACTGCCTTCGGCTCAGGTCATGATCCTGGAGTCCCTGGATCGAGTCCCGCATCGGGCTCCCTGCTCAGCGGGGGGTCTACTTCTCCCTCTGACCCTCCCCCCTCTCATGCTCTCTCTCTCATTCTCTCTCTCTCTCAAATAAATAAATAAAATCTTTAAAAAAAAAAAAAGACACCAGGTAGGCACAATACAACTACAGGTGTGCACTTTATGATCCAAAAAGTGAGAAAAACAGACCTACATGGCCAGCTGGCTTTTCTAAGGTCTGGGGGACAATCCTGGGATGAGAGCTATCCACTGAGTATCTTCTAACCTATGCTCTGAGACCCATTTTCCATTCACTGACCCTTGTTGCCATATCTTATCTTCCAGATTCAGGATGAAATCTTAACACAGGGTAGAGTTTGCCCCCTAAGCCCAATACCTCCTGAGCCAAAGCAAAGGGATCCACAGGCAGGCAGAATCTCTACAAGCCTGCACAAATCCACTCACCCATTTCTAACTGGAATGTGAGTGAAGCCTGGTGGCAGGTCTCTGAGGGGCCACCACAATGCAGTCGGGACCCCGTTCCCCACACAGGAAGTCAATGAGTGGGTGTGGTCTCCTACTACGGCTTCTGGAGAGCCAGGAGACCAGAAGGACGGGGCTTGAGTATCACCCACCCCCACATCTTGTTTGGAAAAGCTGTCCTAGAGGGGTTGAGTCACTCTCCTGGCATTTGATCTTTCCCTGCTCTGCCCTAGTCTACCCCCAGCTCTGCTATTCTCTTCTCTGAGGACAACCAGTGTTTGCTACTTCTTGCCACTCTCTGGATTAATTATGTTAAATGCAGTGAGATTAGTGTGTCTATCTGTTCTTCTGGGAGAACTAGTCTTCCTCAGTGATGTTCTCTTCAAGTCCAGTCACATTCCATGATATCCAATTGGCCATGGAAAATTTACATATGTCCCTCAAGCCAAAAAGTGTGAGTGTAGGCAGCTTCCCCACATTCTCTCCCAGCCTCACCAGACAAGAGTTCCCTTGTCTCTCTCACCCACACCTTAGCCCATCTGTGCTTTTGATGGTTTGCCAACCTGAAAGGAGAGAGATTACCAGGACCTGACTAATATGGGGTAGTGATGGTGGTGGTAGTGGGTGTTGGGGGTCAGTTGTGGGCCCTCCAAAATTGATAAGGTCCCTTGAGGTTCTACTCTTTTTTGTTAAGAGGAAACTGTCTCTCTCTTCCCCCTTGCCAGATAAGCAGAGGAACCATACTCTGCCTGCATGCCTCCATTTAGTAGTCTTAAATGGCTCCTGATTCTCTAGGTTTGTTATCTCTTGACTTACCCTTTCTCCACACCTCTCAGCACTAATATCTCCACAAATTCAGTGGCTGCTCACCCTTCAGAAAAGAGATGAGGGTCAATCCCAAACTCCCTATAGATATGAGGTCGACAGAGGACGCTTGGACCCATCTCCAAATGTATTGAGTGATTTTTGGCATTTAGATGGGAGAGGGACTGGTCTCTCTCTATAAACACTATCAATACATAATCCCAGTCCTCTCCCTCCCTGTCCGCCTCTTTCCTTGGTTAGGGGCTGGGACGTGGAACTGGGGCGGTGATACATCTGATCCTCTGCACTGACTCCCCTCCCAGGTCAGGAGCTTCCACCACTTGCAGAGGCCTCTCTAAACTCAGTGTGTGTGTGTGTGTGCACACACGTCATTAACAGAAGTCATGAATGAGGCCCACCCATGATCTGGATCCTAGTTCTTCAGTCCTGCCTGGGCCAGAGCATGAGAAATGGGAAATGATTTTGCATTTCTTTGCAGGAACCACACATGAGATATTCCAGGTGCAACAAGCTGAGATGACACAGACTGTATCAACTGGAGAGACAATCACCTTGAGTTGCAGTGTACCAGATTCATTTCCAAAAGGACCCGTCTTATGGTTCAAGGGACATGGACCAAACCGGGAATTAATCTACAACTTCAAAGAAGGTTTCTTTCCCAGAGTAAAAGAAATTGGACACCCCACCAAACCTGGCAACACAGACTTTTCCATCCGCATCAGTGAAATCTCTCTTGCAGACGCCGGCATCTACTACTGTGTGAAGTTCAAGGAGGGGAAACCTGACACAGAGTTCCAGTCAGGTCCGGGCACCAAGGTGTTTGTGACTAGTGAGTTTGTCTCCTCCACCCCTATTATGGGCTATCATCTCAGTTAACCAATCCTCTATTCATTGAATTACTAGATTATGCTAAATATTATTGAAGGTGCATTATACATTTGATCTGTCATTCTCTCAACAACCTGTGAGTTAAGTGTTTTACAGGAGGAGAAACAGACTCAGAAAGGTCAATTGAATGGTGAGGGATATTTTGGTTGACATCCCAATATTGAATAACCCACACCCAATAGCTAGATTTAAACCATTTAAGGTAATTTCATGACTCCCTACTAGTGGTTAACTCAAATATGAGACTGGCTTAAGCCAATTTGTGTCCATAAGTGAAAAGGACAGACTTGCAGAGATATCTGGGAAGCTAATACAATTCTCTCTCCTTTTGGCTAGGAACAAGCAATCAGTTTGCCCCAGGTGCTCCAGAGAGACATCTTATGACCATGAGGAGAACCAAGTTGAGGAAAAATCTGCTCTAGAGAAGTGCAAAGATGTAAAGAATGTGGGTTGACAACATTGCACAGCCATATTGTTCCTGGTTCCAACCCCACTTCTGGACCTCCGATAATGGGAGAGAAAACATCTTGTTAAGCCAGTTTGCTTAAAGTCAGCACTGTCCTAAGGGATGCCAGGTGATAAAGTTCCCACATCCACAGAGCACTGAATTACAATTTCAAACCATTTTTTTCTGTTCCTAAAGCCTTACTTATTTAATTTTTCTATTTTGTTATAACCTCTGAACTCTGAGCAACATCCAGCTTGAGAAATGATTAAATTGGTGATACTACAATACTACTATTTGTTGGGCATCTACTGTACACCAAGCATCTACTTTTCCCATATTATTGTATTTACCTGCATAGCAACTTGAGTATAAGAATGATTATCCTTATTGTGTGAATGAAGAAACTGAGGCTCAAGGGAATTCAGGGGTACAGATAGTAGGAGAAAAAGATAAAGTTGGTCTGGGCTCTCTCCAGCATGCTCTACATATTAGTGAAGAACCTTTCCTTACAAGGGATAAAAACGAAAAATATTAGTTTAATGTGATCCTGTAGCTGAGGAGGATTCTAAGTTCCTCACAGCATCCAATGCAGAGCTTTAGGACTAAGGACTCAGTGCCACCAAGACTCTTATTCTTTGAAATTCTTTCATCTCTATTCATCTCTGCCTGGCTTTTGCTACACATAGACCTTATCCATATAATGGAAGAGATTAAGTATAGAAAATGTTGACATTCATTACCTCATCCTAGCAGCCAAGATGGAAAGAGAGCTTCTTATTCCCAGCCTCCACAAATGAATCCCAAGGAGTCATTTGAAATCGCCTTTCCTATGCCTTTCACTTACTCATTATTATAAGGGAGAGGAAGTGCTAGGTAGGGAATCCACCAACCCAATGATATAAATGTTCAACAGACTAAAAACAACATTTATGTCCACCCCAAGGTCCAACCCTTCAATGTAACATATGAGGAAGTTGAGACCCAGAGATTGGGCTTACCTAAATTTACACAGGGAATGGATAATAGAACTCAGATCTCTTACTCCCATAATCCTTGGGTTTATGGCTTTGTCTTCTTCCTAATAAGAAGATTAGTTAGAGTTGGAAGTGTGGATGTACATGAAGATGATTTAGAGGAAAAATATTATGAATAAGTTCAATCTCCATGTTAAGAGCCAAAGAGTAATAAATATATTAAATTTATACCATTTCTACATAATAAGTAAAAGGTATATATACATATAGTTTTAAATACTGAGCTAAGTATGTCTGCTATGGTTGCTGTAACTAATCATCACAAACTTTGGGGGTTAAAACAGGAATAGTCTTATGCAGTTGGTATGACAGTGTGAGAAGCTCCATGCATCTACTCCCAGCTACTAGTGAAAATTATTTGCCAGGGGTGCCTGGGTGGCTCAGTCATTAAGTGTCTCCCTTCGGCTCAGGTCATGACTCCAGGGAGCCCCGAGTTGGGCTTCTTGCTCAGCGGGGAGCCTGCTTCTCCCTCTCCCACTCCCCCTGCTTGTGTTCCCTCTCTCACTGTCTCTCTCTGTCAAAATATATAAATAAAATCTTAAATAAATAAATAAGTAAATAAATAAACAAAAAAAAGAAAATTATTGTTTTTAAATCATTTAAGGTAGTGACATCAGTAAAATGACAGACTAAGAAGTCCCCAACCATTCTCCCATGGAGACATCCAAATAACCACACTCTATGGGCCAAAATACCTTTGTAAGAATGCTAGAAACCAACTGAGAAGCAGCAGCACCCAGGCCAATGGAAAACCAAGAAGGGATTCCAGTGAAAGCTGTAGGAAAGTTTGCAAAGTTTTGTACACTCATACGCCACCCCCAACCTGGTGTAGCGACACAATTAGGAGGAAACCTCCCATACCTGCTCCACCTTCAAGATGGAAACAGAACAGACCATGCATCAAACAATCTGGATTGTCTGGGGGCTGCCTGAGGGGATGGTTTCTGTGTCATCTGATTCAGAGCATAGTAGGAACAGCAGAGCAGTTTAGAAGTGCAAATAATGAATCATGAAACACTACATCAAAAACTAATGATGTACTGTATGGTGACTAACATAACATAATAATAAAAAAAAGAATTAAAAAAAAAAAAGAAAAAGAAGTGCTGAAAACAGAGACCATCAAAGTGGCTCAGAGCTACAGACATTATGCAGTTCCACAAGATGACACCAGGAGGAATAAGAGATTGTGATCTCCTGAGAAGAAAAAACAAGCTGTTTAGGGAATTTGAGACAGCTAAAAAAACACACACATTGAACATTATATCAAAAACTAATGATGTACTATACCTTGGCTAATTGAATTTAAATAAAAAAATTAAAACACACACACAAAGACAGTATATTCAACAAATGGTGTTGGGAAAACTGGACAGTGACATGCAGAAGAATGAAACTGGACCACTTTCTTACACTATACACAAAAATAAATTCAAAATGGATGAAATACCTAAATGTAAGCCAGGAAACCATCAAAATCCTAGAGGAGAAAACAGGCAGCAGCCTCTTTGACCTCAGCTGCAGCAAATTCTTACTAGACATGTCTCTGGAGGCAAGGAAAACAAGAGCAAAAATGAACTATTGGGACCTTATTAAGATAAAAATCTTCTGCACAGTGAAGGAAACAACCAACAAAACTAAAAAGCAACGAATAAAATGGGAGAGATAATACCTAGAGGGTATTATACTAAGCGAAATAAGTCAGTCAGAGAAAGACAAATATCATATGATTTCACTCATATGTGGAATTTAAGAAACAAAACAGATGAACACAGGGGAAGGGAAGGGAAAATAAAATAAGATAAAAACAGAGAAGGAGGCAAACCATAAGAGACTCTTAACTATAGAGCACAAACTGAGGGTTGCTGGAGGGGAGGTGGATGGGAGGATGGGCTAAATGGATGATGGGCATTAAGGAGGGCACTTGTTGGGTTGAGCAGTGGGTGTTATATATAAGTGATGAATCACTAAGTTCTACTCCTAAAACCAATACTAGACTATATGTTAACTAACTTGAATTTTAGGAAACAGTCAACAAAACTAAAAGGCAACTCATGGAATGGGAGAAGATATTTGCAAATGACGTAACAGATGAAGGGCTGGTGTCCAAGATCTATAAAGAATTTCTAAAACTCAACAACCAAAAAACAAATAATCCAGTCAAGAAATGGGCAGAAGACATGAACAGACACTTCTCCAAAGAAGACATACAAATGGCTAACAGACACATGAAAAAGTGTTCAACATCACTAGCCATCAGGGAAATACAAATCAAAACCACAATGAGATACCACATTACACCAGTCAGAATGGCTAAAATTAACAAGACAGGGAACAACAAATGTTGGCAATGATGTGGAGAAAGGGGAACCTCTTACACTGTTGGTGGGAATGCAAGCCAGTATAGCCACTCTGGAAAACAGTATGGAGGGTCCTCAAAATGTTAAAAATAGAGCTACCCAATGACCCAGCAATTGCACTACTAAGTAGTTACCCCAAAGATACAGATGTAGTGAAAAGAAGGGGCACATGCACCCTAATGTTCATAGTAGCAATGTTCACAATAGCCAAACTGTGGAAGGAGCCAAGATGTCCTTCAACAGATGAATGGATAAAGATGTGGTTCATATACACGATGGAATATTACTCAGCCATCAGAAAGGATGAATACCTACCATTTGCATCAACATGGACAGAACTGGAAGGGATTAAGCTAAGTGAAATAAGTCAAGCAGAGAAAGACAATAATCATATGGTTTCACTCATAGGTGGAATATAAGGAATAGTGCAGAGGACCAAAGGGGAAGAGAGGGAAAACTGAATGGGAAGAAATCAGAGAGGGAGACAAACCATGAGAGACTCTTGACTCCAGGAAAAAACAGGTTTGCAGAAGGGAGGGGAGTGGGAAGATGTCATAACCGGGTAATGGGTATTAGGGAGGACATGTCATGTGATGAGCACTGGGTGTTATATGCAACTAATGAATCGCTGAACACTACATCAAAAAACTAATGATGTACTATATGTTGGCTAATTGAACTTACTAAAATAAATAAATTTTTAAAAATTTATTTTTGGCAGATTATATCATTAGGATAAAAGACATTTTTAATGCATAAGTTCCTACTCCATACATCTTTGTGGATAGTTACATTAAACCTAAAAAAAATTCTGTAAAATACACACACACACACACACACACACAAAAGCCCAGAGAAGTCACATCCCCAGAAAAGGCTTGAAAGGTCCCAGAACTTCTAGCCAGGCTGACTGAGGAAGGTATTCTCCTGCACTAAGCCAGTTCATTAAAAGGTGGTTATCTTAGTCCATTAAAGCTGCTATAACAAAATACCACAAACTGAGTAGCTTATAAATAATAGAAATTTATTTCTCATAGTTTTGAAATCTGGAAGTTCAATATCATGGCACCAGCATGATCAGGTGAAGGCTCTCTTCTGGATCACAAATTTTTTATTTTATCTTCACATGGCAAAAGGGTCTACAGCATTCTCTGGGGTCTCTTTTATAAGACATTAATCTCATTCATAAGGTATCCATTCTCATGACCTAAGCACCTCCTAAAGTCTCCACCTACTAACACCATCACCTTTGGGGAGTTCAACAAATGAATCTGGGGTAGGATGCAAACATGGTTTTTTCAAAGTCCCAAATCTAAAAAAAAAAAAAAGAACCAAGAAAACATGGCTCAATGAAATAAAAATTATAAAAGTCCAGAAGTCAACACTAAAGAAACTCAGATCACTCTACTTCCTGCCAAATAATTCAAAAGAACTATGTTAAAGCTACTCAAAGTACTAAAAGAGAACACAGATAGCCAACAAAATGAAATCAGAAAAACAACACATGAACAAAATGAGAATATCAACAAAAAGAAACTGTAAGAAAGAACCTAACAGAAATTCTGGAGCTGAAAAATACAATAGTGGATTGAATATTTACCAGAGGGGCTAAACAGCAGACTTGATCAGGTAGGAGAAAAAATCAGAGAGCTTGAACACAATTCATTTGAAATAATTGAGTCAGAGGAGCAAAAAGAAAAAAGAATAAAGTGAAGACAACCTAAGGGACTTATAAGGCACCATCAAACAGACCAATATACATATTATGGGAATCCCAGAAGAGAGAGAGAGAGAAGGAGCAGAAAACTTATTTGGGGAAAAAATTTTTTTTCCAAATCTGAGGAAAGAAATGGATATACAAATTCAAATAACTTCAACCAGGATAAATTCACAAATACCCACACGGAGACACATTATAATCAAACAACTGAAAGTCAAAGACAGAGGAACTGGAATGCATCAAGAGGAAAAACAACTCATTACATACAAGGAAGCTTCTATAAGATTATTAGTGAATTTCTTGGCCAAATCCATGCAGCCCAGAAGGCACTGAGATGATATAGTCAAATTAGCAAAAGAAAAACTGTCAACCAAGAATAGTATATCTGACAAAACTGTCCCTCAAAAGTGAAAGAGAAATTAAGACTTCCCCAGTTAAACCAAAGTAGAAAGAGTTCATTACCACTACAGCTGCCCTATACGAATACTAAAGGGAATCTTTCAAGTTTAAATGAAAGGATACTGGACAGCAAAATGAAACTGTACAAAAATTTAAAATTCTCCAGTAAAGGAAAATACATGCACAAATATAGTAACCTGTATTATTGTAATTTTGGTACATAAGTTCACTTTTAATTCTTGGATAGGATTTAAATGAGAAAAACATAAAACGATATAAATCTATGTTGATGAGTATACAATATATAAACATGTAATTTATGACGTCAATAACAAAGTTGGGGTGGTGGAGATGTAAGTAGTGGCATTTCTGTATGCAATTGAAATTAAGTTGTTATCAGTTTTAATGGACTGTTATAACTTTAAGGTATTTTTACAATGGTAACCACAAAGAAAAAATCTATGATATAAATCAAAGCAACATGAGAAAAGAATTATAGCATGCCACTACAAAAAAAAATGAATCAAAAGCAAAAGAAGGCAGTAAGAGAGGAAAGAAAGAGTTAAAAAGGTACAAGACAGGGCGCCTGGGTGGCTCAGTGGTTAAGCATCTGCCTTCAGCTTAGGTCATGATCCCAGGGTCCTGGGATCGAGCCCTGCATTGGGCTCCCTGCTCAGTGGGAAGCCTGCTTCTCCCTCTCCTACTCCCCCTGCTTGTGTTCTTGCTTTCACTGTCTCTCTCTGTCAAATAAATAAAATCTTAAAAAAAAAAAAAAGGTACAAGACATATAGGAAATAATTAACAAGATATCTATAGTAAGTCCTTCCCCATTAGTAATTACTTTGAATGTAAATGGATTAAACTCCCCAATAAAAAGATATAGAATGGCTAAACTGATTTAAAAAGGGGCGTGTCTGGGTGGCTCAGTTGCCTGACTGAGTTGAGTGCCTGACTCTTGATCAGGTCTTGATCTCAGGATTGTGTGTTCAAGCCCTGCTTTGGAGAGCCTACTTTAAAAAAAAAAAAAAAAGGAGGATCCAGCTATATGCCATTTATAAGAGACTTGCTTTCCATCTAAGAACATCCAAAGGCTGAAAGTGAAAGAAAGGAAAAAGATGTTCCATGTAAATGGTGACTAAAAGAGAGCAGATGTGGCTATCTAATATCAGATAAAATGGACTTTAGATAAAAACCTGATACAATTGACAAAAAGAACATTACATAATAATAAAAAGGTAGATTCAACCGAAAGTATATAAAAATATTTATGCATCACACATCAGATCTTTAAATTTTTGAAGCAAATATTGACAGAATTGAAGGGAGAAATAGACAGAAACACAATAATAGAAAGATTTCAATACCTCACTTTCAATAATGGATGGACAATCAGAAAATTGATGAGGAAATAGAGGAATTGAATAACACTATAGACCAACTGAACTTAACAGACATATACAGAACATTCACCCAACAACAGCAGAATATACATTCTTCTTAAGTGCACGTGGAACATTTCCAAGACAGACCATATCTTGGGCCACAGGTTAAGTCTTAACAAACTTTAAAAGATGGAAATTATAGAAAAGTATTTTTTCTGATTACAGAGGAATGTAATTAGAAATCAATAGCAGAAGAAAAACAGGAAAATCAAAAATATGTAGAAATCAAACAACACGATCTTAAACAACCAAGGGTCATAGAAGAAATCACAAGGTAAATTAGAAAATGCCTTAAGACAAATAAAAACAGGGTCACCTGGGTGGCTTAGTTGGTTGAGCCATCAACTGAGTTGGTTGTGCAACTGACTTTGGCTCAGGTCATGATCTCAGGGTCCTGGGATTGAGCCCTGAGTCAGGCTCCAGGCTCAGCAGGGAGTTTGCTTGAGGATTCTCTCTCCCTCTCCCTCTTTGCCTCCCTCCACTCATGCTACTCTCTCATAAATAAATAAATAAAACAAATAAAAACAAAAACACAGCATACCAAAACTTAGGGGATACAGTGAAAGCAGTGCTAAGAAGGAAGTTTAGGGTGGTAAATGCGTACATCAAAAAAGAAGAAAGATCTCAAATCAAAAGCCTAACTTTTCACCTCAAAGAATTAGAAAACAAAAATGAACTAAACACAAAGTGAGCAAGAGGAAGAAAATTCAAAGATTAGAGCAGAGGTAAACAAAATAGAAAATTAAAAAAATTCAATGAAACTAAGAGTTGGTTTCTTTTTAAAGACCAACAAAACTGACAAACATTTTGCTAAATTAAAAAAAAAGACTCGACTAACATTAGAACTGTAACAGGGGACATTGCAACTGATTCCACAGAAATAAAAAGAATTATAAGAGAATGCTATAAACAATGATATATCAATAAATTGGATAACCTAGAATAAATAAAAACCACAATACCTTGGCTAATTGAATTTAAATTAAAAATAAAAAATTTTTAAAAAGAATAAATTACTAGAAATACACAACTTACCAATATTGAATCATGAAGAAATAGAAAATCTGAACAGACCAATAACTAGTAAGGAGACTGAATCAGTTATCATAAACCACCCAACAAAGAATAGCCCAGAACTAGATCACTAAAAATTCTACCAAGTATTTAAAGAAGATTTAACATCAATCCACCTCCTCAAACACACTTTCCAAAGAATTAAAGAAGAGGAAAAACTTCCAAACTTGTTTTATGAAGCCAGCATTACTCTGATACCAAAGCCAAAGACACTACAAGAAGAGAAAACCACAGACCAGACCATATTTCTGATAAATATTGATCAAAAGATCTTCAGTAAAATACCCAGCAAACCAGGGGCTCCTGGGTGGCTCAGTTGGTTAAATGTCTGACTCTTGATTTTGGCTCAGGTCTTGATCTCAGGGTCGTGAATTCAAGCCCCACATTGGGCTTCATGCTGGGCATGGAGCCTACTAAAAAAAAAAAAAAATACCAGCAAACCAAATTCAACCACATATTAAAAGTATTATACCCCATGACCTACTAGGATTTATTCCCAGAATGCAAGGATGGTTTAACATATGAAAATCAATCAATGTAATACACCACATTAACAGAATGAAGGCCAAAAAACACAATCATCTCAATTGAGACAGAAAAAGCATTTGACAAAATTCAGTATCTTGTCATCATTAAAAAAACAAAAAACAAAAAAACAGGACTAGAAAGGAACTACCTCAACATAATAAATGCCATATATGGAAAGCTCACAGCTAACATCATACTTAATGGTGAAAGACTAAAAGCTTTTCCTCTAAGATTAGAAGCAGACACCACTCTATTCAACATAGTATTAAAAGTCCTAGAGCCATCAGGCAAGAAAAAGAAATAAAAGACATTCAAATTGGAAAGGAAGAAGTAAAAGCATTTCTATTACAGTTGATGTGATTTTATGTAGAAAACACTAAAGATTACATACACACACACTGTAATTCAGCAAATTTGAAGGATACAAAATCAACAAATAAAAATCAGTTTGTTTCTATTCAATGAATAATCCTAAAAGGAAATTTTAAAAAAACAATTCCATTTACAATAACATCAAAAAGAATAAAATACTTAGGAATAAATTTAAACAAGATGGTGAAAGATTTGTATGCCGAAAACTACAAAACAGTGCTAAAAGAAATCAAAGAAGACATAAATAAATGGAATGGCATCCTATGACCATGGATTGTAATACTCAATATTGTGAATATGTCAATACTACCCAAAGCAATCTACAGATACAATGCAATCTCTATCAAAATCCCAATGACAATTTTTTCAGAAATAGAAAAGTCTATCCTAATATTCATAGCAAATCTAAAGGAACCCCAAATAGTCAAACAATCTTGAAAAAGAACAACAAAGTTGAATGTCTTACATTTCCTGATTTCAAAACTTATTACAAAGAAATAGTAATCAAAACACAGTGTGATACCAGCACAAAGACAGATGTATAGACCAATAAAATAGAACAGCCAGAAATAAATCCTCATGTATCAGTCAAATGATCTTCAACAAGGATGCCAAAAGCACTCAGTTGGGAAAGGGCAGTTTCTTCAGAAAATAGGGCTGGGTAAACTGGATATCTACCTGCAAAAGAATAATATTGAACCTTTATCTTACACCAACCATATATAAAATTTAATGAAAATGGATTAACTAGGCTAAATGTAAGACCCAAATCTATAAGACTCCTACAAGAAAACATGAGGGAAAATCTTCATGTTGACTGTGGCAATAATTTCTTGGATATGACACCAAAAGCACACACAATAAAAGCAAAAATAGAGAAACGGAACTACATCAAACTTTAAAGCTTCTATGCATCTGAGGACACAATCAACAGAGTAAAAAGGTCACCTATGGAATGGAAGAAAATATTTGCAAATCATATATCTGATAAGGGGTTAATATCTAGAAAACATAAAGAATTCCTACAAACCAACCACAAAAAATTAAAGAACCTAATTAAAAAGTGGTCAAAGGAATTGAACACATTTTTCTCCAAAGATGATATTATGACTGACCATTTACCACATGACAGAGTTGCTCAACCTCCCTAATGATTAGAGAAATGCAAGTCAAAACCACAATGAGATATCACTTCACATCCATTAAGATTTGCTACTATTTTAAAAAACAGGAAATAGTAAGTGTTGATGAGGATGTGGAAAAATTGAAGCCCTTGTGCACAGAGGATTGCATAATGGTGCAGGTTCTATGAAAAACCATATGGTAGTTCCCTGGGAGTTTTCAATGGCTATAGAGTTTCAATTTTGTAAAATAAAAAAGTTCTAGCAATCTACTTACAATAATGTGAATATAACAGACTGTACTGAACTGTACACTTAAAGATGGTTAAGATGATTTTTAAAACACACAGTGGAAAAGGACAGAGAGTGGGGCACCTGGGTGGCTCAGTCGTTAAGCGGCTGCCTTCAGCTCAGGTCGTGGTCCCAGGGTCCTGGGATTGAGCCCCGCATCAGGCTCCCTGCTCGGCGGAGAGCCTGCTTCTCCCTCTCCCTCTCTCTGCTGCTCTGCCTACTTGTGCTCTCTCTCTCTGTGTTAAACAAATAAATAAAAATCTTTAAAATAAAAAAAAAAAGAAAAGGACAGAGAGGTTCAACTCTCTCTGTCAAATAGATAAATAAATAAAATCTTTAAAAAAAAAAGAACGACCCTTAAAGTGAAATAGGGTTTAGAGTTTTTTTGCCCAGTTTTACTGAAATATAATTGACATTGCTTTCATTTAAGGTGTACAATGTAATGATATATATATATATCACTGTAATGATATATATATCAATATAATTATATATATATATATATATATATATATATATATATATATATATATATATATATACACACACACACACTGACATCCTGGGCTGTGCCTACTACTTCAGTCTGGGGGATGTCCTCCCCTTTCTGAGCCTCACTTGACTCAACTGAAAAGTGGGAGGACTTGACTAGAACAGTACTTTTTCTAGTAGAGCCCCTACAACTGAAACTGTGCATGTGGGATCAAAGGTCAGGGTGGTGAAGGTGGGAGGGAATGGAGCGAACTTCAGAGGCAGTACTGTCCATCACAGGCTTCCGTGACATTGTGACAAAATAGCCATTTTGATGAACCTGGAAGGGCCTTTTGACTGCTTTGACTAAATGAGTATCACAGAGGTGACACTACGTGACTTCTAGAACGAGAGCATAAAATGCCATGCAGCTTCCGTTTTGTGCCCTTGGGATGCTCACTCTTTGAACCCCGCAAGCACATGGACAGTGCAGGTGTAGGTGCTCTGGCTGACAGCCACTATCAACCACCAGACAGGTGAGTGAAGGAGCCTCCAAATGATTCTAGCCCCCAGCCCTCAAGTCACCCCCAGCTCTTCTTCCTAGCTTGAGGTCCCAGACAGCTTGGAGTAGAGATAAGCTGTCATGAGCCACAGAATCTGTGAGGAAAAGAAAATCGTGTTTTATGCCACCAAGTTTTGAGATGGCTTGTTACTTGGGAGTAGTAGCAAAAACTACTAAAGGAGCTCTTTGGGGTGGGGGGGGGCTTCCGGAGTTTGCTATTTGTCAACTACAGCTGAAGGAGAACATCAGTGAAGTCACGAGAAGGCTCATCGCATATCCTGCCATGAATCTGTTCAAGGAGTCCCCTCCCCCCCCACCACCACATGCACAGAGCTGGAATCCCTGCTATTTTGAGGGGCATCCTTGGTTCACCAGTGAAACCTCAGTGTCATCCAAAGCTTGTGGAGATGCTTAGTAGAGGCTCTTCTCACTTTTAAATTGAAAACAACAGTATAGAGGTGCCTGGCTGGCTCAGTCAGTGGGGCATGTGACCTTGGATCTTGGGGTTGTGAGTTTGAGCCTTACGTTGGATATAGAGATTTCTTAAAAATAAAATCTTTTTTAAAAAAATAAAACAGTGGTTCATTTGGTTTTGTCATTGTCAACTCAGGATGCAGTGGTGATTTGATCAATGTCATCGTGAGCTGAAGGAGGAGGGGGCAAAGTGGTCGAGGCCTGAACCATCAGGCCAGGTGTTGAAGATCTCTTGTGTCAGCTGCACTAACCCATCATGCCTCACTCCTCACTTAGTACCTGTCACTGCCCCAGAAGTCCAAAGCATTCTGGATCATACGTTACCATTTGGACTCTCAACCCCATGCTACTCTGCTCAAATTCTAATATGATCCAACCTTGTCTCTTCCTCTTTCTCTATTCTTCCAAATATTTCCATTTTCCTACTTTAAAGAATGCCTGAGCATGTCCTTTGAATGTTGAGAAACTATAGCCAACAGAAAATGAAATGAGTTCTTTATAATCCAAAAGTTTCCCTGAAAAGTTTTAAAAGTCCCCTAGAAAATGAAATAACAGAAGAAATTAAACTTGTTGGAGCACGTGGGTGTGTTTTAATGTCTGAGGAAAGAGTGTGAGGGACCTACGGAAGGCTTCACTGCCCCTCCTCCAGCAGAGGACCAAGGGGTAGAAAGCCCTGGAGAAGGTGGTGTAGGCAGACCCGGCAGGGCCTTGTGGGCAGTGATGGGGGATCTGGATTTTGCTCTGGGTGCCATGAAAAGCCCATGGAAAGGCTTGAAGCGGGGACGGGCAGTGACTGTGTGCAATTTAAAAAACCCTCTGGCTGCTGAGTGGAAAACGTATAGTAGGTACCAGACTGGAAGAGGGGAGACCAGTGAGGAAGCTAGAGCAGTGGTTCAGAGGAGAGATGATGGGAGGAACCAAGGTGGAGGTAGAAATAGAAACAAATGGATGAATTCATGAGGATTTATAGGAGGTGGTTCTAACATAGTGGTAATAAGGCCAGCAAAGCCATGACCCACCGGCCTGGGAATCAAGTTCCGGATTCTCTCTCCAGGCACCTCCCTCTAAGGCGGGACTTCCTCCCCTTCAGCCTCTCCCAGAGCAGCCTGGACAGGAAGTCCCGTCCCACTCCTCTCTGAGTCTCTTCCCCTCCATTTCAGGAGCTAGGATTTGGGCATTACTAAGGAGACCCGGAGAGAGAGAGAGAGAGAGATGCTGGATCCCTGTCGGGCGAGGGGAAGACTTTGAAGGCCCCCAGAGGAGTCTGATGATGATGTGTTTCCTGCTCAGAGAGGTGGACCTTCCTTGACCACCCAATGGTGCCTCTTTCTCCCTTTCCCTCCCTGATATGCGTCCCTGTTGATTCCCTCCCCTTATGGCCCTCAAGACAATCAAAATAACCTTTTTGTTTACTTATTTACATATTATTGTTTTCTTAGGCCTTATCATTTATGGCCTGTCTTGTGGACTAGAATCTAAGCTTCAGGAGGGCAGACTGGGTGGGCACTCAGAGAAGGAGCAAATGAATGAATGAGTGATGCAGCCAGGAATAAACCCAATATACTACTGAGTTACAATAAACTATTAGGAATAAACCCAGTGAGAAAAAAAGTCTTTTTAAAAAAATCACTGGGGGGCGCCTGAGTGGCTCAGTCGGTTAAGTGACTGCCTTCAGCTCAGGTCATGATCTCAGGGTCCTGGGATTGAGCCCTGTATGGGGCTTCCTGCTCAGCGGGAGATTCTGCTTGTCCTTCTCCCTCTGCCCTTC
>NC_138378.1:25329783-25345174 GCF_054177405.1 Leptonychotes weddellii | reverse complement strand
CTGTTTGAGGGAGCAGCGTCTGCCTTGCTTTGGGAGGGGTTCCGTGGACACTCTCTTGCCAACATGTCAAGTGCCCTTCTTTGTCCTCAACTGAGCTCTGACCAGAGGCAAGGGGTCCCCGGGACCCTCACTTTAGAAACTAGCACTAACCACAGCAAGCATAGACTGAGCTCTTACCGGGTGCCACCCTCAGGGCTAAGCGCCTCAGGAAAAAAATCTCATCTAAAGAGCTTCACACTTAGAGTGTAATAATAATTATTAGTGTCCATTTTCCAGATGGGAGAACTGAAGCTCAGAAGGCTGAAGGCCTCACCAAGTCAACCAAGTGACAGAGATGGAAGTTGGGCCCCATCCTCCTGACTCCAAGATTCTTATTCTTTAATGACCTCCTATGCCAGAGTTGAGGTTAGTGATGCTCTGGGCTGTCCCTTTGGCAGGGGAAGCTCTCAGAGAATGCATTTTGATTGTTTTTAATCTGAAGCCACTGGCTCTTCCCCTCACTGTCTGGCAGACAGGTTTTCCAGGAACCTTTGGGTGGGGGTGAGGGGAACAGGTGCTCTGAGAGGACAATACAGGGGCAGGGTCTAGGTTTCCCTGAACCTGTAGTCATTGGGCTTTATTTCTGGAAACCAAGGGCATGCTTGCAAAGATCCAGTTTGTGAGGCTCCTTGCTCATTTTCTGGGCGGCTGCTGCATCTGTGCCTCCCCAGTTTGGACCTGAAGGCACGAGGCCTTGATATTCTGTAGAATCTCGATGCAACAGGAGTTTCACTATCCCTCCGCCCCAGCTAGTCTCCAGCCTCCTCTCCCCAGGAGGACGCAGGAGAGTGTGGAAGACATTACTCGTGTTCACCGATATATCTGGTTTTCCTCCCCTTCCTCGCCATAGGAAAGGATCACATTTCCTTACCCCTGGAGGTCAGGCAGGGTCATGTGACCTGCCATGGCTATTGAAACACAAGCTGAAGTGATGTGCCTCTCTTCCTAGTAGATGCATTGAAGTGGTGCTGGTGTGTGACTCTCTGTGCTTTCTTTCTGCTGAGGACTGCACAGCTTTGGGGCCAGATTCAGCCTGGGGCTTCTCCTTGCAATGTATGAGCAGAGGCAGTGTGGTGGGTGGTTAAGGCCTGGGCTCTGGAGCTAAATCATCAAGTTCCAACCCCAGCTCTGCCACTTTGCAGCTGTGTGGCCTTGGGCAAGTCCCTGCATTTCTCCGTGTCTCGGTTTCCCTGTCTGCAAAATAGGGACCAACCTGGCACCTACCTTATGGTGCTCTCATGAGGTTAAATGAGATCAAGTCACAAAGCCTGAGCGCAGGGCTCAGCAGGTAGAAAGTCCTCGATGAACATGTGCTCTCAGAAAGATGGGACAGAAGGGTATTTTTTTTGTCCCTTTCACCTCTCCCCTGGAACCTGGGATACACCTATCCACCCTTCTGGACCTGGGCAAGTCATGTTGTGAACACAGAGGAGGTGGGGATGGGGAGAGGGCAGCTGGAAGCTGAGAAAGGAGAGGAGCCCCTTGTCCTCAGGCAGTGTGAAGCCTGATGACTCTGAACTTGTTGCCTCTGAGTCTGGACCCCCTTCATGGGCTGAGGAGTGGTGGGGGAAACTGAGGCAAGAGGAATCAGCCAAATGGAGCCCTGAACCAAGGCAGTGAGAACTGAGTAAAACTCCCTCCAGTCCATTTGTAGGGTCCTCAGAGGTGTCTGACATATTTCACTCATGAACTGAACCATTGTCCGAAAGCTCGTAGGTGACAAAAGCAACTGCCAGGTGCCCCCGGTGCAGCCGTGGAGGGAAGACACACCCAGACCCTGAGGGAGGGTCCTTCGTGGAGACTTGCCCCAACTGCAGGGAAATTGGAATCTTTTATTGAAAGTGTACAGTGCGCAGTGTGGGGTTTGGCATGGAGTCTAAGAGGACTCAATCCTCCAGGTGACCTCCTTCCCAACGCGGGGGCTGACCGTAGGACTGACCGTGGCCAGCACTGTTTGCCAAAAGAGTCTCTGGCTGGTTCCTTTCTTGGGGGAGGGGGCAGGTGGGAAGAGGGTTGGGAAGCTGGGGAGGAACCTGTCGTAGGGGGCTGAAGGGACTCAGGGCTGGAGACTGTGTTAGCAGAGCCTTTCCCGGGCGAGTTCTGGCTTCCTCCGGGGCTGCACCCGCATCCCTGCCTCCGTCCTTCAGGCACTCAGCACCAGGAGGTCCTTGGAGTCAGAACAGAGAACCCAGTTAGTGGGGGAGATGGCTTCTGCTTACAACCTCAGCAGTCACCTGCCTGAGGACTGGGCAAGACACATTTCTGGGAAGGAGCAACTGCGAACAGTGGGGGTTTATTGGGACTAAAGGGGCCCGAGGAGCACCTTAGCCATGTCATTAGCTTGCCCTGTACAGGGGACCTTGGACAAGACACTTCACTTCCTGCCCCTCATCTCCTTCTTCCCCCAAATAAGAGAAACAAGCTTGAGCGTCTGTCCACATTCTTCCAAAATCGAATTTTCCTGACTCAAAATATCTACAGCAAAGTAAATAATAGATTTAACCCATGGAACAAAATAAGTACCCATAAGTCTGTACTGATATAAATAATTGGGTAAATAAATTAATGGAGGAGAAAGGATGGCTCTTCCTCCTTTCAATTTCAACTAATAAATGTGGAAGGAATGATCGAAATGGAAAGTCTCCATGAGGCAAACACCACAGTAATAACTCTTGCAGACAAGAACCATTAAAGAATGCCAAAATGAGTGGGAGAAAGTGTAATGAGAAATAAGGTATGTGGGTGGTCATCTCCAAGTATCTCCTCATGAGATATTTATTAGTTACAATGGGAAAAATAGTAAGTTAACCAACAGCAGGGAAACTGAGAGGGACCACCTTCACCTCATGATCAGAGTCAATATCCCCAGGAATAAGACACTGACATTGCGTGCCCACCCCCCCGCCAATACGGTGCACTGAGAAGGACACAGCATCACTCCCGTGGCATTCTTGCCAAAAATACGTAACCTCAATCTCATCGTGAGAAAACAACGGTCAGATCCAAATTGTAGGACATCCCATACAATGGGCCAGACTCATCAGAAATGTCAAGATCATAAAACACAAGAATTTAGGAACTGTCACACGTTGGAGGACACCATTCCAGATTTGGATTGACAACCAAGTGCAAAGTGGGATCCTGGATCCTGAACCAGACCAAGGACAGCAAGTGGGAAAACCGTTGAGGAAGATCTGTAGTTTAGTTAATAGTTTTCTATCAATGTGAACTTCCTGGTTTTGATCATTATACTCTGGTTATATAAGATGCTAACATTAGGGGAAATTGAGTGAAGAGTATTCTCATACTCTCTGTACTATTTTTGCAACTCTTCTGTAAGTCTAAAATTGTTTTAAAATGAAAAAGTTAAAATAAAAGGCTAGACCCATATAATAATAACAATAATAACAAGAAGAAGAAGAGGAGGAGGAGGGGAGGCAGGGAAGAGGGAGAAGAAGAAGGAGAAGGTGCCTGGGTTGCTTAGTTGGTTGAGCGCCTGACTCTTGGTTTCGGCTCAGGTCATGATCTCAGGGTCATGAGATGAGCCCTGTGTCAGGCTCTGTGTTCAGCGGGCAGTCGGCTTGAGACTCTCTCTCCTTCTGCCTCTCCCCCCATACCCACACACTCTCTCTAAAATAAAGAAATAAATCTTTAAAAAGAAAAAGAAAGAGGAGAAGAAAGTAGCTACCATTTACAGAGGTTGTACAAGGCCAAGTCTGGGCTGGGTCTTTTTTTTTTTTTAAGTTTATTTATTTAAGTAATCTCTACACCCAATGTGGGGCTCGAACTCGCGACCCCAAGATCAGAAGTCACATGCTCTACCCACTGAGCCAGCCAGGCACTCCAAAGCTGGTTTTCTCTGTAAATCAGTGGTCCTGCACCTTTCAGACCCAACACTTCAGTTTACATTTTATCACAGGTATTTGTGCTATCTCCTTTATTATTCTGAAATGAAATTCATAATCTATAGAACCTACTTATATCCCTTGCTGGAATATAAAGAAGAAATAAAAGGTAAGTAATTTATAATACAATAATATGTATTTTGATGTGAAATACTCAAGTATGATTATTTAGGAAAGAAAAAATCATCCCCACTAATTTAAAAAAGGCCCTTAGGCTGGGAAGGGGGCTTGCAGCACAGCCCTAGTCGAGAACCACGGTTGGAGCTGTGTCCATTATACCAGTACAAAACCTACTTCTCACTAGCTGGGTGACCTTGGGCAAGTGGCCTCCCCTTATACAAAGTATAAGGCACTTTACACTTAGACTCTCACTTTATTCTAAAAGCAGCCCTGAGGAGAGGTGCTATGATTAGCCCCTTTTACAGAGGTGAAAACTGAGCCTCAGAGACGTTAAGTGACTTGCCGAGGGTCACCCAGCTGGATACTGGCAGAATAAGGATTGGAACCCAGGCCCTACTGAGCAAAGTCATGTTTAAAAATAAAACTCCAGAACGATTGGAATGAAAACCAGTAGAATGCTCTAAGGTGGTCATTTCTAGGTAGCAAATGTATCTAAGAGAATAAATGTGTTTGTTTAATCTTTTCTGTATTTTCCGAATTTCAGTTAATGAGCATATGTGGCTTTTATCACGGCAAAAAGGCCTCCTGCAACTGAATTTCAAGGCACCTGCCATGATTATAATTAGCAGTTATTTCAGGGATATCTATCCAAAGGCCCATTGTCCCCCTGGCTGGGAGAGATTTTCCGGGACCAGGATTGTCCATTTTATTCACTGCTGTATTCCCCACCCCGTTGCACATCATCTGGCACTCAGTAGGTGCTCAATAAAAGTTTTTCCAGTGAACTACATCGCACTTCTACTGTGGGTGAGCCCCTTACAGCTCTGAGCCTCAGTATTCCCATCTGCAAGATGGGGGCAATAACATCTGTCCTGGGGATGAAATGAGATGGTGGATGAAGAGAGCTTCATTGACGGGTTCTTCAGCTTTGTTTCTTGTTCCCTCAGCCCCATCCTTTGAAGGAAGAGGCCTCCATTGCCCTACCTTTCCCCTCCCTTCTCTTCCTCCTCCCAACTCCTGGGCATGGAACAAAGGGCAGAACAGAGTTCTTCTCCCCTTACCTCCAAAACGTCGATGTCTGCATTGCTGAAGTCGATGTTGAGGATTTTGGGGAGAGGGACGCCAGAGCCCAGCACGGCTGTGAAAAGAAACACCACCACCAAAACGGCCAGGCAGAGTGAGTGTGGCTTAGAGGCATCAGCCTTATAGGAGGCCACCAAGATTTTCAAGGAGACCAGCCATTTCTGTTCCATCTCTAGGCCTTTGTCCGAGCAGGTGCTCCTGCCCAGAGCACACGCCCTCAGCCTTGCCTGCCTGCTGAGTTCTGAGACTCCCCCGAGACTCTGTTTGGATGTCATCTCTTCTGTGAGGCTTCCCCCAGCCCAGGCCAAGAAACCTTTGGCTCCTGCCCTCCCTTGAACCACCCCCACCATTACAAAAATCACAGAATATGAATACTCTCTTTCTCCATCTGTCACCTCTACCCAGAGTGTGAGTTTTTTGCAGGCCAGGACTGTGTCCCCAGCATCACCCAGCCCTGGGCTGGGCACAGAGGAGAGGACAGATGTTCGCTGAATGGAGGCATGGAAGGATGCACATGGAGTCCCAACAGGTGACCACGGTGGGATGTACTGATTGCTTTTAGATTGTCAGAACTTAAGTAGATTCATGCTGACTCATGTTCTGGGAAAGAAGGGAAGAAGGAAGGAAGGAAGGAATGGATGGATGAAAGGGTAGGTGGGGGAACTGGATTTAGTGGAGTTAAACAGATTTTCTACCTCCAGCAGGACTTTTCAGAGAGCTAAGGACATGGTGAATCTACCCTAGGGCAGTATATTCAGAATTTCCCAAACTTGCTTGGCCATGAATCCCTCTTCTTAAGAGTATCCCGTAGGACTAATTTTTCATGGAACCCACTTTGAGAATCATGGTCCTAACCCAGCCTCTCACTTTTGAGAATGATAAAGTGAGAATGAGGGACTTGCTGCCAAGTTCACACCACCTCTTAGTGACCAAGCCCGGGCAAGAGTCTCCACCTCTTGCCTCAAAAGTCAGCCCAGCCCAGCCTCGCTCCTGACATCCTCCTCTCCTGCCAGGGAACATGCACAACCTTGGTGACCAGGGCCTTCCTGGGATTGCGATTCAGCCTCTTCTGGTGACAGTTTCCAGAATAAAGGTCTGTTGGACATGGAGAGCGCCCCAAATGAACCCCGGCTGGTAGAGCTGACAGCAGTCCCTCTCCATCCTCTCCTCCACCAGGGGGAAGTGGGAAGAGGGAGGGTGGGGCCAGGTTTGGTGGAGGCCTTAGGGACGAGGTTACAATGGGGGGGTTCAGCTCTCCCAGCCTCCAGTGGCCCCACAGTTCAGATAACTTCCTGATAATGTCCCCGAGGCACCACAGAGAGGAGGAATCATGCTCTGTTCCTTCATTCTATGAAGCGGAAAACCCTCACTGATAATGTGGTTGCCTAGGGGGCAGAGTCTGGGTTAGGAGACTGGGAGATCAGTAAGAGCAACTTTAGCTTTATCTCTACTGATCGAACTTTTTACAACAATAATTATTCACATAGTCCCCGTATAAGTAAAATTAAATACATGATTAAAAATCAATCAGGACAACACATGAGCACTGTGTGTTGTGTAAGACTGATGAATCACAGAACTGTACCCCTAAAACAAATGATACATTATATGTCAATAAAAAGAAAAAGAAGGAAACCAGTTTCAATCAAGTGCAAAAAAAAACATTAAAAATAAAGAAAAAATAAAAATCAATCAGGGCCATAATAATGTGAATATACCTACCAATACTAAATTTGCACCTGAAAATGGTTAAGCAGGTAAATTTCATGTGATGTGTATTTTACCACAACTAAAAATAAACACACACACAAAAAAATCAGGAAATATCTTGGACTTTTTTTTTTAATGGAGAAAAAAGAATTTAGAAGGACCTATAACCAGGTGTTGAGATTAAGTGCCTCTGGGAGGTGAGATGTTACTTTTTAAACTGTTCTGGACTTTCTAAAACTTACACACATATAATATTCATATGTAATCAGAATTTTACATAGATAATCAGAAAAACAAAACAATCAGCCAAGTAAGGAAGAAGGAGGAGGAAGAGAGGAAGAAGAAGGAGAAGGAGAACACAGCAGAAGCAGCAAATAAGGAAGTTGATGGACCCTCGGGGCAACATTTGCCTTCAGAGGGTTAAGTATATAAGCTTAGGGTGAAGTTCTCAGAAATACAGTTGAGGCAGAACGGCTGTGTGTCAAATACGCCCAGCAAACCAGCAGCCTCCAGGCCCCCCAGCCACACACCCCTGCAGAGGCATGGGCGTAACTCTCACCGTTCATGGCGGGCAGAAACGCCAGCTCAAAGATCTTCCCCACCAGCACCTCCAAGAGGCCAACCTGCAGGGAAGAAGGAGAACTCAACCCTGGCAGGGGTTCACTCAGATCCCCAAGGCCTCCTTGAGGCCCTACCCTGTGGCCCAAGCGGAAGACGCAGAACAGCTCTGGGAGAATCTGGGAGCTGCCGTGACTCGAGAACCACCGAGTTGGACAGGCGTGAGGCATATCTGTCTGCCTGCTGTCTCTGCAGTTAGGGAGACTGAGGCCCAGAGCAGGGCCTGTCCTGGTCCAAGGCTCATGGTGAGGCTGGGACTGGGGGAGGCTCAGGGCCCGTAGTCTATGGTGGTGTCACGCAAGGCCCTGGGGTTGTGTCGCCAACACTCTGGGTTCCCGTCCCAGCTTAGTCTCTGTGGGCCTCTGGGAAGTCTCCCTCACCACTCAGGACCCTCAGCTTCCTCAGCTGTAAAATGGGCCAGCAAGCCCCGCTTGCAAGGAGGCAGCGAGGGTTACGGGCAGATCAGGTGAAATGCCCGGCCTTGAGACTTTTCATGTTTGCGCGCTCTGAACATCTCTAAGCCTTGGTTTCCACATCTGAAAACAGGCATGAATAACCCTTCCCTCGTACAGTGGTTGTAAAAGCCAAACGTAAACTCCTCTATGTAAAGTACCTGCCTTGGTGTAGAACCACATGGTAGGACGTGACAAGTGCGTGGGACTTTTATCCCAGCGCCGTGACCTTGGATACGTCGACCAACTTCTCTGCATTTGGCTGCCTTATGTGGAAAATGGGCTAATAATTGTGCCCAAATCATAAGTTTGTTTTGAGGATTAAATGAGAGAAATTTGTTTAAAAAAAAAAAAAGCTTAATTTGGTGCCCCGTGCCCGGTTCTGCTATCCCAGAACTGTTCTCTAATATCACACTCTGTGAGCTGCTGCTTCTGCTTGGAGTCCGGAGATTCCGGTTCTGGTCCCAGCTGTGCCCCAAGCAGCTGCGAGGCAGGTCACTGCTCATCCCCGGGCCCCAGTTTCTCCATCCATGAAATGAAGCTGGTGACACCACTCCATGGGTTGGAGAGGCTGGGGTTTGCAAAAACTCAGAAAGAGGCAACACCGTGGGTGATCTGAGTATCTCTGCGCATGTGGAAATCTCACCCCAGCTTGCTCGGAAAAGCGGGCATCTGTTTAGTCGTCGGTTTGTAAAAGAAAAGAGGGGCATTTCTGCAGACTTTGGTGGTGTGGGGGGACCCAATAATCAGCAAAGAAACGAAACAGGACCAAACCCTAGAATCTGAGCATCTCAGATTAGAAAGGAAGAGTTCCAGAGTGTGGTGGTAAAGTGGTGGCTAGGAATAAATCCAAACCTATTTGCGGAGGCTCAGAGTGGGTTGGAGTTGCTCAAGATTACATGGGAGTCAGTGGCAAAGCCAACCTCCCCCCACCCAATCCAGAAAAGCAGGGGTCCTGTAGGACATGGCTGCGCCTAGCGCCTCCCCACCCAGGAGTGGAGGGATTTGGGCCAAGTGGCCTCCATGGGAGTAGTCAGTTAAAATGGGACAGCCTCACAGGCAGAGTCGGAGCTGGAAGTCTGTACCCAGCCCCTCCCTGGCTTTGTGGGCCTCCGTTTCCCCACCTGGAACGGAGGCCTGACAGAGATGTCAATGCTTTGGCATTCCCCAACTCCCTGGGCCCCAGCCAGCCACACGGGGATGCCATTCCCAGAGGATCTTGCCCTGGGGGCTGAGCTTAGTACTTACATCAAAGTTGCCTACGTTTGAGGTTCTGAGGTTGAGGTGAGTCCTGCCGAGAAAGCAAACAGCCAGTTAGAAATAGTGATTGCCTGAGAATCATAAGGGGTTGTATTGCAATGAACTCTCAGAAGCCCCTCCACCAACATCTTTCACAAAGACCTCTCTTGACCCCCGGGGGCAGTTAATAAGAACAGTGTTGAGGTCCACATAGTGAGCACCAACTATGTACTAGACATGGTGCTCGAGCTTTTATACCATACACGGTAGCCCCCAGGTTTCGTTGTCCGTGGGCTCAGGGACCCGCGCTCAGCTGCGGTCGGGAAGAGAGGAGCCCCCTTCTGGCCTATTATGGGAAGGTCAATAGTATCCTGACATTCCGTCACATTCACCTGACTTCACCTCATTACGTGGGCATTTTTTCATCTCACATCATCACAAGAAGAAAGGTGAGTATAGAGATGCCGGGGTGGCTCTGTCAGTTAAGCGTCCGACTCAGGATTCTGGCTGAGGTCATGATGTCAGGGTGGTGAGATCAAGCCCCACGTCGGGCTCTGCACTGAGCATGGAGCCCACTTGTCCCTCTCCCTCTGCTCCCACCCCAGCCTGTGCTCTCTCTCTCTCTCAAATAAATAAATAGGTAAAATTTAAAAAAAAAAAAAGAAGGGTGAGTATAGTACAGTATTTTGAGAGAGATGACATTCACATAACTTTTATTACAGTCTATTTTTACAATAGTTGTATCTTATTTATGAGCTGCTGTTGTTAGTCTCTCACTGTGCCTAGCTTATAAAGTAAATGTTACCACAGGTATGCGAGCTAGGCAAGCACAGTGCAGCTAACCTGTAGTACCAGCTGCGCTTTCAGGCATCCACCGGGGGGTCCTGGAACTTACTGCCCATGGATCAGGACGGACTGGTGTACGTAAGGCTCAGATCATAGCTGTGACACCTACTGGCTGTGGGTCCTTGGCCAAGTACTTACCCTCTCTCTGCCTCGGTTTCCTCCTCTGCAAAGTGGGCGGCTGCAAGGACTAAATGAGCAATCCAAGCGAGCCTGTTCCTGGTACAGGGTGCGTCCCACGCACCCAGGAGCGATCGTCCCCACCTCGCTCGATCCTTTCGTGACCCTCTGGGAGCGGAACCTGAGGCTCCAGGGGATCTCGCCGTGGCTACAGAGCTCAGGAGACAGAGCCCAGGACTCATGCCCTGAGATGCACTCTTGGCCGCTGCACTATTCTGAGGAGGGGGCCCGAGACCAGGGTTTGAGGTCTCTCTCTGCACCCTGAGGGTCTCGGTCTCACTGTGCCTGAATGTCACCTGCAGACCAACAGCCCTACCTGAGAGAGGCCGGACCAGACTTGCCCTGGGCCAGACGATTGGAGCCCTTGTGCATCCGGCAGCACAGAAACCAGTGAGCCTTCTCAGGGGAGAAGACTGCTTCAGTCGTGTTTTATTGCCGACTTCCACTCCCTCCCCTCCTTCCCCCTCGGTCACTCCATCCACAACACCTGAGCTCTTTCCTGCACTGCTCTCGCTGCCTGAACTGTGCCCTCCTCCACTGGCCCCTTCTCATCCAGGCCTCAGGTCAAGCATCGCTGCCTTAGAGAGACTCTTGGATGGCTCTGATTCGTGTCCTATTCCGAGTAATTCCCATTGTTGGGCTTGATAAATATTTGTCGTAAGAAGAACAACTTACAACGAACTAGGCACGTGCTGACAATTTTACATACAATCTCATTTATCTTGAAGTAGGAATGATAATTGTACTTACTGCCATAGGCTGACGTCAGGAATGAAATGAACAGAGACACACTTAGGGCTTAGCTCAATGCCTGGCACATAGAGAACATCCAACAAATAACAGCTGTTCTCATGAGTCCTACGAGGTAGGGACTATTATCCCCGTTTTCAGATGAGAAAACTGAGTTTCAGAGAGGCAGAGTCACCTGACTATGTCACATGGCCGTCAGTGGTCATGTTAGGATTTGAACGCATACTGCTTGGCTCCGGAGACTGCGCTTGTAATGGATGATGCAGCTCTGGGCCAGACAGACCTGGGCTGTCCCAGAGCCCCTCTCTGTACCCTCGGTGCGGCCCTGAGTCAGTACACCTCCTGTCTAAGCCCTAGCTGTCTCCTCTTTAAGATGGGAGAATAATAGCCCTGACCCCGCACGGCCATTGCAAGGCTAAATAAGATCATGCATACAGATACCAATGCAAAGCCGGGCACATCCTCATCACACCCATCGTTGTTATTATTGTTGACATTGTAGTTGTTGTTGGCAGTAGGTCCTTTCTCTGAAGCTCACGGCATCACCCACCCTGCCCAGCTCGCGCCAGGGCCCTTGGCACTCACAGCCCGGTTTCACCCCTGCAGCCTCCGGGATTTACCCAGCCCTGACAGCCGTGCGAGGGGACCTCCGGTGTCCTCCCAGGCGTCCCTTCAGGAGCTGGCCCCAGGCATATGGCAGCACCAAAGAGGCCCTTCTGAGCGGCAGGAGCCCGAGTCCGCAAACCCCCTTACTTGTCCAGCTTGGCGTCGATCATGAGCTTATCTCCCTCCACGGAAAACATGGCCAAGAGTTCTGTGTCCTGGAGGAAAGGGGGTGACAATGAGGTGCCGCTGCGGGGCGGGCTGTGTGTGCCAGGCGCCGGCTAGGTGCTGCATTAACAGAGGTTGTCCGTCCCCCGAGGTCTTGGTCAAACCTCCCTTTACGAACCGAGACCCCAGTAACGCTCCCTATATAATGGATATCCCCGCTCTGGAGAGGGGGGCTGGGAGTAAAAATTGCCTACGTTCGCTGACAAGTGGGTTGTTTTCAAGTAAGTCAGCAGGGCCGAGTGAACTTCCCTCAGAAAGACACTGTCGCAGGGAGCAGGGATTGCTTGGCTGGTGCGGGTGTCTGAGCTGTCTCGGGGCGGGGGGCGGGTGGCCTGCAGCCTAGGAAGCTGCTCCAAATGAGCCACTGCAGATGGGGTTGGGCATCATCAATGTCAAGTGCAACTGCCCCACCCCCACCCCCAGCAGAGGGCATGAAAGGTCCAGACTCAACCCCTCTCCAGCAGAAGCCTGGTTATAGGAATGTTCCTCTTTGCTTCCCTGCTTCCCACACCAAATAAAATAAAATAAAATAAAACAAAATAATAAAATAAAATAAATTGGTCTTATGAAAAAAAAAGAAGCTCCAACACATTCCGGTGATTAATTGGGATGATGAAGGACTGGATGCTCTGGGTGTGTATGGCAGGGACCCGCATGGGTGTGCAAAATCATCCCATCCATTCACGAACTGATGCCTGAAGGGTATATAGGATTTGGCCAGGTGAAAAAGAGGGTGTGAGAGTGATCCAGGCAGTGGGAAGGGTATGTGCAAAAGCTCCGGGGCAGGAAAGAGGTTAGCATTAGAGGGAAGAGAGAAGGCCAGAGAGTAAGGAGGTAAGAGGACCGCAGATGACTGGAGTGAGAAGGGGCCAGACCAGGCAGGGCTAGCAGGCTGGAGAGGAGTCATGGCTGCATCCTGGGGGCACTGGGGCTTCATGGCAGGGCTCTGAGCTGGATCATACAGCATTTGGGCTGTTGATGGAAAATTTCCACAGAGTAGGGACCAACCAATGAGGGGCAGTCATCTCCACTCCCTGGGTGAGAACCAGCCCTTTTAATCTGTCATCTGACGATGCCCAGAAAGGACCCCCAACACACCATGGCTTGGCATGCTCTAGCCGAGAATACCCACTTCCTGGATTAGAGGTGACTCAGTTGTTCTTGAATCCTGGGAGGAGAGCCTGAGAAGACACAGCAGATGGGACAGAACCCCAAGTGTCTGAATCTAAAGCTTTAACCACCAAGGGGGAAATGGCATTTAACACAGCACATTGCTTCAACAAATATTTACTGAGTACCTACTATGTGCGGGACCCTGTGCTAGGCTCTGAGGATGCTGTAGTGAAGAAGACAATGTGCATCTCTGCCCAGCAGTAAACTAACAAATGCATTGTACAGTGTCAGGTTAAGGCTGAGAGAGAGAGGGAGGCCAGGGGTGGGGATATTTTAGACAGCTGGTCTTGGGAAGACCTCTCTGGGGAGGTGGCATTTGAGCAGAGACCTAAAGGAAATGAGGAAGTGAGTCATGCAGACACCTGGAGAAAGAGTATTCCAAGCAGCAGCGGAAACAGCATATGCAAAGGCCCTGGGGTGGAACTCCACCTGGCACATTGGTGAAAGAGTAAAAGAGCGAAAGAGTGAGGAGTTGAAAGGTAACCAGGGGATGATCTAGAAGAACTTTGTGGGTCATTGTTAGTGGATTGGCTCTTGTTTCAGGATTGAAAGGAGAAGTTTTGAGAAAAGGAGCCACATGATTTTAAGAGGATTCTTCTCTATGAAATAACTGGAAATTGTATTTGTATCTGTCTCCTGCTGGGTCTCAGGGACTTGAGAACCAGTACCATCTGCCTTGTTTCCCCTTTGTCCAGCATCTAGTAGAAAGCATAACCCAGAGTAGATGCTCAAAACAAATCGCTGAATGCATGAATTGCCACACCGTGCTCTACAACCTGTGAAGGAGCCCTTACGGTAGGCCAGGTACTGCTCTGAGCGTCTTACTAATGCCCTGCTGCTATCCCCATAAAGTAGAGGAGAAAATCAAGCCCAGAGAGAGGGAGTGATCCACCCAAGGTCACATAGCTAGAAGTGCTGAAGACTGGATTTGAATCAGATCATCTGGCCCCATGTTTGGCTAGTAGTCACTAAGGTTGGTCCCATGGGGGTTTGAAGGGGTCTGGGGACTCCAGAAGATCACATGACGCCCCCCCCCCCAGATACTCACCACATCGATGAGGCAGATAGTGGTCTCGACGTCATTGGGCTGGGAGACCATGACCTCAGAAGTGGCGAACACCTTCACCAGTGCCTTGTCCTTCTGCAGCGTCACTGAAGGTGGGTTCGGCACCTGGATCCTGATGGTGAGTGGGCGGGACTCAGGGTACCGCTGGAACACCTGGGGGTGGACATCAGGCCAGAGTGAGTGGAGCCCTGGGGGGTGGGGGTGCCCAGTGGGGCATCAGCCAACCTCTAAACACATGGCCCAGGGTCTCAGACTGGGCACCCTCAGATCCAACAGCATCTCTCGAGCCCTACAAACCACATGCAGGGGCTCTGACCTACTGCTGGGTTTGGGCAGGGGGCTGCCCTCTCCGAGCCTCTCATGTAAGGTTACTGGAAGAATTAAATGTGGGGGTGACAGCAAAGCTCAATGCCTGATGTCCAGAAATGCTCAGAACCTGCTGCTGAGCAAGATGGGTTCGTCTGGACATTCACGATTGCATCAAATCATCGTTAACAACTCCATGGGGTATTTTTTCCCCATGTTACAGATAAAAAAAAAACCCTGCGGCTCAAGCAAATTGTCTATGGCCGGCAGGAGAGCTAAGGTTCCAGCCCAGGTCTATGTTACTCAGAAGCCCAGGCCTCCCTCCCCTCCTGCTGCCTCTGGATGCCCCACCTGGAATGAGAAAGTTCACAGTTTAAGGGGCTTCACAGTGAAGTCCCAGAGCGAGGCACAGCCTACCTGGATTGGCTGGGGTCTCTGGAGACCCACGGTGGGAGGAATCGGAGCCTGTTTGCTGTAAATGGACTCCCCGAAAGCTAATTAGCTAAAGGGACAATTCATCAAGCAATCAGTTCCCATATTTGCTAAATAACTGTTTTACCAAAAAATTTATTTTAAGGAACACTCTTCTTTCTTCTTTATTTTTTTTTAAGATTTTATTTTTAAGTAATCTCTACACCCAACGTGGGGCTCGAACTCATGACCCCAAGATCAAGAGTCACACACTCTTCTGACTGAGCCATCCAGGTGCCCCTAAGGAACACTTTTCTTAAATATATTAAATGAACATAAATATATGGGAAAAACGACAAAGTTACTTTGAAAAGAATTCCATGTAGGGTGCCTGGGTGGCTCAGTTGGTTAAGCGACTGCCTTCAGCTCAGGTCATGATCCCAGGGTCCTGGGATCGAGTCCCGCATCGGGCTCCCTGCTCTGCGGGGAGCCTGCTTCTCCCTCTCCCACTCCCCCTGCTTGTGTTCCCTCTCTCGCTGTGTCTCTCTCTGTCAAATAAATAAATAAAATCTTAAAAAAAAAAAGAAAGAAAAGAATTCCATGTAAATGGAAACTTCCATGTGCAATGCAGCAGTGTGGATTCTGGTCCTGAGAAGGCTCTCTAT
>NC_138378.1:25309488-25329283 GCF_054177405.1 Leptonychotes weddellii | reverse complement strand
CTCAACCAGCTGAGCCACCCAGGCGCCCCAAGGTGAAATTCTTTTGAACAAACTGGGTCTATTGGCAAATCTAGTAAATTCAGCCAAATGACCACTTAGTGGATCCACCCTTTGGCAATCTGGCTTTTGACAAATCAATGACTTCGTGAATTGGCTTTTCACAAAGGGATTTTCAGGATAGCTGGAGGGACCTACCGCAACATAGTCTCCAACAATTAGCAACACCTTCCTTCGCAGGGACGTGGAGAGTCCCCCTCAAACTCTCCCCACAGCAGCAGGAGACCCGGGATGCCCCTCCCCACTCTGATACTCCACCCCAACCTGGATCTCCAGGAGACATTCCTCTGTGTCCAGCCTGAATCCTCCCCCTGCTGCAGACCCAGCCCCATTTCAAGGCCTGAGTCTCTGCTCTAGCCCAGCTCTGCCACTTCCTCGTTGTGTGACTTCTCTGAGCCTCTGTTTCCCTGTCTGTAAAATGGATTGCTCCTCTCTTGTGGCCCCATTAATGCGGGGGAGGGAGGGTAATTAAAACCAAATAAAAGAGTGCACTCTTAAATTTCTTTCATAAGCTGTAAAGTGCAGTGCACATAAGAAGTGGCCCAATAAATAAAAGGTCCAGTTGACTGAGAGGGCTCTCCCTGCCTCCCAGAGCAGCCACCATTCTGGACGTTAGATAATGGTGCTCTGCCTTTCAGTTTCCAACCACACGAGGGCGATAGTGACCATTTGTTGAGTTGGGTCTCCCTTCCTGCCTCTGAATTACAACCAGAAGCAGAACAGGTAGAACAGAGAAATGTCTAAAATGGTTGTAGATTACAGCAATCCTTGGTACCTGCATGACACTTACTATGTAAGAAACTCTTTGCTTCCAGGGGCAGGGTAACAGGCTTGGGACCCGCGCTGGGACAGGAACTGGGATCAGAAAGACCTTTGTTCCCACTGTACCTAACTACTAACCTGACAAGAGTCCCACTTGTTCTCCCCCGCTTTTAAAATAGGTTTTGTTACTATTAACAAGAATAATAACAGTGAACATTTATCAAATGCCTACTCTGTGCCTACGTTCAGATCCCAGGTTCTCAGCCACACAGTGAAGTGGGAGTTGTTATCCTTTTTTTCCAGATGAGAAAACTGAGGCCCAGTGAGAAGTAATTTGCCTACGGTAGCATGGTTGAGACATGCTGAGCTAGAATTCAAAATCATGTTTGTCTGCTCCAGAAACCTGGCTCTTCCCATCTAAGCCACCCTCCACCTACATGTGCTCTGTGTCAGCATCTTTACATGAATTATCACCTTCATCATCCTTACTCTCTTAGATGAAGCTGTGGAGTGGGAGTTAGCATCCTTTTTTGACAGATAAGGAAGCTAAGGCTCAGAGATGTTAAGACTCTTGCCTGAAGACACACAGCAACGAAGTAGCCAGGCCAGGATTAGACCTGTGCAGGCCAGTCTACTGCTAGAGCTCAGGGTCTTTCCACCTCAACCCTCCATGCTCCCCTCTCATAAGGATTTGGATACCACACTTTGCCACTGCACTCCTAAGGAGGGTGTCAGGTCGCCCCAGCCTAGTGTTGAGTGTCTCCCCTTCTGACCCAGTTCCTGGGACAGTTAGAAGGAGGGCAGCGCTGAAGACAAGGGGACACACTTCTGCCTTACATACCTTGGGAATCAGAGCTCCCAGCGTGGACGTGGTAAGAGGAGGAAGCTCTTCAAACTGCAGGACAAGAAGGGTCATGTGAGTCCCTGAGGTTATGGGGACAGATGGGAGTTGCTAACACAGTGATTAAACTCCTACACACCCTAAGACAACCAGTGGGGGGCATCTTCTTCTCTTTAAAGACCACTTGGGGGGCCCTGCCCGTCCAACAGCAACCACCATACTGATCACGGTAGCTGTTTTGTGGTTAAGTGGACAGGGCCAGCCACTTAAGCTCACCACAGACCTGACTCTTTCCCCTCTAAATGTAATTCTTGATTAAAACAAGGTGAGCATCAGTGAGTCCATGTGCATAACTCAGTGTCCACTAAATGCATAATTCTGCCATATCTTTGAACAGCCTGTACTATTATTTACTTAATGTTTTCTTTCAATTGACTTGCTTTTGAAAACCTCAAATACTAAAAAATGGAAAGCCAGTACCATTTGACAGAAAGAAATGGCAACTGGAAAAGTAAATACAATAAAAACAAAATAATGCCATTACATTCTGCTTGGATATCATTGTCTGTGGAGGGCTATGGGTATGAGTTCTGTTCTCTCTGAGTTAAAAAGAGGATACTTAAAAGTGCAAGAGAGGGTTAACTATATACTGGCACTAAATGGAGACTTTCCTCTTGATGGAACCAAGAAGGACACAATTCATATGGTGTTTTTTTTTTTTTTAAGAACATCTTATTCTTAGCAGATAGACATAAATTTATGGAGTGAAATGTCATGTTTCCAAAAACTTAAATTGTTCAACAATAGCTAGCTAGCTAAGTAGATAATAGATAGGTTAGATAGATGGATGAATGGAAGGATGGATGGATGAGAAGATGGATAGATAGAAGGATGGATGGGTGGATGGATGGATGGATGGATGGATGGATGGATGGATAGATGGATGGATAGATAGATAAATGGAAGGATGGTTGAATGGACAGAAAGTTGGATGGAAGGAAAGAAGGATAGAACGATGGATGTATGGATGAGTAGATGGGTGAGTAAGCAGATGGATGGGTGGATTGGTATACATGAAGCAAATATGGCAAAATATTAACTGGTGAATCTGGGTGACGGATATTTGGGCATTAATTGTGTTATTTTGTAACTTTTCTGAAGGCTTGCAATTTTCACAAGAAAAGGTTTGGAAAGAAAATTACTCTGGATCATACCTTATTCTTATGTATGATTTAGTTTTTAATATCAATGTTTACCAAGTAAAAGGATTCTAAGCATTTATATTGGTATACATATATAGGAACATATATCATGCTTTTAAAGAAGGACTGGCATAAAATTAAATAGAACTGAATATGATTTGATGTTATTTCATGCCCTGGCTGTGAGTCACCTAAAATACCCTAGGCACCAAGCTTTGGTAAACACTGACATAATCAATACATGTCCATGAGTGGGAAATGAGTGGGGGATGGACTGTCTACTACTGTTCTTGCTTTAAAGCAATCTTCCCAAGTCTGTGGGGACTAGACAGGATCAGTGGGGAGCTCTTTGTTGCCCAGCCCAGCCCACCTCTCGATGGGGCCATGACTCACCATGCCGTCGGTGATGTCGATATCCAGTGCCCCCTGCTTCTGCAGGAGGGCCAACACTGAGCCCAGGAAGTCGGCAGAAATGGCCAGTTGTGAATTGGTGTTGTCGCCCATGGGGGGCAAGTCTGGCATCTTTTGTCTGGGAGACATAGCTGGCCGCCCCAGTGGATAGTCAATGAGCTCTCCTCCAGCCTCCCCAACCAGAGTCTGGGGAAGCAGAGAGGAAAGGGGTCACAGGGAGGGGTACAGGGAGATGAGTGGAGGAGGAGGCTGAGACTGGGTGAGGTCCTGAATCTGCCGCCAGGCAGCCTTCCTCAATTAAGCCCACTGGGACTGAGTTATCCTTTCTTTTATGGCCCCCAGCTCTCCTTCATTTGTGATGGAATGGAACCTCTTGCAGTTCTCACTTTATGACCACTTACAGCCATCTTTTGCTTTCAATACACATGTGACATAGATTCTTCCCCACTCCATCCTGCCACAACAAGTCAGCATGTTTATGGATCTGCAAAATGCCATGGTGTATCTACACTCTAAAGACCAGGCACCTTTCCACGGTCGGCAGATGCTGTGTGGTCTGCACCGGGGACTTCTCCACCTCATAGAGAGTTACTCTGTCCCTACTGACTGGGTCAGGCCCCACCACCATCTCATGACCCCCACCGTGGCACCTTCCCACACCCTGTTCCCTCCCCCACACTCTTCTCTTGTTATGGCCCACTTATCTGGCAGGTCTCAGCTTAAGTGTCACTTCCTCCATGAAGCCCTCCATGACCTTCCTGGGTACATCCTATCTCCTTGCTTCAGGCTCTGATATCCCGGGACCCTCTTTCACGATCTTTGTGTCTTTGTTTGAGTCACTCTTGGATGGCCTATCCCCTCCAATAGATTGTAAGCTCCATTAAGGCAGAGATCTTACCTTGTTCACCAATGCACCTCCAGCCCCAGGCCGGAGTCTGGCAAACAGCAGGTGACCAACAAATATCTCTTGGATGGCTCTTGTTTATGAATAGACTAGGTGTGCCCATATATGTGTGCACAAGTAGGCTCTGTCTGTGGCAGCTTGGGTGTGCACCTGCAGCTCTGTATCTGATGGAGCATTGGGCGGGGGGCGGGGCGGGGGGGAAGCATCCGTGTTGGTACAGCGCGGGGGGAGCACGCATGCGTGTGCCCCGTGCACTTAGGGGCCGGATTCGGTGGTGTCCCAGAACCAGCTCACGCCAGCTCATAAGCGCTCTTGTGACATTCTACGCTTGTCTTCCCAACTCTTCATTCGGTGATACCAAGTTGGTAGCTTAAAATGGGCCATGGTGGCAGTATTTAGACCATGGAAATCCGCAAATGCTATGAATCAGGACTTTTTTTTTTCTTTTTAATCACGGATTGCCGGCTGCTGGCGCTTATCAGCACGCTACCGGCCGGATTCATTCCTCCAGGAAACCCAAGTCCGTAGTAGCAGAAGGTAGACTGCTTGGGTTTAGATCCCAGGCTCACATTTATTCGCTGTGTGACCTTGGGCAAGTGGCTTAACTTCTGTGCCTCCGTTCCCTCAATAAGAGTTCACCTTATTATATCATATGGTTGCTGTGAGGGTAGACTGAGTTAATCTACATCAAACACTTAGAATGTGCCTGGAAAGCAGTAAGCACCTCTAAGTGTTGGCTGTGACTGTGTTTTCTGCTGTGGCTCCTAGAAGGTCCTCAAGTCATCAAAAGAGGGTCCTGTTCAAACGTTGCTTCGCAGACATTGAGTAGAAGCCCATGGGTCTGGCAGTCACACCCCTGCCCACCTCCCCTTGGCCCAAGGCCCCGGCACTCACATTGAGGTCCAGCTCCAGGAATTCCCCAGTCACAAGCGGGAGGCTGGAGAAGGTATACTGGACACTTCCCAATATCCCCAGAGGAACCAGAGCTGCAGGCAAAGGTGGGGGTCACGGGGAGTCCCCTTGACCTTCCGAGATGCCTTCCCTCCTTGTGCCCCAAAGCAGGCAGAGCAGCAAGGCTCCAGACCCAGACAGCATGAAAAGAGCCAGAGTTCTGGGTTCAAATTCCAGCTCTGCCTCTTCCTTGCTGTGTGACCTTAGGCAAGACACTGCACCTCTCTGAACTCCAGTTCCCTCCTCTGTAAAATCGGCTTAATATAATTCCTTGGACTATACTGTGGGGTCCATGAGAGTCTGGATATCGATAAGCTTTGTAAACTGTGAAGTACTGTGACCAGGGAAGAAGGTTTAAGGTTCCACGATGTGGTGCTTAGTTGAAGCGTGGACTTTCCTGACTGCTTGTGACCAATAGCCCCATCATCTGGGCTCTTCCTCCCTTGTTCCTGGCCACAAAGGGAGAGAACTTTACCTGTCTGGGAAAGCCATCCTCAAACTGCTTGGGGTCTCGAGAGATGGGACTGCCACCCCAGAGGGCTGCGCTGTATGGCTGTAGAAACTATAGCCCCTCATGAGTCAGGTGCCTCCATTATGTTGTGGTGGTCTATATGAAAGGAGATCCCTGGAACATGCCGTGCGTGAACTGCACAACTATATGGGGCAGGTTTGCCTTCAGCAATGTTCACTCAGAAATCTTGGATCGTGGGGTGGTGTTGGAGCCTGGTTCTGAGGACCCGGACAGTCTCCACGGTGTCTCCTGCTCTTCGCTCTCCAATCCCTCTGCGGGATGAAGCCAACCCCCCATTGTAGAGATGAGGAACCTGGAAAGTCTTTCCAAGTCCACACCGGTGTCAGGGCAGAGCCAGGACTCAAACCCAGCCTCCCTGTCCCAGTCCAGAGCCTGAGCCTCCGGGGCCAGGTGGGAGGCTCCTTCCTCCGGGGGGATGTCTGGCCAGGTAGCCTCTCTCTTGTGGCATCAGCTACACTGCACTCTGAGGGCCTGAGTGGGTGTGCCCCCACCACACTGGACCCTCCTCCCAGACATGCTACGTCCCCAGTGCCTCCCATGGCTGGGCCCAGATCAGGGCTGGCAGATGTTGGCTGAATGAAGCAAAGCAGGAAGGACTTACAGTCCACGAGACCCAGCTGGTCATTGACAAGACCCAGCACCACGTCCACGATGGGGCAGAGCTGTAAGGGGAGACGGCATGAGGTTCCAGTGATGGGGCTAGGGTTGGGGAGGGGAGCACGAATACCGACAAGAGCTAACATTTACTGCCTGCTTGCTCCGTGCCCGGCACGGTCCTCCCCACAACCCTATGGGGAAGGCTCTCTCCTAACCCCCATTTTATAGCTGGGAAAACCAAGACTCAAAGAGGGGATATGATTGTCACGCAGCTCGGAAGTGCCCGAGCTGGGATTCAAACCAGAACTGTGTGACTCTTAAGCTCCACTTCCTTATCCCTTCACTAATCTGTCCCTCCATGATCCTCCAGGTCCTCCCCAGACCCCCAAGAACATGTCCCAGCCCTCTGGCTCCCTCCGTCCCTCTGGGTCACCTGCATGCCCACAGGGATGGAGGCTGGACTGTGGTCCCTCAGTCTGGGGAAAGTCTGTGCTTCTAGCTTCCCATCCCGGGATGGGTTCTCACCAAGTCAGGGAGGACGTTGGCCAGCACTCGGTTCACTAAGTTGTCCACGAGGTTGGGGAGAAGCCTGCGGAGAGAGGAGTGGAAGGGAGGAGGGAGCTCACCAAGCTTGTCCACACTTGGGGTCCCTGGCCAGGCCCTGAACAGCGAGAACTGGGAAATTGTTCTGAAAGCCAGAAGGACAGTGGCTGGACCTGACTGGACAGGCAACCCTGACAAATTGCTTGGCTTTTCATTCAACATTCACTCGTCTGTCCATCCATCCATCCATCTATCCATTCATCCATCCAACAAACAAATGCTCCTTGAACTCTGCAAAGGGCCAGGTGCAAAAGTCATTCCCTCCTGCTCATCTGCCCCTCAGTGGGCTGCTTGCTGCCGCTTTGTGCCGTCTTCCTAAAGGGAAACGAACGTATTACTTGATCCAAGCACCTAGCACAGTGTCGGTGCATAGTAGGTGCTCAATTAATGTTTGTGGGAGGGAGGGGAGGAGAAACCCTGGCCAGCAAAATGTGCTCATGTGGTCCGCAAGAGGAAATGCATTGCTGTTGTTGAAAAGCTTGGGACATGTGATCAGTTCTACAGACAAAGAAACGGGTCCGGAGAAGTGGTCCAGAGCGAGTTCTAAGTCCATCACCAGCTGTAAACTAACTGTCTTAACCAGTTAGTTGAGGAGGGGAGGAGATCACGGTGTTGATGCATAGACAAGACACATAGATGGACAGACTTGTAAGGCAAGCATGTGTTTCCCGAGGCCCCTCAGTGACGAGAGAGTGAGTGAAACATGGCTATCCTAATACAAAGTGTCACGGACAGTTTGGCCCCTTAAAAATCCATCCGTCTCTGCCCCCACTGAACACTCCCTGTGTCCACCCACGTCGTAACTGACCGTTCAATGCTTGCCAGTTTGACAGAGCAAAGAATTTCTTGAGATCGTGTCCTAATTAGAACGTTCCACTATGCGTTTTGGTCTCCTTTTCAAGTGGATGCACACCTCGAGGGGCCTTGTCTTGGTTCCAATTCTCCTTGGAGGGTAAGGCCCTTGAGAATGCACCTGCACGTTTACCCATGCATGGGTGTGTGTGTGTGTGTGTCTATGTGTGTGGGGGGAGGGATCATCTGAATTTAATCTGTGTACATTCAGGGCACAGACTGTTTTCTCTTTCTGGGAAATTATCTGGCAGATACATCAACCCACATTTAAAATGTATATAAACGGTTATTCATTGTAACCTGTTTGTCAGAGCAGAAGATTAGGCAGATTGCCATGTCCCCACCCCAGGGGACTAGACAAATTCATGGTGGTTTGTCCGGACAGTGGAATAGTACATGGCCGTAAAAACAACAAGGAAAGTCTCAATGTTCAAATACAGAAAAATCTCCAAATAGAGTAAGTGAAAAAGACAAAGTGCAAAATGGTGTTTATAGGATGTGCCCATTTGTGTTAAAAGGAGGGTTGGGAATGAGAATCCACATTCATGTTTGCTTCATTTGTAGAAAGGAATTGGAAGGAGAATCAAGAAAGAAGCACAGTGAGCTTGCTGGGGAGGGGCAGATGGGAAGCAGCGTGGGGAAGAGGGCTCTTCAGTCTGTGCCTTTTAATTTTTTTACATATATTTTTAAAGATTTATTTATTTATTTTAGAGAGAGAGAGCAGGAAAGGGACGGAGAGAGAGAGAGAGAGAGAAAGAGACTCTCAAGCAGACTCCCCGCTGAGTGCATAGCCCAATGCAGGGCTCAATCTCATGACCCTGAGATCATGACCTGAGCCGAAATCAAGAGTCAGACGCTCAACCAACTGAGCCGCCCAGGCGCCCCTATTTTTTTTTATATTTTGAACCATGTATTACCAAATATATTTCCTAGTGAAAATGTGAATGTAAAAATCTGTGAGGTTTCTGGGTCTCCACCTCCTCTCCTCACCAAAATATCAGGGGCCAATTTTCTCTGTCCTTACCTACCCTAGAGCAGAAACAAAGACTCAGAGAAGCTCACATGAATCAGAAATTCTTGAGTTCAAGTGGCACAATGAGTTTTTCTACTTTTAAAGTCTAGGTAGATGGGGCGCCTGGGTGGCTCAGTTGGTTGGGCGACTGCCCTCGGCTCAGGTCATGATCCTGGAGTCCTGGGATCAAGCCCCGCATTGGGCTCCCTGCTGAGCAGGGAGTCTGTTTCTCCCTCTGACCCTCCCCCCTCTCATGTATTCTCTCTCGTTGTCTCTCTCTCAAATAAATAAATAAAATCTTAAAAAAAAAAAAAGTCTAGGTAAGAGGAGCACTAGAGTGATAGTGAGAAAACATTGATAACACAGGAGGGGAAGGAGTAGGGGGTCAGAGGTCTCGAAGAGAGAAGCCAAAGAAGCATTTCCCATGATGAGGGCCAGGGAGTGAAGAGAAAAGGACTCAGCTCTGAGCTGCCCTGATGTGCCCTCATCCAAGACCATCACTGGGGGACAGCGTACCCAATACACAGACACTTGAAACCTCTCTGGACAGAGTATGGGGATTTGGCCACTTTATGAGGAGGGCATAACAGAAAAAAACTCAACCCCTAACCAAGGGTGCATTGGACAGAACCCATTGGGAAATTTCCCCATGAGTTAGGGCTCCAAGAGACACAAAACTCCTGCTAGACATATATTCAGAAAACTCTTAAAATGTACCAGATTCTGTACTAAGTGTTTTGCATTCATTATCTCAATTCCAAAGGGAAAACAATTACCCCCATTCCACAAAGAAGCTGGAGCACAGAGAGGGCAACAGAGTTGCTCAAGGTCACACAGCAAGGAATAGTGGAGCTGAGGTTTGAACTGTGGGCTTCTTCTAGAGCCTTTACTCGTAACCATATGATTTGTCAAAGACAGACCACTTCACCATCCCCCAAGGCACTCCACTGCCCGCTGGTACTCACCCTCGAAGCAGCTTGACTTTGATACCCCCCAGGAGGGTGTCACATCGCTCAATAACTAGCCTAGGGTAGCCCGTGCGGTCCATGGTCAGCCGGACCTTGGCAGTGATGTTCACTTCCACAGCAATGTCCAGGAAGCCAATGAGACTGGAGGAGATCATGGGGCCGGTGAGACTGTGAGTCAGCCTCGACTGCCAGGCAGCTCAGCTTCATTCGGTTCTATGCAGCACCTTGCACCTTGGCCTCTGTCCTTGCTGTCCCTGCCTCTTTCTTTTGTGCATCTATTATGCTCCTTGCTCATCTTTAGGGGTCCCAAACCGGAAGGCTTCCCTGGTCCCTCTACATATGTGAACAAATTCTATCTCTTCCTTAGTCTATGAGAGCTTCCTTCAAAGGCTAGGAACAGGGGTCAATAAATGAACTCTATACATAAATTCTGGTTTCCAAGGTGACTACCCATTGACCTAGCTTTGTAGACATGACCTCATCCCATGGGGAGAAATCAACACCAAAGTCCTCTCTGTGAGGTTCTCGGATAAGCACTACTTTGTGGCAGGCACTCTTCAGGGAGACATTTGCTTGCCTTCCCTCGCCTGTGGCCACAGCCACCTGGAAAAGGAGGTGTCTTTATGTCCATTGCAGGAGAAGACACTAAGGCTCAGTGACATGAAGGGGCTGACCTGAGGTCACACAGCTTTAAAGAGAGTCAGGATTCAAACCCAGGCTGTCGCCTGTCTCCAGCCTCCCAGAGCTTAACAACCATGCAGGCTACCTTCACGGCTGACGGGGACCACAAGATGACCTGAGCCCAAAAGTATATGCCACGTACTGGTAACACATTAGGTCTTATTATTCCCCCCATATTATGGACAAAGAGGCTGAGGTACCGAGAGGGGAAATGACCTGCCCACGATCTCCCAGCCAGGACATAGGGCGATGGGGGCCCCTCCAGGGCTGAGGGTACACACCTCTTTCCGTTGATGGCCACGCAGGTGTACAAACTCAGGTAGACACCCACACCAGGCAGGAGCCTCACGGACACCCGGGGGAGGGTCAACTCCACGATGCGCAGTCTGCATAGGACCCGGGTGGTGAGATGGGGGTCAGCCCCACTGCCTGCCACCCCTTGCCAGGAGTGCCCCGTCTCACACCACCCCCTTTTCTGTGCTGCGTTCATTCCTCCTGGCCCTAAAGAGACCTGAGGTTTGTGGATAGAACTGGGAGAACACAGAGAAGTGAAAGAGAAAGAATGCCATGACCCACCCTCCTATTGGCTGGAGACGCACTGTTTGCATTTCCAGGTTATTTCCTTTGGATTTTTTTTTTCTTGTAAAGATACCGTTCTCTCTAATGTCCCTGCCCCTCCTTGCCTGCTTCCTTCCTACATATTCTCAGATTTCAGATTAAGACCCTCTTCCTCCAGGAAGCCTTCCCTGACCTCCCCCATTATACACATCCCTATTTCCCCCATGAACTGCTTGCTGGTGTTATAACTGTATGATTATTTTCAGGCATCTTTATGAAAGCCCATATATCCCATCAGCCTGCAAGCTCTATGAGGACAAGAGACGTGTCTTTTGGCTAACCATGTGGCCGCGTGCTCAGTGCCAACACAGTGGCCTGCACGTAGGAGGAGCACTAAGTATTTGTTGAATTAGATAGTGAATGTGAGGAGGAGACTGGGCACAGCTGAAATTACTCTATATGTGTAGTTTTAAATCCTTGGGTATTTTCCATCTTGTGACTATGACCATTCTACAGATGAGGAAATCAAGACTCAGAGCGATGAAAAGTGTGGCCCAGAGTCACACACATATATGAAAAGGTGAGTTGAGACTCACATTCAGGACTGCTTAAGGACAAGACCCCCAAGCCGTACAACTTGGGGCTCTCAAGACCTCCAGTCCTGAGGCCAAGCCTTGAACTCCAGGCCCCTGGGTGTGATCACCCAGCTTGTAGGTTCATCATCTGGGCTTGATAGGGAGAGCCTGGCCCCTCCTTACCCGGTGATGCCCTGCACGGTGCTGAGGATGCCACCCTCGCCGAGGACGCCCAGGACTCCACCTCCTCCAAGAAGTCCTCCATCGCCAAGGAGACCACCTCCGCCGAGCAGGCCACCTTGGCCCGACAGGATGCCATCGGCTGCCAGCATGCCCCCAATGCCCAGCAAACCACCTGGGCCCAGTGCCCCAGTGGCTACACCGGGTGGGATCTCTCCAGGCCGCAGCTCTCTCCGGTGAAGCCTGCCCATGGCTGCTGCAACTTCGTCTGACCTGTACCGCCCACGGCCCCTGGGGCTGCCATATGCATTCACAGCATTGCGGTAGTTGCCGTTTCGGAGGTCCCTGTTGCTTCCATCTGGCTCAGGGATCTCACCGTATCTGTATTTGCCCCCCAGCTGAGCGGTGTTGTCATTGGTCTCGATGTGACCATACTTGTAATTACCGCCAAGCTGGTCGCCATTGGTATATTTTGGGGGGCGCTCTCGGACATGCAAATCGTTGTAGGGAACGCCACCGACACCTCGGGAGAATTCAGCGCCTCTGTAGTCATTGTAATGGTGTCGGCCACCGCCCAAAAGCCCCCCCCCACCACCACCCAAGAGACCACCACCACTGCCTCCCAAAAGCCCCCCACCCCTGCTGCCTCCGCCACCCAATAAGCCTCCCCCAACTCCACCCAGCAGGTCATCTTCACCCCCTCCACCCCCACCACCAAGCAGGCCCCCCAGAAGACCACCGCCTCCACCACCTCCACCTCCATTTCCACCAAGCAGACCCCCCAAGAGCGGTCCGCCACCATCACCACCAGCTTTACCCATGGGCACCTCTCTCAGGGCTGAGCGGAGAGCATCACTCTGCTGTAGGGTGCCGGAAATGGCTGCAGAGAAGCAAGGGTACCAGTCAGGGCTTTCTCCCACAGCCCCCGGGTACCACCGCTGGAGCACTGCTCGGCTCTCTGGGCCATTCTTCCTAGTGGTAAAACGTCAGGGTCGAATGGGAAGACACCTCCAGACCAATCCAGCCCTGACATCCCAGCAAGCTCACTAGCTGCTGACCTTGACCTGCTCTCACTTTAACTAGATTTCACATCGTTCGCCAAACCTGGAAAGATTTTCTTCTTCATTCTCCCTTTTGAGTGCTCCATACTTCAGAGCCTATAAAGCTTATAAAGCTCTAAGCTCCTGCTTAGACGGGAGTCAGGGCAGGGAGTGTCTTCATTTGCCAGCTGACAAAAATGAGGTCCCAAGAATTAAAGGCAGCAATAATTACAGCTCCTACATTTGAGGGCCTCCCATGTACGAGGAACTGTGCTAAGTTTTCAAAAGGCTTTCTCGTTCATCCTCATATCTGTCCTCCGCGATGGGGCCAAAATCACATCGATTTTGCAGATAAGGAAACTGAGGCTCAGAAAACTCAAGTTGTGGACTTAAGTCCACACAGTCAGTATTTGAGCCCCAGGAAGGATGACTCCAGGACCCCAAGCTCTTAGTTACTGCTGTCTACTGCCTTGGCTCTAAAATCCTTAACATGCTGCCTTGCACACAGTAAGCGCTCAGGAAATGGTAGCCAAAAGCAGAAGGGGGAATAATTTACCCATCCACCTGATGCAGAATCTGCCAGTGACAGAGAGGGTCCTTGGGAACGTCAGAGTTGGCTGGACAGCCCTGCCCACCCCATGTCACCGCTAACCCCCTGCAGGCCTGGACTCACCATTGCTCAGCACGTGTTTGGTAACCCTGAGGACAGTGTTTGTCTCTTGGCGCGTGCCACAGACAGCTGCCACAGACAGAAGAGCCACACACCAGGCCGTCCACATGCTGGCGCAGCTTCTGTGCTGAGGAGACAGTGCATCAGAGGGCTGTGGCTGGGAGTCACCACCCTGGCCAGCAGACGGAGCTAGGCACCCCCTGCCAAGAGTCATACTAGCACCCTGAGACTGAGGCAGAGGGGATGTACTGAGGTCACACATGGGGCAGGTCCAGAATTCCCAATACCACCTTCTAAGTTTTTCAAAATGAAATCAATCTGGAGACATAAAGCAGATTCATTAACCAAACTGTCCTAGAGCCATGAATGTCTCATTATCCCCCAAGATGAAATTTCCAAATGGAGCATCAGGGAGAGGGGTCATGAGGATTCCAATCAAAGTAGCACCTAGTAGCAGACAGCTTCTAGAGGAAATCTCTCCAGCATCTCCCCCTCTGTTCACCCACCAACCCATCCATCCTCCCATCCACCCATTCATCCTTCCACCCACCCATCTTTCCATCCATTCATCAATTTATCCGTCCATCTATCCTTCCACCCATCCACCCACCCATCCATTCTTCCATCCATCCATCCATCCATCCATCCATCCATCCATCCATCCATCCTTCCTTCCTTCCTTCCATCCATCCATCCATCCATCCATCCATCCTTCTATCAGTTCATCCACCTATCAACACATTCATCTAGCCACCCTTTCAATGCATCCAGCCAGCCAGAAAACACTCCTACCTCTTTGGAGGAGACAGTTCTACACCATGTAGTTAAGATTAAGGGCTCTGGATCAGAGCTATCTAGGTTCTAATCCTTAGACAAGAGACTTTACCTTTTTCAACCTCTACCTCCTCATCACTAACACATTGTTTCTGGTATGTGGTAGACACTCAATAACCAGCAGCTGTTGTTATTGTCTTGGTACTATTATTTCAGAGCCCTAAGGAATGGGTGTGGACTGTTATGAGATTGGGGAGAAGGAAAGCATGCATTTTGGGATGAGCTGTTCAGCCTCTAAGAAATTTTATGTTACTGCCTCGATGCCCTCCATGCCTTAACTCTGCACTCTTCACTTCTCTCACTCCATTAATTCAGTCTACCCAGTTGTCAGCTTCAGAGGATCATTGACTCCCCTCTGGGCCAAATTGTGAAATCACTAGCTTCAGCCCCCTCCACTTACATACCCTCTTCTCTTCTCCCGGCCACCACTTCTCTTGAAGTTCACAAAGCCCCCAAGTTTTTTCCCCCACTCCCACCTACTTCTGGAATATTGGAAGCACTCATTTAAACTAGAATATGAGGACTAATATGTGCAAAAATATATTTTTTTCTGGCTTCTTTACCTCATCCTAACCTACTACTTAGAAAGTTCTGTGTACAAAGAGGGATCACCATCTTCAGTTAAAAAGATGGACACCAATGGAGGGATTTCTGGCAAACAGCTGAGGAGTCTCAGAGAAGTAGCAAAGGTGCCAGGTACCCAAATCCCTTGGAAATATAAGTGCAGCTCTGTTAACTCATGTAACTGGTACGGCTCAGACCCTTTCGTTGATCCCTGAGAGGCTCTCCTGACTGTGTCCATGTTATAGGCAAGACAACAGAGGCTCAGAGAGGGGTCACTCTGACAGGTCTCCAGTCTGAGACTCTCCTCAGTGCCTCCCAAGGCCTCAGCTTCCCACTACCCAGACACTCAATGGGGAAGGGGCCCCTCCTTACCCCTGCAACGTCCCTGCAGCTCAGCCTTGAGAGGTCCTATTCACCGGGCCCTCTGCTTTTGGCTGAGTCTAGTTACAGGGCAGCCTTATATAGCAGCTGGGTTGGAGCCCAGACCTAGAGAGGGAAACACCATGTAATTATGAGAGATTGGAATCCAGATGTGCTCTGCAAAGCAGGCATTGAGCCCCAAAACCACAAAGGTTTGCGGTTTGTGGTGAATTCTGAGAGCCATGTTCAGCTCCGGATAGTGTCACATGAGCTGAGGTTCATCAGCCTCTGGTCTGGGCACATTGCTGGAGACTCCAGCGAGGCAGGCCCCCAGATGGGAGAACCAGGAACACCTACAGATGCATCTGGTTTCCAGCTCTAAGTCAGGCACTGCCTTCTCCAGACGGCCTGGGCAGCCAGGAAGCACCCTGGGACTGGACCCAGCGTCAGGCTGACTCAGGTTCAAACTCAGGCTCAAGCCCCAATTCACTGCATGACCTTGGGCCAGCCATTTCCCTTCTCTGTGCCTCTCATCATTTCCATCTGTTAAATGGATAGAATGCCTGCCTCCTGGGACTGATTGGAAGATTCAGGGAGATGCATATAGGTCTGACTCTTCAAACTTGGGGCTGGTGTAATGAGAACAAGTAGATGGGCTTCTTTTGACCTGCAGAAGATTTTCTCCCAATCTTTCATTATGAAATATTCACACATACAGCGAAGTTGAAAGAATTGTACCCTAAAGACCCATACGCTTGTCACCTTCCACCCACCGGCCATCCCCGCCATTAGCACGCTGTTCTTCCTGCTTCATCACATATCGACCCATGCATCCAAGAATCTGTCTTTTTAAAAAATGTATTTCAAAGTAAACTGCAGGGAACAGTACATTTCCCTCTGAACACTTCAAAATGCACGCCATTGTGATTCTTTTCTGTGGATATAAAGTTTACCTACAGTGAAATGCACCGATCTCAAGTGTTTATTTGTTGAATTTTGACAATTTTGTACAACCTTGTAGCCCACACCCCTAGCTCGGTATAGAACATTTCCATCACCCCAGAATGTTGCCTCCTGCCCCTTCCCAGTCAATGCCTCAGAGGCGACCACTGTCCCTCCAAGACCTGTAGGGACACAGCCCAGGCCCCGGCCTTGGCATCCAAGGTGGGTCTGCTTCCTGCACTCAGTCCTGCTCCTCTCTGCACCCCATGCTGCTCATCACCCCCCTCCTTGTTCCCTGTCTCTGGGTCTTTGCACATACAACATCTGCCACAGGATACCCTTCTCCAGACTCCACTGGTTATAACTGTACAGAAATGTCAGCTACTCAGAAAGCTTTCTGTGACAACCCCAACCCTGACCCTTCCTCTGGCCCGCCCAGGGCCCTCTGCAGCCCATGGGAGATGGTGTTGCCGTGGGCAAACCAAGCCTGTGCCCACTCCCAGCCAGCACGGACACAGCTGCCCCTATAGGGAATGAATGAACGTGAGCTCTCACTCCCCACTGGGTGAGGAGTTCTCCCAGTCTTTGCTTCCCACCCACCCCCAGCCCCCATCGGGGTCCTGCCTCCATGTTTCATTGATGCCACCCCCTCCCTGCCTCCACCAGGTCCTCCTGAGAACTCCTCGGGGGGCGAGGGGGCATTTCTATCTTCCCATCAAGGTCTGCTCTCAAATCAGGCTGAGAATAAACGTGTTTCCCTGAATTCTGCGAGGAGATTGCTTCCTCCTCCCTCCCTGGCGGCAGTGGGTGCAGAGTTCTGCCTAGCTCACTGTCGTCACTGGCCCCTGGGCCTGCCCCACTCTGGGACTCAGTTTCCTCATCTGCAGTGGGTGCATCACTGAACAGGCTTTGGAGCTGGATGCTGGATTTGAATTCTGCTGCCATTGCTCTCTGAGCTTCTGTTTCTTTGGGTTTGAGATGGTGACCTCAAAAGGGTGTTGTGAGGATTGAGGGACTTAATCACGCAGGAGGTGCTTAGCAGGTGGCATTTTTATCCCCATCATCCGGGTCCCTGCTGGTTCCACATGGCAACAAATCTGAGCAAGCCGTGAATGGTGTGGGGAGGGGCTTTAGCCCCAGCCCTGGGCTACCTGATCATTTGTGGCTCTAGGGCAGGGACCCCGAGAAACACACATACCTGCGTTCCCCCCGTGTCCTATCTGCTCTCTCCACCCCACACAAGCCCTTCTCCAGGCCCTCAGTCTGGCCATCGGAGGAATAGGCCTAACTGCACTGCCCTAGCTGGGTTTGGGGGATTACACAGGAGACGTCTGCAATGTGCCTGGAGCCTCGTGGGGGCTCAGTACACAGCAGCCCCCTTTTTGGCTCCCCATTGTCTGGCATTGAGTGTGATATAAATGCTTGTTAAACCAATATATTCCCTTTTAAAACTGAAATAGAATGCAAGAGGGCAGTGGTGCTCTGTGTCCCGCCCACTCCCCTACCCCCCCACTGCCGGGGTTCCCGCAGGGACCAATGCGCACTGGAAACTAGAGGGCAGCGCACACGGGAAAGTGGTTGGCTATTGTCCGTCACCTGAGGCTCCGTGCCCTCCCCGGTCCTGAGACCAGCCAGACCCTGGTGGCCATGAGGCTGGCTTGTCCCCTGCAGCCCCAAGAGGATTAGCACAACTTTGGCGCCAGGGAGATCGCCTGGGATTAGTGTCCAAAAGGCACCTTTGTCTGAGGCTGAAGCAACCAGGCCCCGGGAGGTGACGGACTCACCCAAAGGTGACTCAGTCGTGCAGGGGGCCATGTGGGGGGCTCAGGCAGGGAGCTGAGGGACCAGGAAACAGAACCAGTCCCATCACCGCCCCCTCCTTCAGCCCAGTCTCTCTCATGAGCTGTCAGCTGCCAGGGCTGCAAGGGGGCTGCCCGTGGAGGGGCTCTCTACACATCGTATTTCATCCCCCTGCTCTAAGTGCAGAGGTTCAGAGCCTGGGCTCTGGAGTCAGGGAGCCCGGGTTCAAATTCCTGGCCTTGTCACTTCCTAGCTGTGTGGCCAGGGGCCAGTCACTTAACCTTTCTGTGCCTCAGGGTCCTCAACTACAGATTGAGGGTAAAAACAGCTCCTAGAAAGCAGGGTTGATTCAAGTAGTCGAAAACATAACGTATCTAAAGCACCTGGAACAAGAAACAATAAATGCAGCAAGTATTTTATAGCATCACAGGGAAAAGCCCAGGCTTTGGAACTAGAGTCAGAAGGATCTGGTTCAAATCCTGGCTCTATCACTTAGGGGCTGGCCAGTTCCATTTCTCTGAGCCTGTTTCCTCCTCTGTAAAGTAAAGCCATCACATCCACTATTATGGTCGCTGTGGAAACTGACTGAGGTAAGGGGTGCTAAGCATGTAATGCCAAGACTGATATACAGTAGGCGCTCAGTGGAGATAAGCTGCTCTCACGGCTGCCCCATGAAGCCACAGGACTCACTGTGATGAAGCAATACCGTCCCTGACTTTGCAGCGCTCTTGGTCGAGTGGGAACATTGGACTGAAGAGCGACAGCCCAGTGTGGTGGGCACGATAATGGACCCTGCCCATAGCACGGTGCAGCTGAAGGCTGCAGGTGCCCTGCGTGTGGAGGGCTGGCAAGAGTTTGCCAGGCACACCTGGGCGAGGGGCGATCGGAAGCAAGGATGGAAGGGGGAAGCGCCATGTGAGGCCCTGGGTACACAGCACACACATCTACCACATACCAGGCACTTTTTGCCGTACTTCATAATGATTTTCCCATTTAATCCTCAAACGACCTATGAGTGAGTCCTAGAGTGTTCCCATTTCACAGATGAGGAGCTTGAGGCACAGAGACCACTCTGCTCCTTCTCCATGCTCCCAGAGGAATCGGCTGAGGCCAGGTCGTGGGCAGCCTTGAATGCCAAGCTGGGATTTTGGATGATTTCCTGTTGGCCGTGAGAATCCAGACAATGGAGGGCTGTCAGTGGTGGTGAGATGGCCAGATGAGGTCAAGGAAGGGCTGGAGGAGGATGGGATGGGAGAGGGGAGGGAGGGAGTAGAGGAAGGTTGCTGAGAAGGCAGAGCCATGTAGCAGTAACATGAGCTCACCATCCTAAGTGCTGGGTAACCCGCAAAACCTCATTACTATCATCCGCAAGTTACCGATGAAGAGATAGAGAGTCAGAGGGATTGAATGATTTGCCCAAAGCCACATGGCTAATCCGCAGTTGGGATGGATTTGAACACAGACAGCTAACTTGGGCCACTCATTTAATCATTGCCCTGTTCTGGGTGGGAGTCAGGAGACAAGGGAAGTGAGAAAAGAGTCAAAGATAAGTTCCAACATGTCACTTAGCACCGGGCTTGGCATACAAGCCAACAGGGGCCAATACCTGTAAGATGAGTGGATGGGATGGGGAAGGAGAGAGGAAGGAAGGAAAGGCAGGAGGCTGGGAGGCTGGCTGGGTGGGTGGGTGGTCACAGGGTCATTCCTATTAATGCACAAACCTTCAGATGGGCTCCAACTCTCTTCTGCCTCCCCAAATCCTGAGCCACTCCCCAAAACTTCATTGGCACCTCTTTCCTCAAGCGCACGCGTAAGTGCCAACTTGGGGCCATTCCCCAGAACCCAGGAGGCCCAACCTGAGCAGTGGGGAGGAGCCCAGGACTGAAGTGGGACCCCCCC